>NC_087302.1:5244532-5546579 GCF_015220805.1 Pogoniulus pusillus
ACAACCCCCCCCAGCCTTGGAGACTGTGTCAGCAGCTGAGAGCAGGAGAGCACAGGCTGCACAGAGCAGATGCTGAGAACAAAAGCTGCCATGAATTTGTATGCAGCTCACAGCGGTGTGCACACACCTACGGCACCTCTAAAGGCTGCAGATCAAAATGAGGATCTATTTTCATAACTTGGTGCCTCCCATATTTTCCTTTCTTCTCCTCCTCCTCTATCTGCAGTCACCAAAAGAATCCAGCTTGGTGCGGATCAAACCCAAGCAGGAGCTGCCTGCTGCAGGGGTCAGCAAGGAATTTATTCCTCCTCTTGTAGCAACACCAGAGGGTTACCCAGCTCTGCCTGTGCTCCTCTGTGCATCCTCCCAGGTGTGGAAAGGTCTCTGCATCCCACCTGGCTGTGTCTATGTTAAAGCTGTGGTGTCCCCTGGTTAGATCCCACTTTTTCCTCCATGCTTTCAGTGCCACCCTCTTAAAACCAGCTGAAGAGATGCAGTGCAACTCTCCCTCTACACACAGTCACACCGTGAAACGTGCAGCTGTTTGTTTTACTTTGAGCTCCTAAGGCTCCCTTCCAGCTGGAAGGACAAAGAAACAACAGCAGCATCCTCACAGAATCACAGTCACAGCAGGGTAGGGGTAGGAAGGGATCTCTGGAGATCATCCAGTCCTGTCCCCTTGCTAAAGCAGGGTGCCCAGGATCACAATCAGCAGGTGGGGTTGGAATCTCTTCAGAGAGGGAGGCTCCACAAGCCCTCTGGGCAAGAGCCTGCTGCAGGGCTCCACATCCTCACACCAAAGTTTTTCCAAAGGCTTGAGGAGCTTCTTCTTACCCTTTAGACCAACTGTGATTGCTCTGGGCTCACATCTTATGGACTGGAGTGAGGACTGGACCAGCTTTCCAGCTCTACTACCTTCTGTTTGGCTTACACACTGCTTTCTCAGCGTCCAAACCTTCTCCACTCTCTACTCTGTGCCTGTGTTGAAACCCTTCACACTAAAAGGCCACAAGACAAGAGCACATACTGTGCTGGGCACCCTGTGCCTCCTGTTGTCCTCACACTGTGATCCTGCCGTGTCACTTAAGTGGGATCAAGCTCTAATCCTGTTCTCTGCACATCAGGCAGCAGAGCTGTGTCTGCCACCGACACACTGTCATGCTCACCCCACTGGGGAGGGACAGGCTGCAGCTGTGGTGTTGCCTTGTGGGGACACCTCGTGGGCAATGAATCTGGGGAAGGGCCTGGAGAATAAATCTTATGAGGAGCAACTGAGGCAGCTGGGGATGGGTAGTGTGAGGAAGAGGAGGTTGAGGGCAGAGCTCGTTGCTGTCTACAGCTAACTGAAGGAACACTGTGGAGGGGCTGCTGCTGGGCTCTGCTCACAGGGAATTGGAGACAGACCAAGGGGGAATGGCCTCAAGCTGAGGCTGGAGAGGTTTAGATTAGACATCAGGAAGAAGTTTTTCATGGAGGGAGTGGTCAGGGGACTGGAATGAGCTGCCCAGGGAGGTGGTGGAGTCACCCACTCTGGCTGTGTTTCAGGGTGGTTTGGATGTGGTGCTTGGGGATGTGGTTGAAGGTGAATGCTGTAGAGCAGGGTTCTAGGTTGGCCGTGGTGCTCCTGAGGGGCTTTGCCAGGCTGCATGCTGCTGTGACTCTGTGCTGGGTGCCTGGAGTGGCTCTGGTGGGGAAAGCACCCAGAGAGAACCCAGAGCTGGGCACTACTGACCTTCCTTGCACTCCAAGGCCACCCTAGATTCCAGGTTGTCCATCTGCATCTGCAGCCTCTTGAGGGTCAGGTCGTTCTCTCGGGACTTGCGCTTGTAGGCGATGAGGACGATGATGACGATGATGAGCAGCAGGCTGCCCCCGGCCGCGATGCTGACGATGGCTGGCAGGGTCAGGAGGCTGTCTGAGATGATGCTCACTGAGCCAGGGGAATAGATGATGCCACCCACACGTACCTACACAGGAGGAAACCAACAACTTCAGGTAAGGCTGTCAGCAAGTCCCCAAGCCATGTCCTTCACACCCCATGGGCTGTACAGAATCCCCTGCCTGGAGAAGAGGAGGCCAAGGGGAGACCTCATTGCTCTCTACAACCCCTTGAAAGGAGGATGGAGTGAGGTGGGGATTGGGTTCTTCTCCCTGGAGGTGTTTAAGGACAGGCTGGATGAAGCCTTGAGCAACCTGCTCTAGTGGGAGGTGTCCCTGCCTATGGCAGGGGATTGCAGCTGGATGATCCTTGAGGTCCCTTCCAACCTAGGCCATTCTATGATTCTATTCTATTCTAAGTGACAGAATGAGAGGAAATGACCTGAAATTGTACCAGGGGAGGTTTAGGTTGGACATTTGCAGGAGAGAATTTTCTTCTAGAGTGGAACAGGCTGCCCAGGGAGGTGGTGGAGTTCAAAAGAGATGTGACCACATGGCACTTCAGGACATGGTTTAGTGGCCAGAGTGGCATTAGGTTGATGGGTGGACTGGATGATCTCAGAGGGCTTTTCCAACCAAACCAGTTCTGTGATTCTATGGTTCTAAAGCAGCACTGAACTGTCTCACAGCCAAGACTACAGCAGCTCAGATCACCTTCAAACAGAAAGTGCAGCTTCAGCTCATGATGGATGTGCCAGCCCTTCGCTATCTGGGCTTTGTTCTTATTATCTGATGGCTCCATTTGACTTTCATTTTCTAAGCTTTCAACTCCCTTTTGTAAGCCATGGACATTAGCAACCCAAGTGATCATTTCACTGACAAGAAACCAGAGCAGCTGGAGGGACAGAACAGAGCTGAGAAGAGAAAGCCCCACATGAAAGCCATGGAGCAAACACACTGGAGGTTAGTGCCAGGACAAGCTTCTCTTGGATGTGCCCTGGCCACAGATGCAGGCAGCTCTCTCAGCCAGGTTGTGCCTCTGTCAAGCCACACTGTGATCAACTGAATGGGTTTTGGATGCTGAACTTGAAGGGAAAGAAATCACAATTACAATCTCAGCTGGGCTCTACTCAAGCACTTCATCAGCTGGGTGCTTGGTGGATCAGAGGAAGCAGCAATGGCCAAAACCAAAGCAGAGCAAGACACCAACTGTTCTCCTGGATGAAGCTGTGATTCAGCTAGCCCAGCATTCAGATGTCTCTGGCTGCTTCTGCTTTGGGAAAAGGCAAAAGCTTTCCATGCACTGAGCAGCTCAGGTATGGTTCAAGGACTCAGAAAACCCCTGTGGGGAGGAGAACACAGCCCACTGAACACAGCCTCACCTACTGAAGGAGGAGCAAGCAGCACCAGAGAAACACTGGCACCTGGTGCTGAAGGCACTGCCAGAAAGAGTTGCTCTTTCTTGAAGCCTCTGATAGCAGGTGGTGAGTCTCAGAGAGGGCAGAAGCTTCACCACACCAATCCACAGCAACGCTTTAAGCTTCTAACGAAGCAACCCTGAGGATCCACAATCTACTGGCCCTTGGGTAAGAAATCTCACTCAACACTTGAGTGACTCAGGGAGTTGGAAGAGGAGAAAGGGTGAGAAGGAGGAAAGGAAAGGATGCTTGCAGGAGGGTTTGGTCCCTCACCATGACTTTGTGCTGTCCAGAGAGATTTGGTGGCTCACACAGCAGCTGGGTCTCAGAGACGGTGACGGCACAGGGAGTTTCTCCGATCAACATGGTGTAGTTGAGCTTTGCTCCTCCAGCAGCAGGTGGACACAGGTTCCTGCCCTAGGGACAAGGGGAGAGAAGACTGTACAAAGATGCAGCACATTTCCCCAAGTTCCATCTCATCCCCAGCATGTTGCAATCAACGGAACTCAGCCTATCAGACCTCCACAGCAGGCATCAAACTCCTCTTACTGAAATGAATTTGTCTGCTTCCCACCAGGTAAGGGGCTCCTTACCTTCAGGATGATAGGTGACCCAGGCTTCTGCTCCAGCACCCCAGTTGGGCTCAAGAGTTCAAACGTTGGGTTGGGGTAGTAGATGAACTTGGTGTCATTGTAGACCAGGAGGGACTGCACATTGTTGAAGATAAACCCAAACTCATCTGGCCGCTCAACGGCGTCCAGCCCAGGTCGGTACTCGGTGGTGAGGGGGGGAGCCAGGCAGGCAAGTGCTGTCGAGTTCACCACCTTGCAGACCTGTGGAGAAGGTGATGATTTGGAACAGAGCAAGGCAAAACTCATCCTGACCTGGACCATGATGTTCTGATTGCTAAAATGCTCCCTGAGAAGTCCAGGGGTTGAAGCTTTGTTGGCAACATTCAACCCAGGCACCGCAGCCATGCTCTGAGGAGGGTTTTGTTTCCTCTCCTGCACTGGTGCAGAGAGGAAAGAGTGAGCTTCAAAATGAGCAGTTTTAAAGGGGCTGGGCAACCAGCAACAGAAGAAGGGGACACAGTCTCAGGTTTTGCCAGGGGAGGTCTAGGCTGGATGTTAGGAGGAAGTTGTTGGCAGAGAGAGTGATTGGCACTGGAATGGGCTGCCCAGGGAGGTGGTGGAGTGGCTGTGGCTGGAGGTGTTGCAGCCAATCCTGGCTGGGGCACTGAGTGCCATGGTCTGGTTGGTTGGGCAAGGCTGGGTGCTAGGTTGGGCTGGCTGATCTTAGAGGTCTCTTCCAACCTGGTTGATTCTGTAATTCAATGATTCTGTAATGCTATGATTCTTGGACAAAGCTACCTTTGAAACATACCCATAGTGAGTACCTGAGCCCTGTTAGCAAACTGCAGATTAGAGACAACTCCCAAATGCCAGCGAGGGAGAGGGATGATCTTCTGACCCTGGTGGGCTGGAGGTAACACGAAGGTCATCTCCTGCTGGGCTGAGGATAGCCACAACTCCTCCAGCCGTGGAAGCAGGGAGCTGGTTGATGTATGAGCCTCTCTCATTATAAAGAGGCAAGAACCCGACCATTTGGCCTCCCCCTCCCTAAGTGGAAGATTTAATTTCACTCAGTTTTGTGCCTTCAGAACTATTTTTTGAAGCTCTGTAACTGCCAACAGCTAGCTACAAAATTTGGTGCCTTCTTAAAAAGAGCTCAGAGTGAAGAAAAGGTCTTCAGAAGGGAAGGGAGAAAGGGAATAGGAAATGACTGCTAAGTGGTTTGCCCTTTCCATGATAATACAGATCCAGCCAGAGAGGTGGCTGCATAGAAACAACATAATTCAGTTTTCCTTGGACCAGGCACTTTCTGTGGCTCCTGGAGGGACAATTCTTATTTGGCATGTACCAGAACATGGCTAAGTTCCCCTTCAGCTCAGGTTTCATTTCAGGTTCTTACTCTTGGACTGGAAAAACACAGAAAGGGGAAGGAGATGGCATTCCAGATTAACTGGAAACTCAGCTACCAGTTCCTTGCTTTGAGAACATCAGGGTGATAGGAAGGAGGAATTGCTCCCTGAAAGGGGGCTGGAGCCAGGCTGGGGTTGGTCTCTCCTCGCTAGGACAAGAGGAAATGGCTTGAAATTGCATCTGGGGAAGGTTAGGTTGGACCTTAGGAACAACTTCCTTCCTGCAAGAGTGGCCAAGCATTGGAGCAGGCTGCCCAGGGAGGGGTGGCAACTACTTACATTGACAAACTCCTTGCCGTTGTACTTGACTCGGATCCTTGGCTCCTGGATCACGTCCAGGTTGGAGCCGGTGACGGTCAGAGGCGTGTGCCCGCTGCGGACAACCAGGAGACAGCTGATTAATGCCCCTGGCAGGAGAGGCTGCTCCCCAAAAGATGCTTTCTGCAGACACTCCAGCACAGATTTCCTGCTCCCTGAGTTGCAGGGGAGCAGTGGCTCGAGTGAGCTGAAGCCTTCTCCTCTCAGCTGCATCCCCTCCCCACCCACCCACCAGCTCTGCAAGGCACTGGGCTGAGAAAGGAGACCAAAGAAGTCAACGGAGCTGAGACTAAAGATGCAAGACAATAAATTAGTCACAGTGTTTAGTGACTTACACAGCAAGGTTCTTGATGAAGGGTAGTGCAGTGAGGGAACTGACGTTCAGCTGGGCTGCAGATGTCACAGAATGGCTTAGGTTGGAAGGGACCTCAAAGCTCAGCCACTTCCAACCTCCTGCCCATAGGCAGGGACACCTCCCACTATGGGCCTTGCCCCATAGAGCAGGGGAGGGATGAGGAGTATCAAGTACCAACAGGAGCAGGGAGGACACAGTACCTCCCTTCTACAGCTGGTGCCCCCATGCAAAGTCTTTCACCTGTGGCTGCTTCTTTAAGTGGAGCAGCAGAGCCCAGACTCTCCAGCACCTCCACTGCAGAGCCCAACTGTTGCCTTCACACCAGCCCATCAAACCCATCCCACCCAAACCCAGACACGATCTGGAAGCTGAACTCAAAGCAAACATCCCCCAGAGCCTGCTGTTACAGGACATGGTCCTTCCTTCAAGTACCACCAGCATCCAGATGCTAGAGAGGAGACTGGAGTCATCCCCATGTTAAGCTGCAGTGAGTTCTTGTTCGCATTTGGGTGAGCTGGGGAAGGCCCAGCAGAGGGCCAGGAGCAGTGCCTGAGAAGAAGAGGCTGAG
This sequence comes from Pogoniulus pusillus, assembly GCF_015220805.1. Lineage (NCBI taxonomy): Eukaryota > Metazoa > Chordata > Aves > Piciformes > Lybiidae > Pogoniulus > Pogoniulus pusillus. The sequence goes on from NC_087302.1 coordinate 5,251,051, forward strand.
GCACCTGGGGCTGCTTAGTCTGGAGAAGAGAAGACTGAGAGGGGATTTGATCAATGTTTATAACTGTCTGAGGGCTGGGGGTCAGGGGTGGGGGGCAGGCTCTGCTCACTGCTCCCTGGGATAGGACAAGCAGCAGTGGATGGAAGCTGCAGCACAGGAGGTTCCAGCTCAACACAAGGGGGAACTTCTTGCCTGGAAGGCTCCCAGAGCCCTGGCACAGGCTGCCCAGAGAGGTTGTGGAGTCTCCTTGTGTGGAGCCTTTGCAGGCCTGTCTGGATGTGTTCCTGTGTGCCCTGAGCTAGACTGGATGGTGCTGTTGTGGCAGGGGGGTTAGACTGGATGGTCAATTTGGGTCCCTTCCAAGCCCTGACAGCCTGTGAGCTTGTGAGCTACTGAAGAGATGGTAGCAAATATGCAGGCAGAGCAGCCCTGGAGCAGGTGAGCTGCCTTCTCTCCTGCTTCCAGAGCCTTTGTACCTGGCAATGCTCCACTCGGGTTCGATGTGCTGCACCTTGGGGTCCTCGATGTACTCAAACTGCAGGGTCCTCTCCAGCTGAGCGCGGTCGACGCTGACGGAGACGTGGACAGCTCCCAGGCCGTGGGCTGATGGAGCTGTCATGCAGATGATCTCGTTCATGGATCTCCTGGGCAGGACACAAGCCAGGGAAGAGTTAAGGGTGGTCACAGCAGTGAGGTCTCCCCTCAGTCTCCTCCTCTTCAGGCTAAACGCCCCCAGTTCCCTCAGCTGCTCCTCCCCAGTCCTATTCTCCAGACCCTTCCCCAGCTTTGTTGCCCTTCTCTGGAACAGCTCCAGCCTCTCCATGTCCTTCTTGTAGTGAGAGGCCCAAAACTGAACTCAGTACTCAAGGTGTGGCCCCAACAGTGTCCAGTCCAGGGGGACAATCCCTGGTCCTGCTGGTCACACTATTGCTGACCCTTGCCATGATGCTGGTGACCTTTTTGGCCCCCCAGGGAACATGCTGGGCACAGAGGTGTCCTGGTGCTGCTCACTGAAATGCTGAGCTGCCCTTCAGCCTCAGACCCTGACTCCTGCAACACAGACAAGCTCCTGAGGTGGCCAGGAGGGCTCCACTGGCACAGGGGGTGACTCTGCCTGCCCCCCAGGAGCAAAGTGCAGGCTGCCTGAGGTTCCTCTTTGTGCCAGCTGCTGCCTCCCACACCCCTCCATGACCCTGCTGCCTTCTGCTGGGCGTTGGCAAGCAGATGGCTGCTTCCTCAATGGGCTGCTCAGGCTGACTCCAGAGCCAAGCTCTTCCCCTCCCCACTGCACACCCAGGCCCTTGTGAGCAGCACAAAGGAGCCCACGCAGGCCCTGCTGAGGAACGGTGATGCCACCAGCACTGCTGCCTCCTGGCTTTGTCTGCCCACAGAGCAGGGTGACCTCAGCCCTGGAGCTGGCTGCCCAGGCACAACAGACCATCTGCTGCTACCAGAGCCCTGCAGAAGGTTAAGGCACAGGGTGCTGAGATGATGTCAAAGCACAAAGGCACTGGTGGATGAGTGGAGAAGAGGATGAGAACTGAGTGGTGCTGCTCCTGCTGCTGGGACAGAGCTCTGAGGGCCAACCCAGCTCTACAGTGAGCCTGGAGGATGCTCCTGTGAGAAGTGTCAGGCTGAGGGACTCCTGCAGAGAGTCAAGGAACTACTGGAGAGAGTCCAGTGGAGGCTGCAAAGATGCTGAGGGGCCTGGAATATCTCTGTGAGGAGGAAAGGCTGAGAGCCCTGAGGCTGTTGAGCCTGGAGCAGTCCCAGAGGGAATCTGATCAATGCTCAGCAACAGCTAAATGTGGGGGTTGGTTAAGAAGATGGAACTAGACTCTTGTCAGTGGTGCCCAGTGACAGGACAAGGGGCAATGGGATCATTGGACAATTCATTTCAGAGAGCTGTAGAGAGCCAGAAGGTCTCCCCTCAGCCTCCTTTCCCCCAGGCTGGACAATGCCAGCTCCCTCAGCTGCTCCTCACCAGCCCTGCTCTCCAGAAACTTCACCAGCTTTGTTGCCCTTCTCTGGACATGCTCCAGCACTAAAATGTCCTTCTGGGAGTGAAGACCCCAAAACTGAACCCAGTATTTGAGATGCAGCCTCACCAGTGCCCCGTACAGGATTATCATGGAATCAGAGAATGTCAGGGGCTGGAAGGGACCTCCAAAGCTCAGCTGGTCCAGCCCCCCTGCCAGAGCAGATCACACAGGAACACATCCAGGCAAGTTTTGAATATCTCCAGAGAGGGAGACTCCACACCCTCCCTGGGCAGCCTGTGCCAGGCTCTGGCACCCTCACAGGGAAAGAATTCTTGCTCAGGTTCACATGGAACCTCCTGTGCCTCCTATCCTATGATCCCTGGGATCCTGCTGGCCCTACTATTGCTGATCCAAGCCAGGCTGCTGCTGGCCTTGCTGGCCACCTGAGCACATGATGGCTCATGCTCAGCCAGCTGCCAACCAGCACCCCCAGGCCCTTTTCCACCAGGCCCCTTGCAGCTGCTCTGCCCCAAGCCTGAAGCAGTGCATGGGGTTGCTGTGTCCCAAGCGCAGAAGCCATCAAGGCATCCTTGTGCACCAGGCACATTTCCCCACCCTTTTTGTTCAATCTTGATGTGCTCCTGTGGATGCTTTTGCAGCTGAAGAGCTGCCTGCTGCCTTCTCTGCTGCCCACTTTGCTGGCTGCCCTGCCTGCTGCCTGCCCACCAGCCTCCACCACGCCTGCTTCGCTGTGGTGCGCGGCGCAGAGTGACGCACGGCTGCTGGCAGAGTGGCTCCCAGCTCCCTCTGAGCAGTTAATTAGCTTTCTGTGCTGTGATGATGTCGTCATGGTGAATCTACCCACTCCTCCAGATCACAGAGGGGAGAATGGGGGAAGCTGTAATTAGAGGGAATCTCATTAAAAGCTGCTTCATCTCATCAGGCTCCCCCACAGCCGCCAGTACAATCGGAGTCCGTTGCCTCACAACAGTCCAAGGCAAACAAAGTGCACAGCGTGACCCCACGGGAAGCATGGGGCTGCTCCAGCACCACTGCCTGCTTTGTTTGAGCTTCTGCCTGCCTGCTGGGATTAGAACACACAGAGAATTCCAGACTCTTCCACATTTTGCAGGTCAGTGTCTGCAGGTTGCCTGGATACACAGCGGACAGGACCTTACGTCCAGGCTCGGGGGGCAATCAGCAAGGTGCAAAGGCCAACAGCATTCTGGGGTGCAGGAAGAAGAGTGTGGTCAGCAGCTGGAGGGAGGTTCTTTCCTCTTTCTACTCTGCCCTGATGAGGCCACATCTGGGTTATCTGGGCCAGTTTTGGGCTCCCCAGTTCAAGAGAGACAGGGAACTGCTGGAGAGAGCCCAGCAAAGGCTGTGAGGATGCTGAGGGGCCCGGAGCAGCTCTGTGAGGAGGAAAGGCTGAGAGCCCTGAGGGTGTTGAGCCTGGGGAAGAGCAGCCTGAGAGGGGATGTGATCAATGCTTAGCAAGAGCTGAAGGGCATGGGGCAAGAGGATGGGGCTGAGCTCTGCTCAGTGGTGCTGCACCATTCCAGGATGGATGCAGAACAAGCACTGCTAACATCCCAACATGCTCCCACATCTGAACGCCCACAGCTCCTGTATCAGAAAACCTCTCAAGCTATCTAGATGAGAAATTCACCTCCAGGGATCTTTACCCTCCCAGAAAGTTCCTCCTGGGAATCCTGAGCAAGGATCTGACAGGCAGAATCCCTTTGCATATCACACAGCTTTGCTCAGGTCCCCACGCAGGCTGTGCCCACGCCTCTGCCAGCTGCTTCAGGGCATCTGGGCACGCCGGGTACAAGGCACAGGCATGTGCATGATGCACACAGATGTACACCACATGCATCTTTTTTGAACTAAGCCCCAAGAAAACCCACAAGCCCCTGCAAATGTCAACTGCCTGTTGACTCTGCTGGGTACAAAGCAAATTTGCTGTGGCAATCCCAGGGGACATCGACGGCTGCGCAAGTTCTGTGCACAAGGCAGAGCCTCGCTTTGCTCTGCCAGGCAGGAGCCCACCCCTTGAATCAGACCATCTCGAGGAGGCTGAGGTCCCTGCAAGCAGTGGCTGAAGTTAAGGCAAGGCAAGCTGCTGATCTGCACAAGGAGAAACACTTTGTTCAGATCAGCTGGGCTGGGGGCAGCTACTGAGGGCTGCTGTAAATGTTTTAGCACCACAGTGGCACTTTCACAGCATCCCAGGATGCTGGAGCTTGGAAGGGACTTCTGGAGATCATCCAGTCCATCGCCCTTGCTAAAGCAAGGGCACTCCTAGCAGCTTGCCCAGCATCACAATGGCCAGGGGAGTTTGGAAGCTCTGCAGAGAAGGAGACACCACAAGCCCTCTGGGCAGCTTGCTCCAGGGCTCCAGCACCCTCACACCAAAAAGTTTCTCCTCCTGTTCAGATGGAGCCTCCTGGGTTCCAGTTTGTGCCTGTTGCCCTTTGTCACACTAAGAGAGAAAATGGCTTCATGTGACAGGAGAGGGAACAGGAGCCTTCAGGGCTTCCCAGGTGAAGTTTTGCTGTGGCTGCAGGTTCAGCTCCAGCAGGTACAGGAGATGCCTGGCAGGAGCTGGCCCCACTGCCCCCTTACCCATAGAATTCACAGGTCTGGTTTCCCAGGAGCACAGACACTCTGCTGCCAGATCCCAGGTAGTGCCCAGAGATGGTCACCATTGTCCCTCCTGACTCAGGACCACGGCTGGGATTCAGGAAGCTCACTGATGGAGTCTGGGGAGAGAAAAGGAGAAACTCATCACTCCAAGGGGTACATCCCAGCAGCTGCAGCCTACCATGACGAGCACTGTGGGGGCAGAGCACATTTCCTGGTGCTGATGGGGAGACATCCTGGGCAAGCAAACTTAGAACCACAGCATCATTAAGGTTGGAAAAGCTCTCTAAGACCACTGAGTCCAACCAGCAACCCAACACCACCACATCCACTAAACCATGTCCCCAGGTGCCATGGCCACAGGTTTCTTGAACCCTTCCAAGGAAGGGGACACCACTGAGCAGCTCCCTGAGCAGCCTGTTCCAATCCCTGCAGCAAAGAAATTGTTCCTAATATCCAACCTAAACCTCCCCTGGTATAACTTGAGGCCATTTCCTCTTGTTCCTTGGAAGGAGAGCCCAACCCTCACCTCACTCCAACCTCCTTTCAGGGAGCTGTAGAGAGCTACTCAACATTTGGGTGTGTGATGTTGCCTGGTGTTTCTACAACATTAGCACATCAGCTGTGGAGACAGTCCCCAGCATTCCACTGCTGCTATTACTGCAGCAATGCCTTCAGCCTGCCTTGCTCCACACTGCCTATTTATTCCCCCTTAATAGCACTTGCAGAAAGCAGGTCCCTTTCTATTTGTTTTCAATCAGTGGTTATTACCAAAGTGTTCTGCTCACGCTTGCACATTACCCTCTCGGTGACTCTCATCTGCAAAGCCCTGGCAGCCTCCCAGCTCCACTCCCCAGGGACCAACCTGCTTGGCAGCTCTGTGTGTTTGCCCTGGTTTTCTCTCTCCACAGTGCAACATGTGTTTCCTGGGTGTCACAGCATTGGCTGCAGCAGCAGCATGGAATTCATGGAGTTGTTTTGGTTGGAAAAGACCTTCAAGAACATAGAATCACCTCACTGCTGTCTACAACCCCAGGCAGTGCTACAGGCTGGGGACAGAGTGGCTGAGAGCGGCTGAGAGCAGCCAGGCACATAAGGAGCTGGGGGTGCTGGCAGAGAGGAGCTGAAGAGGAGGCAGCAGTGCCCAGGTGGGCAGCAGAGCCAATGGCATCCTGGGCTGGCTCAGGAGCAGTGTGGGCAGCAGGACAAGGGAGGTTATTCTGCCCCTGTGCTCAGCACTACTCAGGGCACCCCTGGAGTGCTGTGTCCAGTTCTGGGCTCCTCAATTGAAGAGAGATGCTGAGGTGCTGGAAGGTGTTTGGAGGGCAGCAAGGCTGGGGAGGGACCTGGAGCACAGCCCTGTGAGGAGAGGCTGAGGGAGCTGGGGGTGTGCAGCCTGCAGCAGAGGAGGCTCAGGGCAGAGCTCATTGCTGCCTGCAACTCCCTGCAGGGAGGCTGTAGCCAGGTGGGGATGGTGCCAGGCACCCAGCAACAGAAGAAGGGGACAGAGGCCCAAGCTGTGCCAGGGCAGGTCTAGGCTGGATGTTGTTAGGAAGTTGTTGTCAGAGAGAGTGATTGGCATTGGAATGGGCTGCCCAGGGAGGTGGTGGAGTGGCTGTGCCTGGAGGTGTTGAAGCCAAGCCTGGCTGGGGCACTTAGTGCCATGGTCTGGTTGCTTGGCCAAGGCTGGGTGCTAGGTTGGGCTGGCTGAGCTTGGAGCTCTCTTCCAACCTGCTTGATTCTGTGATTCTATGATACAGCCACCTGAAAGGATGCTGTGGGGAGGTTGTTGCTGGTCTCTTCTCAGAGGCAGTGACAGAACAAGAGGCAATGGCATCAGCCTGTGGCTGGGTAGGTTTAGACTGGATATTAGGAAAACTTTTCTTCCAGCAAGAGTGGTCAGGTGCTGGAATGAGCTGCCCACAGAGGTGTTTAGAAGTCATTTGGATGTGGTGCTTGGGGATATGGTTTAGGATGAACATTGTAGAGTTGGACTTGGTGATTCTGAGGGGCTTTGCCAACTGGAATGTTTCTGTGATTCCCTGGTCTGGGTTGGAAGAGACCTCCAAAGGCCATCTAGTCCAACCCTCTCTGCTGTAAGCCGAGGCATCCTCAGCTAAATCAGGTTTCCCAGAGCCCTGCTGAGCCTCAGCTTGAGTATCTCCAAGATCATCATGTCCAACCCTCTTGTAAACAAGTAAAGGACAGGAGAACCTTAAGACCAACAAAGGCTGGGGTGAGGCCAGCATCTAATAAGGACCTGAGCACTGAGTAAGAATTTTCTATCTTCATCTCTTGATCTGGTGATAATTGTGACAGATTTAGGGATCTAAAGCAGCTCCAAGGTTCCACCTCCCCAGATAAAACAGGTCTAATTAAGGTGACAGCATCGCTCCGGTGCGGTGTCAGGCACCAGATGAGCTCACTAAGGCATGAACCCTCTCAGGGTCACAGACAGCTCTGCTGGAAGGTACCAATCAATTTTACTACTGACTTGAACAGCATAGCCCAGCTGTAATGGCATTGGTGGTGCTGCTAAGGAGAAAAATAGAGGCCAGCCAACAAAAGGAAATGATGTGCTGGAAGTTTGAGGTGCCTGAGAAAAAGCAGCGACATAATCAGGGTGAGCGGCGGAGAGCAGAAGCAACAATGCAAGGGATGATAACGCTCCCCAGGCTGCTGCAAGCTGCCACTGCAGGGTTCAGCTCCACAATTACCTTCTGCTGGCTCCTGGTTGTCATCTAACACAAAGCAAAGAGATCCTAACAGCCTTCCAGTACCTGCAGGGTACTGCCGTGGGCAGCGACACCTCCCACTAGCCCAGGTTGCTCAAAGCCCTGTGCAGCCTGGCCTGGAACACCTCCAGGGAGGGAGCATCCACAACTTCCCTGTGTCTCACCACCCTCACTGTGAAGAATTCCTTCCATTAACTAGTCTCAATCTCCCCTCTTCCACCTCAAAGCTGTTCTCCTCATTGTGTCACTCCCAGCCCTTGTCAAAAGTCTGTCCCCAGCTCCCCTGTAGCCCTCTTCGGGTATTGGAAAGCTGCTTTAAGGTCTCTTTGGAGCCTTCTTTTCTCCAGGCTAAACAGCCCAAACTTTCAGCCTATGCCCACAGGGGAGGTTCTCCAGCCCCCTGATCAACTTCCTGACCTCTCCTGGACCTGCTCTAGCAGGTCCCTGTCCTTGTGCTGGGAGCACCAGAACTGCTGCAGCACTCCAGCAGGGTTAGTGTTAGGTTACAGCTGGACTCAATGTCCTTATCAGGCAATTCCACAACTCTCTGCAGCAAAGTTATCAGTTTGGGAATCACCTTCTGGTGATGACCCCTTCCCACTTGACACAGGCACTAGCAGAGCACGGCTGTTCCACCTCCCCAGCTCCCACCTCTCAGGGTACTCACCACAAACATGTACTGCTGCGTGGACTTGGCCGTGAACTCAGGCTTGCACTCTCCGATGCACAGGAGCACTGGGCCGGAGCTGATCCCTGGAAGTGCCTGCCCCATTTCACAGACAATCCTGGGAGCAGAAATGACTGCAGTGAGGCTTTGGCAGGAGGTGCCAGCAGTGCCTGCTGCAGCTCCTTTCTTTTTCCTCCTCTCTTTTCTCCCCTTTCTTTTTCACTCTTCCCCTCCCCCCCCCCTTTTGCTTTGATATCTGCCTCTTTAGAGGAAGTTAATTACTGAGTCTATTTTTACCTCCTGTAGTAATTTAAAGGGGGTAAAAAAAAATTAGGAAAAATCAAAACTAGACATAATTATTACATGCTGTAAACTCCAGAGCAGAGCAGAGCACTAATGGCAATATATTAGCCAGTAGCAAAGTGAGAGCAAAGTCCTTAGAGTAACAGATGAGTTCATTAAGGGAAGAGCTCACGCTGCAGTCTTCCAGTTAATCAAAGCAGGGGAAAGCTGCTGTGAAGGATTCACTCAGCCCCATCACCAAACCAGCAGTGGTCTGGTGCAGGCTCCAAAGGAGGTCATAGCTTATGCTGTAGTCAAGGCAGGAACTCCTCTAGGAAACCCAAAAGGGAAAGTGACCCAGTGACATCCATGCATGAGCTTGGATCCCCCACCATGGGAGCAACATGTGAGTACTGGGTGGCTTTTCCAAGCCTCATTTATCAAGGAGCCAAGAAGTGTGTGGGTACAAGGAGCCAAGAAGTGTGTGGGTACAAGGAGCCAAGAAGTGTGTGGGTACAAGGAGCCTCCTGCCTACCTTTCCCATCGCACTGCAATCTGACTGTGACTTAACCCCCTTACCCCATCAATGTGACACCTGAGTGGACCTCCTGTGAGCTCAACCCCCACAGCAGCATGGCTGCATGGCAGGGATCTCCCCTGGAGCTGGGCCACCTCTCAAGGTGGCTCCTCAAAGCAGAGAGACCTTTTACCCCTGGCAGGGGTTTGGGGAGGGACCTGTGTCACAGGTAAGAATCACAGATTGCATCGTGTTGGAAGGGAACCTCAAAGGTCACTTTGTCCAACCCCCCTGCACCCAGCAGGGACACCTCCAACTAGAGCAAGTTGTTCAGGGCCACATCAAGTTTGCCCTTGAATGCCTGCAGGGATGGGACCTTCACCACTTCTCTGGGCAACCTCTTCCCAGGCTTTTACCACCCTCATCATGAAGCACTTCATCCTAAACGAGCTCAGATTTAGAGCATTAGGAGGAAGTTCTTGAGGGTGCTGCAGCCCTGGAGCAGGTTGCCCAGGGGGCTTGTGGAGTTTCCTTCTCTGGAGACTTTCAGAACTCACCTGGATGTGCTTCTGGTTGATCCTGCTTTGGCAGGGTGGGGTTGGACTCAATGATCTCCAGAGGTCCCTTCCAACCCCTACCATTCTATGATCTATGGGGAGAACACCAAACACCCAACTGCCTCCCCAGTAAAGCAGCAGCTGCCATTCAGTACCAGGCCATGGAATGGGGGCACAAGAGCCCTGGTCCACCTGATCCCAATTCCTGCTAAAAGCCAAATTCCCAGCAGGTGCCTTGTTAGAAAATGATGCATTCTGCAGAGCTGTAGGGTGCTGATTGCTGGGCTAAGTGGTCCTTTCACCAACATTAACCTAATTGCTGGCTGATAGATTGCATGGCTGGAGCATATGGTGAGTCATTACAGCCTTGGAATTCAGTCTGCCCACAGAACCCTGAAGAGGGTCCTTTTATCTGGATTCATCTTGGAAAGGCAGCTCTCCTGCTAACTCTTGCTGTTATCTGCCCAGGGTAAATGTTTTAATGATGTTAACAAACTTTGAAAGCTTGAGAGCTGTAATTAGAGTCGTGATTAGAAAATCAGGGCTTCATGCCATCAAAGGAGGATCAGTTTATAATCTTCTGTCCTTTATTTGAAAGAGAAGGAGAAAACAAAATGCTGCTCAGCAGCAGAACAGCCCAAACCTCCAGCAGGGAAAGAACTATGGGAGACAAAGATGCTCTGCATGCCTGCAGCACCCTTCACCAGTGATCTTAGGCTACCCTGATCCTCACACCCTGCCTTGGGAGGGGGAGGTGAAGCCCAGTTTGGTCTTACAGATTCACAGAATGCTTTGGGTTGGAAGGGATCCTAAAGATCCTCCAGTCCCAACCCCCCTGCCATGGGCAGAGACACCTCCCACTAGCCCAGGCTGCTCAAGGCAGTGTCAAGATGGGAAAACAAAGCCATGGAGTGAGCAAAAACCCAACCAGCACCAGTATGTGCTAGAGACAGCTCCTTCCACTGTGCTGGAGGTCAGACTGGGATCCACCAAACACATCTCACCACCAGAGGACAACTGTGTTTAGCTGCTTCTGAGGCTGGGGCTGATCTATGCTGCTGGGATCACTCATAGAATCAGAGTCATAGAATCAGTCAGGGTTGGAAGGGACCACAAGGAGCAGCCAGTTCCAATCCCCCTGCCATGCCCAGGGACACCCTACCCTAGAGCAGGCTGCACACAGCCTCAGCCAGCCTGGCCTCAAACACCTCCAGCCATGGGGCCTCAACCACCTCCCTGGGCAACCCATTCCAGCCTCTCACCACTCTTATGCTGAAGAGATTCTTAACATCCAGCCTCACTCTCTCCACCTCCAGCTTTGCTCCATCCCCCCCCACTCCTGGCACTCTGTCAAAGCCTCAAAAGTCCCTCCCCAGATTTTTTGTAGCCCCTTTCAGATCCTGGAAGGCCACAAGAAGGTCACCTGGGAGCCTCCTCTGCTCAAGCCTGCACAGCCCCAACTCTCTCAGTCTATGCTCACAGCAGAGCTGCTGCAGCCTCTCAGCATCCTCCTGGCCCTGCTCTGGACACTCTCCAGCATCTCCACAGCCCTCTTGTCCCAGGGGCTCCAGCACTGAATGCAGTACTCCAGGTGGGGTCTCAGCAGAGTGGAGCAGAGAATCCCCTCCCTGGCTCTGCTGGCCACACTTCTGCTGCTGCAGCCCAGGCTCTGCTTGGCTTTCTGGGCTGCAAGTGCACACTGCTGGCTCCTGCTGAGCTTCTCCTCCAGCAGCACCCCCAAGCCTCTCTTCTCCAGCCACTCACTGCCCAGCCTGGATTAGTGCTTGGCATTGCTTCGACCAAGGCTCCAACCAGGGAGCACTGATCAGATCCCCTTTCAGGCTGCTCTTCTCTAGGTTAAACAGCCCAAGGCCTCTCAGCCTTTCCTGCTCACAGAGATGCTCCAGGCCCCTCAGCATCTTTGTACCCTCTGCTGAACTCTCTCCAGTAGCCTCCTGTCTCTCTTGAACTGGAGAGCCTCAAACTGGACACAACCCTCCAGAGCAGAGTAGAAAGGCAGCAGAACTCCCCCTCCTCCACCTGTTGGCCACACTCTTCATCACACACCCCCCAGGAACCCACTGACCTTCTTGGCCACGAGCCCCCACGGCTGCTCCTCTCCATCGTCGCTGCACAACCCCCCCAGCGGCGCAACCCTTCGCCCCTAAGCCAGCGGCAGGAGCTGCTGTCACTCTGGGAGGTTGATTCAGCATCCTCTGTTGGATGCCTACTTTCTAATTTTTGGTTGACACTTCCCTTAGTGAAATAAATGAAGGGACTCCAGTGGCTCCCCCTCGGCTTAAAGCTGCTGTCACCGCCTCGCCTGCCTAACAAATGGCTGCGCACCGCCGGCGGCACCGCCTGAATCTCCAAGTGTGATGAGGAGCAGAGGGGGCAGAGAAGCTCAGCAGCAACCAGCGAGGTGCTCATCAGAAAAGTTGCTTACCAAAGCAGGAACCAAAAAAAACAAACCAAAACCACCAACCAACCAAACCAAACCCAAACCCCAGATGAAACGCAGCAGCCCAGCACAAAGCGCTCAAGGGAGAGCTCAAAGTGCTGCTTGAGCCTGCTGGAGAGCACCCAAACATCTCACCCCCTTCTGCTGCAGGGGTGGAGGGCTTCTGGTTTGGGCAGCAGAGAGATGTAGAATGGTTTGGGTTGGAAGGGACTTTAAAGATCACAGGATCTCAGGGGTTGGAAGGGACCCAAGGAGATCATCCAGTCCAACTTCCCTGCCACAGTAGGGCCACACAATGCAGCTCAGGGCACATAGGACCACATCCAGACAGGCCTGGAAGAGCTCCACAGAAGGAGACTCCACAACCTCTCTGGGCAGCCTGTGCCAGGGCTCTGAGAGCCTTCCAGGCAAGAAGTTCCCCCTTGTGTTGAGCTGCAACCTCCTGTGCTGCAGCTTCCATCCATTGCTGCTTGTTCCATCCCAGGGAGCAGTGAGCAGAGCCTGTCCCCCCCTCCTGACCCCCAGCCCTCAGAGAGTTATAGACGTTGATTAAATCCCCTCTCAGTCTTCTCTTCTCCAGACTAAGCAGCCCCAGGTCCCTCAGCCTCTCCTCCTCAGGCAGTGCTCCAGTCCCCTCATCATCCTTGTGGCCCTCCACTGGACTCTCTCCAGCAGATCATCCAGTTCCAACCCTCTGCCATGGGCAAGGACACCTCCCACCAGCCCAGGTTGCTCAATGCCTCATCCAACTTGGCCTTGAGCACCTCCAGGGAGGGGGCATCCACAACCTGTTCTGGAGCCTCACCACATCATGAATTTCATCCATTAATCAGTCTCAGTCTCTCCACTTCCAGCTCAAAGCCATTGCCCCTCATCCTATCACTCCATACCTCTCTAAAAAGTCCCTTCCCCAGCTCTCCTGTAGCCCCCTTCAGATACTGGCAGAGCTGCTCTAAGGTCTCCCTGGAGCCTTCTCTTCTCCAAGCTCAGCAGCCAGGAGAACAAAAGCCCCCTGGGAGCACATCCACCTCCAGACTCCCTTCCCGCAGGGCTGCAAAGGGCGGTGAGGCGATGCCTGGAGGAGTCACTGGCCTCCTGCCTGTCTGCTGGAGGTCAGGGAAGAGGCTGTGTGAAGGTTGGCCAGCCCTGGGGACCTGTGGTGGGGCTGTGGGGGAGGTGCAGGAGGCCACTCACTGTTCAGCGACGACGTAGTGCTCGGGCAGGGGCATGCACTGCACCCCAGCAACCTGCACCCCCTGCGCGATCTCGGCGAAGTCCAGGCCCAGGTTGACACCACGGATGGTCACCCTCGTCCCTCCTTCTGGGGGGCCTGACACTGTCAGGATCTAGAGGGAAACAAAACACAGGACAGTTGAGTTGCTGGCCCCACCACGCTCCTGCTTCTCCAACTCCTGCTCCCATGCGGCTTGGAAACAGCTTTGTGCTTTGCAGGCTGCTCAAGGAGGCTGAGAGCTGCCAACCTCCAGCTGCTCCTGCTGCCAGAGCCAGGACACTGCCACCTTCTCGTGGCTCCTCTGGGTGTCTTGGGAAAGCCCAAGGGTGCTGAAATCCATCTGTGCTGTGCTCCAAGTGAGGACATCAAGGTCCTTGAGCTGGCCAAGAGGAGATGTCATCCCCCAGCAAGGCTTGCAGAAGGGCAAGAGTGACTATTTTAGAATCATAGAAGCAGTCAGGGTTGGAAAAGACCACAAGGAGCAGCCAGTTCCAACCCCCCTGCCATGCCCAGGGACACCCTACCCTAGAGCAGGCTGCACACAGCCTCAGCCAGCCTGGCCTCAAACACCTCCAGCCATGGGGCCTCAACCACCTCCCTGGGCAACCCATTCCAGCCTCTCACCACTCTTGTGACCACTCTTGTGCTGAAGAGATTCTCACATCCAGCCTCACTCTCCCCACTTCCAGCTTTGCTCCATTCCCCCCACTACTGCCACTCTTTGACAACCTCAAAAGTCCCTCCCCAGATTTTACGTAGCCCATTTCAGATCCAGGCAGGCCACAAGAAGGTCACCTGGGAGCCTCCTCTGCTCCAGCCTGCACAGCCCCAACTCTTTCAGTCTGTGCTCACAGCAGAGCTGCTGCAGCCTCTGAGCATCCTCCTGGCCCTGCTCTGGACACTCTCCAGCATCTCCACAGCCCTCTTGTCCCAGGGGCTCCAGAGCTGGATGCAGCACTCCAGGTGGGGTCTCAGCAGAGCAGAGGGGGAGAATCCCCTCCCTGGCCCTGCTGGCCACACTGCTGCTGCTGCAGCCCAGGCTCTGCTTGGCTTCCTGGGCTGCAGTGCACACTGCTGGCTCCTGCTGAGCTTCTCCTCCAGCAGCACCCCCAAGTCCCTCTCCTCAGGGCTGCTGTCAGCCACTCACTGCCCAGCCTGGATTAGTGCTTGGCATTGCCTCGACCCAGCTGCAGGACCTTGCCCTTGGCCTTGTTGAATCTCCTGAGGTTGGCTTGTGCCCACCTCTGCAGCCTGCCCAGCTCCCTGTGGCTGGATCCCTGCCCTCCTGCTTGTCTGCTGCAGCACACAGCTTGGTGTGGTCAGCAAACCTGCTGAGGCTGCACTCAATCCTTCTGTCCATGGCACCCACAAAGATGCTGAACAAGACTGATCCCAGGTCTGATGCCTGAGGGACTCCACTTGTCACTGCCTCCACTTGGCCATGGAGCCACTGACAGCCACTCTTTGGGTGTGGCCATCAAACCACTTCTTTATCCATCCAGTGGTGCACTTATCAAACCAGCTTGGAGACCAGGATGTGGTGCAGGACAGTGCCAAGGGCTTTGTATTTGGTATCTCCAGAAGATTCTAAGCCACCTTCTAGAAGTGTCCTGCTCCTTTGGAGAGCCTGAACTTCTGCTTGGCTCTTCTGAGGGGAAATGTCACATTTTATTAGGAAGTTGGCACCTCAAATGACTTAAAAATGTGAAAGGTTGAGGTGTGGGCTTTAAAGCTGCCTGTTTATAGCCTGCCTCAGCCATAATCATCTCTGCTCCTTCAGCCTTTCATTACAGACAATATCCTCTTCAATTGGGAGTATAAATTACAGCCATGCAGAGGCACCAGACCTGGACCCAAGACTCATGCAAGAGCTGCTCTGACTCTGCCACTGGGCTGTTGCAGCTCTTGGGTGAGTTACTGATCTCCTCTCTGTACTAGAGCTGCTGTTAATAAATAAACACAATCCCTACAGGAGCAATTTCATTAATTGAATGGAAGAAAGCTTGGTTGGGTCTGTTGGTCCCACCCCTGTCTTTGGCAAGAGGCTTGAGCTCTTCAAAGCCTTCTGCCCTTAGCATTTCTGGCTGGCTGGCTCCTTTCCTTTCACCTTCTCAAGAACTTGCTGTCCCTTTAACCTGAAGGGGGTTAGGAAGGTGGCAAAACACCAATCCAACCATCAGAAGGTGACACCAGCCCCACCACCAGGACGTGACATCAGTCCCACCACCAGAAGGTGACACCAGCCCCACCACCAGAAGGTGACATCAGTCCCACCACCAGGTGACACCAGCCCCACCACCAGAAGGTGACACCAGCCCCACCACCAGGTGACACCAGCCCCACCACCAGAAGGTGACACCAGCCCCACCACCAGAAGGTGACACCAGCCCCACCACCACCAGAAGGTGACACCAGCCCCACCACCACCAGGTGACACCAGCCCCACCACCACCAGGTGACACCAGCCCCACCACCACCAGGTGACACCAGCCCCGCCACCAGGACGTGACATCAGTCCCACCACCAGAAGGTGACACCAGCCCTCAAAGATCACATTGGGTGCTTCTGTGCTCCACAACCTCCCTGGAGGTGTTCAGGACCAGGGTGGATGAGTCCTTAAGCAACCTGTTCTAGTGGGAGGCATCCCTGCCTATGGCAGTGGGGTTGGAACTGGCTGATCTTTGAGTTCCCTTCCAACCTAACCCATTCTATGACTCTAGGAACTCCTCCAGCTCTGCACTGGTTTCCACTGGGAGCTGGGCATCACCTGGACTCAGCCATTCCCACACTTGACAGTTACAAGTGTCCTTTGCAGTTCCAGAGGATGTTAGGATGCGTTTGCTGGAGCACTTAACACCGCCAGGCTCAGCCTCCTCTCGTCGCTGCTCAACAGAGGAAAAAAAAAAGTCACAGTTTGCCATTCTCTGACCTCACCACAAGCAGTGGGGAGCCCCAACTGGCCCTGACCAAACAAAGCAAGGCTCATTTTGTATTTTGAAAATGTCCTGACCTGGAAAATCCCCAATATGGAGCTTTACTCGACCTAGATTTTAGTGGCCGCTAATTGAACAGTTTTGAAGTAACTGTGCCATGAAGCAGCCCCAGGGTTGGAACAGATGCAGTCAATTAATTACAGCTGGAGAGACTCAGTCAAAATCCCAGAAAGGAGAGAAGAACTTAAAGGTCCTGGTGCATGAAGGGCTGGTGACCCCTCTGTGTGGCATCCCTGGTCACCTCCTTGTGTCGTAGATGCAGCCAAGGCAACTCCAGCAAAGCCAGCCTGGGGCAGTGGTGGCCAGCCTGGTCTGTCTGCTTTCAATCCCAGTCTGGTGGTGCTGGAGAGCTGCTCAGGCTGCAGGGCTGGCTGCAGTGACAGCCCACATGGCTGCTCTGACAGCCCACATGGCTGCTCTGACACAGGCAGCATGAGGAAGAAATGTTCCCTGGCTTCAATGGACATACTGCAGTAGAGAGGCTGCTCAGCTGCTTCTGCTCTGAGGAGGCTCTTCTGGGCAGGTTATCATAGAATCAAGCAGGTTGGGAGAGAGCTCCAAGCTCAGCCAGCCCAACCTAGCACCCAGCCCTGCCCAACCAACCAGCCCATGGCACTGAGTGCCCCAGCCAGGCTTGGCTGCAACACCTCCAGCCACAGCCACTCCACCACCTCCCTGGGCAGCCCATTCCAGTGCCAATCACTCTCTCTGCCAACAACTTCCTCCTAACATCCAGCCTGAACTTCCCTTGGCACAGCTTGAGACTGTGTCCCCTTCTTCTGTTGCTGCTTGCCTGGCAGCAGAGCCCAACCTCCATCTATACTACATACTGCAGCAGAGAGGCTGTTCAGCTTCTTCTGCTCTAAGAATGCTCTTTCTGGTCAGGTTCTTTTGGTTGTTGCAGTTTGGAACTTGACATTTTGGATCTTGACTTGGTGGATGTTGTCTTTATTTGGAGGCTGGAGTGAGGTGGGGGTCAGTCTCTTCTCTCTAGTTATCAGGTGACAGAATGAGAGGAAATGGCCTGAAATTGTGCCAGGGGAGGGTTAGGTTGGAGATTAGGAACAATTTCCTGGCTGCAAGAGTGGTGAGGGATTGGAACAGGCTGCCCAGGGAGTCTCACCTCCCACTAGAACAGAACAGGTCACTCGTGGCTTCAGCCAACCTGGCCTTGAACACCTCCAGGAAGGTTGTGGAGCACAGAAGCACCCAATGTGATCAAAGATCAAAGGTTTTGCTGGCCTTCCTTCCTCTTTCTTTCTTCCTTCCTCTTTCTTCCTTCCTTCCTTCCTTTCTCTTTTCCTTCCTTCCTTTTTACCTTCCTTTCTCTCTTTCTTTCTTTCTTCCTTCCTTCCTTCCTCTCTTTCTTCCTTCCTTCCTCTCTTTCTTCCTTCCTTTCTTCCTTCCTTTTTACCCTCCTTCCTCTCTTACTTTCTTTCTCTTTCTTTCTTTTTAACTTCCCTTCTTCCTTTTTTCCTTCCTCCCTTCCTCCCTTTCTTTTGTTCTTCCTTTCTTTTTTCCTTTCCTCCCTCCTTCCATCCTTTTTACCTTCCTTCCTCTCTTCCTTCCTTCCTTCCTCCCTTCCTTCCTCTCTTCCTTCCTTCCTTCCTCCCTTCCTTCCTTATTGTCCTTCCTTTCTTTCTTCCTTTTTTCCTTCCTTCCTTCTTAACTTCCTTCCTTCCTTTTTACCTACCTTCCTTCCTCTTCCCTCCTTCCTTCTCCCTTTCTCTCTTTCTTTTTCTTTCTTGCTCTAAGCTGGCTGCATCCCAGCTGATGAGCCCAGCAGGGAAGCAGCACATAAGCATTGTCATCCCTGCATGATCCTTCCTTGTCTCTGCCTTAGCTGATAGCACATTCAGAACCTAATTGTTATCTCAGCAGAGCAACTCCATTATTCAGCCTGACACTGCACCACCACCACCAACCCCCCCCTCCTCCAGCCCCCTTCAGCTGTTTGTTGCACTGATGTTATATTAATGAGGGCTGCAAATAAATGAACAGGAGATCAGAGTGCTGCTTGTTCAGGAGAGGAATGATTCTTACTTATTTATTGCTAGGACCACAGAGCATGGGGAAGTTTTATGCTGTTAAAGGGACACTGTCAGTGAGAGCTGGGGGCTCCCAGCCACAAGAAATAGCTCCTGCTGCTCATTTGTTGTTGTGACTGTGTGGTCAGGCATTGGAGTGGCTGAGGGAGATGGGGTTGTTTAGTCTGGAGAAGGCTGAGAGGAGAACTTCTCACTCTCTACAGCTCCCTGAAAGGAAGTTGGAGCCAAGCATTGCTCTCTTCTCCCTAGTGTCAGGTTATGGGACAAGAGGAAATGGCTTCAGATTGTGCCAGGGGAGGGTTTGGTTGAAGATTGGGAATGATTGGGGTGATGAAGCTGGTGAGGGGCCTGGAACACAGCCCTGTGAGGAGAGGCTGAGGGAGCTGGGGGGGGTGCAGCCTGCAGCAGAGGAGGCTCAGGGCAGAGCTCATTGCTGCCTGCAGCTGCCTGCAGGGAGGCTGTAGCCAGGTGGGGTTGGGCTCTGCTGCCAGGCAGCCAGGGACAGAAGAAGGGGACACAGCCTCAAGCTGTGCCAGGGCAGGTCTAGGCTGGATGTGAGGAGGAAGTTGTTGTCAGAGAGAGTGATTGGCATTGGAATGGGCTGCCCAGGGAGGTGGTGGAGTCTCCATCCCTCGAGGTGGCCAAGAAATAGGTGGCCATGGCAGCTGGAGACATGGTTTAGTGGCCATGGTGGTGCTGGGTTAATAGTTGGGCTCAAGGGCTTTAGAAGGCTTCTCTAACCATAACAATTCTGTGATTCTACTCAGACACTATCTCTGAGAACCTTCTGGATACAGAGGGTTTTCCTAATCATAGGATCATAGAATCAAGCAGGTTGGAAGAGACCTCCAAGTTCATCCAGTTCAACCTATCCCCCAGCCCTATCAAGTCAACCAGACCATGGCACTAAGTGCCTCATCCTGCCCAACCAACCAGACCATGGCACTAAGTGCCCCAGCCAGGCTTGGCTTCAGCACCTCCAACCACAGCCACTCCACCACCTCCCTGGGCAGCCCATTCCAATGCCAATCACTCTCTCTGACAACAACTTCCTCCTCACATCCAGCCTAGACCTGCCCTGGCACAGCTTGAGACTGTGTCCCCTTCTTCTGTTGCTGGCTGCCTGGCAGCAGAGCCCAACCCCACCTGGCTACAGCCTCCCTGCAGGCAGCTGCAGACAGCAATGCCCAATCTAAACCTCCCCTGGCCTAACTTGATGCCATTTCCTCTTGCCTTACCTGTTGTGGCTTGTGAGAACAAACCCACACCCACCTCTCTCCAACCTCTTCCCAGGGAGTTGTTGGGCAGAGCCAGCTGAGGCCATGGGCTGACACACCCCACTGAAACCTGGATTTTCTACTGCTGACCTTCCCTGTGCAATAACCCAACCTGCCAGCAGCAGCATGGACACCTCCCACTTGATTCTGTCATAGAACCACAGAATGGTTTGGGTTGGATGGGATCTTAAAAGTCATGGAGATGTAAACCACTGCCAAGGGCATGGACACCTCCCACCAGCTCAGGTGGCTCAAGGCCTCATTCAGCCTTGCCTTGGCCCCCTCCAGGTTGGGGGCATCCAGGACCTCCTTGGGCAGCCTGTTCCAATGTCTCACCACCCTCACTGCCAAGAACTTCTGCCTAATCTCTCTCCTATCATCTCCACATCCACCCAGAGTGCTCTCCTGAGACTCCAAACATCCCCTGGCAAGGCAGCCTACGCCTCCTGCTTTGAAGGCTGAGACACAGACCTGAATATGGAGACAAGAGATCTGTAAGAGCAAAGCTCTGCTCTTTTCTCCTTGGCCAGAGCCCAGGAGGGTTGCTTTCAAGCTGGACAGTGATAAAACACTCATTGGCAGCACTGAGCCTGCAGCCAGCCGGGAGAGCCAGCCTGGAAGTGTGCAGATGTGAGTCACTTGGTGGCTGGAGCAGAGGGGTTTTTTTCCCCCCTTTCTCTGCTTAGCTCAAGGAGGGATAAATGAATAAATCCAGGAGGGTTTTTTCCCCCCACATTACAGCTGTCTGAATGGTTTGGGGTGGAGAAAAATCTCAGGCAGAGGCTGTTTTGCTTCTTGCATCTTGTAGCATAAACTTGTACAAGCAGAAGAGCCCTCAGATAAGAGAAAGTTGGGCTCTGATTGCTGGCAGGAGAAGGTGAATAGCCAGGGAAGCCCTTAAGGCTCATTTTATCTCTCTGTAAAGATAACTATGGCTTGCCAAACACACACACAAGAACCCAGACAGGGGAGGGAGAGGCTCTCGACATTGCTTAAGGCTTTCACATCTCTGCACTGTCAGCACCACCACCTCTGCTCCTCAGCAGCCTCCACACTGCAGTTTACAAGATGCTGGACAAGAGAATTATTTGCTTCTCCAAAGTGTAATGTGGCTGGCAAGAAGGTCTAAGAAAGAAACATCAAAGGCTCAGCCAGGAGGGATGGACTTTCCTCTGCAATGTCCTCCTCCAGCCAGTCCCAGCCCTGACACAGCATCTACAGTTTCCTTCCTTCCTCCATAAACCAGAGGCTGATGCCTCCCAGGGAGAGCTCTGAGCATGAGGCACTTTACTTAGGCAAGTCAGAGTCAGGAGGAAACTTCTCCATGGTCCTGGGGTCCTTATTCCTGCTCTGTCATGAGCATCAGAGCAACAGGCTGCTTCAATCCAACACATTGTCACGCCCATGCCCTCCACCTGCTGCAGCACAGACACATGCTCAGGGCAAAGGAGGCTTTGGCTTGGTTTCTGGGGGGGAGTTAATTAAGTGAGAAACCCAAATCTTCTTTCATTCCCTCCTGATAAGAGTGTCACTCCTAATAGCAGCGTTAACAGACCGAGTGCAGTTCCACTGCTGGAAAAAAAGTGCTCCTGGGAGACATTCTGCATCCCTCAGTGGTCTGAACAGAAACACCAGAAGCATCAGCTAGAGACTAATTAGCTCCCTGGCTTAATTAGCATTCTTGCAACAGTCCATAGCGGTCACCCCAGCGCTGGTGAGAGACCAAGTGGGCTGCACAGCCTGGCCAGCTGCCACGAGAGCCACACACAGAAGGCAGTGCAGGGGATGGAGCCCCTGCTCCTCAGCTGGGTGGGCAATGGGGAGGGGGTTCAGGAGGAGGAGGCAGACACAAACCCACGCTGGAAGGAGGGAAGAGGAAACAGGGAGTAAAGGAAGAGGATGGGAAGGAGCAGGGAGGAAGGGGGAAGGAAGGGAGGAGGAAGGGGAGAGGAGAGAGAGAGGGAGGAAGGAAGGAGGGAAGGAGGAGGGGAAGAAGGAGGGAGGAGGAAGGGAGAAGAGAAGAAAAGAAGAGGAAGGAGGGAGAGAAATTAAGGGAAGAGGAGCGAGGGGAGAGGAGCGAGGGGAGAGGAAGAAAGGAAGATGAAGGAGGGAGGGAAGAGGGAGGGAAGAGGGAGGGAAGAGGGAGGGAAGAGGGAGGGAAGAGGGAGGGAAGAGGGAGGGAAGAGGGAGGGAAGAGGGAGGGAAGAGGGAGGGAAGAGGGAGGGAAGAGGGAGGGAAGAGGGAGGGAAGAGGGAGGGAAGAGGGAGGGAAGAGGGAGGGAAGAGGGAGGACAGAGGGAGGGAAGAGGGAGGACAGAGGGAGGACAGAGGGAGGACAGAGGGAGGACAGAGGGAGGACAGAGGGAGGACAGAGGGAGGACAGAGGGAGGACAGAGGGAGGACAGAGGGAGGACAGAGGGAGGACAGAGGAGGAAGAAGGGAGAGAAGAGGAAGGAGAGAGGGAAGAGGAAGAAAGGACGATGAAGGAGGGAGAGAAAAGAGAGGAAGGCAAGAGGAAGGAAGAAAGAGGAAGGAGCGAGGGAGGGAAGGAAGAGGAAGGAGGAGAGGAGGAGGAGGAGGAGCTCTCACCTCAGTGATGCGAGGGTTGGAGCATTTGACGTTCCTGCTGGACCAGTCGAGCCAGGGCTGCTGCGCGCCGGAGCCGCAGTGCGGCCGCAGCGTGCACTTGGCCTCGCCGCTGCACCACCCGCACTCGAACTTGGGGTCGGCTTTGAGGCAGAGCCCGCAGCTCTCTCGCTGGGCTGCGCACTTGTAGAGGTGAACTGAGGGCACAAAGGGTGGCCGCTGAGGAGGTGCTCGGCAGAGGAGATACCCACCCAGGGCTACAGCTGCTGCTGGACTTAGAGAAAGCAGCACAGGAAGCAGAGTCACGGAATGGTGAGGCTGGAAGGGAGCTCTGGAGATCATCCAGTCCAACTCCCCTGCTAGAGCAGGACACCCACAGCAGCTTGCCCAGGATCACAATGCCCGGGGGGGATTGGGATCTCTGCAGAGAAGGAGGCTCCACAACCTCTCTGGGCAGTAGGCTCCAGGCCCCTCAAAGCAAGGAAGTTTCTCCTTAAGTTGAAGCGAAACCTCCTGGGTTCCAGTTTGTGCTCACTGCTCTTTGTCCTAACAGTAAGCACCACTGAAAAGAGCCCAGCCCCATCCTCATGACCTCCACCCTTTGGATAATGATCAGCATTGATCAGATTCTCTCTCAGGCTGCTCTGCTCCAAGCTAAACAGCCCCAGGTGCCTTGGCCTTTGCTCCTCAGAGATGCTCCAATCCCCTCAGCATCCTCTTTGCCTTCCACCAAGGACATGGACCTGTTAGAGTGGAGCCAGAGATGGCCACAACAACGTTCTGAGGGCTGGAATCTCTCTACTGTGAGGCCAGGCTGAGTCAGGGAAGGCTCCAGGGAGACCTGGTGGCCTTTCAGTATTAAAAGGGGCTAAGAAAAAGCTGGGGACAGACATTTAACAGGTCCTGTCAGGACAGGACAAAGGCTGATGGCTTGAAACTAAAAGAGGGAGCTTCAGCCTGGAGAGAAGGGAGAAAGTTTTGATGCTGAGGGTCGTGGGAGCCTGGCCCAGGTTGCCCAGAGAGGTGGGAACTGTTCCAGGGCAGGGTGGTTTGGGCTCTGAGCAACCTGCTCTAATTGTAGATGTCCCTGCTGACTGCAGGGGGGTTGGCCTGGGTGCTTTAAAGGTTCCTTCTCACCCAACCCAGCCTGTGACTCTGTGATTCTGTGTTGAGTTTTGGCTTGACAAGACCCAGAGTGGCCTTGCAGATGTGGATCCCGAAGCCAAGGCTGCGCCGGCGGAGCAGAGCGAGTTGCCCTTGTCCAAAGTGAGCTCCACTGGGACCACATCTCTGCCTGCAGCCTCGGGGACAGCAGCTACCACCACTCCTGCCCCAGCAGCCACTTGCAGTCCCCATCATCACCCTCCTCCCCATGACTTAAAGCCAACTCAGGCAGACTTTACCTTTCAGATCTTCTGGGTTGTCAATAACAAAGTTCCCATTCCAAACCACGGCAAAGTCCACGGCCAGGTTGCTGATGTCCATCCCATCATAGAGATACTGCAGGAGGAGATGGAGAATGAAATGCTTGGGAGGATCTATCAGAGACACTGCCAGGACAAGCAGCTGTGGTTGTTCTCTGCTGATGTCTGAACCACCACACTTCTGCACTTCATCTCCAGGGTCCTGCTTTGACTGCCTCCTCCTCCTCCTCTTTGGGAAGAGATAATTAAATCAGATCCAGTCCTTGTGAGAGGGAACAGATTAATTATTCTGCTCACAGTGGTTGCTGTTGTCACTCAGTCCCCAGCTTACCAATACAGCCCCCTCCAGTTAATCAGGCTGGCAGGACTGCTGCCCTCAGGCTATCTCCTCACACAGTCTTGACTGGAAGCTTCCAGATCCCAGGGCACAGCTTTGCCTGGTGGAACTGGGAAGAGCTGAGATAAAAAGACATCACAGAATCATGGAACTCTTTTGGTTGGAAAAGACCTGAAAAATCATCAAGTCCAAGCATCAAATGGCTGCAAAAAGATCCTTGCCCACAGAAAGCAAACTGTATCCTAGGCTAAATCAAGGCCAGCAGGGCAAGAGAGAGGATTCTTCCCCTCTACTCTGCTCTGGTGAGATCTCCACCTCAAATACTGTGTTCAGGTTTGGTGTCTCCAGCATAAGAAGGACACAGAGCTGCTGGAGCTCAGAGGAGGCCACAAAGATGGTCCAAGGGCTGGAGCACTGCTATGAGGACAGGCTGAGGCAGCTAGGGGTGTTCAGCCTGGAGAAGAGAAGACTCCAGGGAGATCTCAGAGCTGCTTTCCTGGCAGAGCTGAAGAGATCCTGGAGGAAGGCTGCAGAGGGACTTGTCCTGAGGGTGTCCAGAGACAGGAGAAGGGGGAATGGTTTGAAGCTGAGGGGGAGCAGGGTTAGAGTAGAGCTAAGGAAGAAGATCTTCAGTACAGGGGTGCTGAGGTTCTGGAATAGGCTGCCCAGGGAGGCTGTGGATGTCTCTCCCTGGGGGTGTTCAAGCCCACTTTGGGTGAGGTCTTGATCAACCAAGTCTAATTGAGAGGTGTCCCTGGGCATGGCAGCGAGGTTGGAGTAGATGACCTCTGAGGACCCTTCCAACCTAAGCCATTCTGTGATTGCACTGGTGGGAATTATCCACCTTACCATGGTGGTGGTCTTAGGTTGATGGCTGCAGTTGATGATTTTTAGAGGCCTTTTCCATAAAAGAAACAATTCCATGATTCTGTGACCTTGGAGGCTGTGCCTGAGTGACTCTGGATGCTTTAGGTGAGTTTTCCAGTGTGTTCTGAAACTCCCACTATTGCAATCAGCACCAATGAGGCTTCATTTGGATGCTAAGTCAACCAAAAAGACTTAACAAAGGTGAGGGAACATTGCCACCTTCTTTGGGCTGTGGGAATGATGATTAAACCAAAGCAATCTGCTTGGAGTTGTCCCCATGCAAGAGTTGTGGAGGTTTCACTTAGTGTTTGGCTGCCCCAGTTCACCTCACCTGGGTTTTACTGGGATGCTGGGAAATGAGATCACATAAGGATCTGTCCTTCTGTCCTCTACTTAGCACTTTCCTATTAGCCTACCAAGAAGAAAAGTGCTTCTCTAATGTCTGCAAATTACTTTGGAGAGGAAAAGGACCGTGGTGTGAATCCATTTACCCTCCTACCCAGCTGCAAGGTCCAAAGTTGGGCAGTGACATCTAAATATCCAGGGAAAATGTTAAAAAATTCACACCTTCATTAACTATTGAAGCCCATCTGCACTGAATATTCAACCAGACCTTCTGCTGCTGCCTGAAACAAGCTGCTCGGGGCTTGTTTTGCCTCTGGACCTCTCTGAATGCACAGCAAGGAAGGGAAGGGCCATGCTGTCCCCCTGCCCATCTTCTAGCTAAAGCACCTCACCTGAGACCCAAGCTCCATGGGCTGTGGCTAGGAGGGTGCCCTGCATTTGCCACCCCCAGGAACCTGTCACAGTGACTTTTGTCAAGTCATTGGGTCAAGGTGAATTGTGTGAGGCTTAACAAAGCCAAGTATTAGGAGCAGTGTGGGCAGCAGGACAAGGGAGGTTCTTCTGCCCCTGTGGTCAGCACTGCTCAGGCCACTCCTTGAGTGCTGTGCCCAGTTCTGGGCTCCTCAGATCCAGAGAGCTGCTGAGGTGCTAGAAGGTGTTTGGAGAAGGGCAGCAAGGCTGGGGAGGGGCCTGGAGCACAGCCCTGTGAGGAGAGGCTGAGGGAGCTGGGGGGGTGCAGCCTGCAGCAGAGGAGGCTCAGGGCAGAGCTCATTGCTGTCTACAACTGCCTGCAGGGAGGCTGTAGCCAGGTGGGGTTGGGCTCTGCTGCCAGGCAGCCAGCAACAGAAGATGGGGACACAGCCTGAAGCTGTGCCAGGGCAGTTTGAGGCTGGATGTGAGGAGGAAGTTGTTGTCAGAGAGAGTGATTGGCATTGGAATGGGCTGCCCAGGGAGGTGGTGGAGTGGCTGTGCCTGGAGCTGTTCAAGAAAAGCCTGGATGGGGCACTTAGTGCCATGGTCTGGTTGAATGGATGGGGCTGGGTGCTAGGTTGGACTGGATGATCTTGGAGGTCTCTTCCAATCTTGTTGATTCTATGTTCAAGTGCTGGCTCCTGCACTTGGGTCACAAGAACCTTATGAACTTGGGGTGGAGTGGCTGGAAAGCTGCTGGGCAGCAAAGGACCTGGGGGTGTTGACTGACAGCAACTGAAGATGAGCCAGCAGTGAGCCCAAGTGGCCACCAGAATCCTGGCCTGGATTAGCAATGGTGTGGCCAGCAGGAGTAGGCAAGTGATTGTGCCTCTCAGCACTGGAGAGGCCACAACTTGAGCCCTGGGGTCAGTTTTGGGCCCCTCACTACAAAAAGGACATTGAGGGGCTGGGATGGGTCCAGAGAAGGGCAATGAAGCTGAGGAAGGGTCTGGAGAACAGGGCTGGGAAGGAGCAACTGAGGGACCTGGGGTTTTTTAGCCTGGAGAAAAGGAAGCTGAGGGGAGACCCCCCTGGAAGGAGGCTGAAGTGAGGTGGGGGTTGGGCTCTTCTCCCTGGTATCAGGTGATAGAATGAGATGAAATGGCCTGGAATTGTGCCAGGGGAGGGTTAGGTTGGAGATGAGGAAAAATTTCTTTCCTGCAGGAGTGGTCAAGGATTGGAACTGGCTGCCCAGGGAGGTGATTGAGTCCTTATCCCTTGAACTGTTCCAGAAAGGTGTGGCTGTGGCACTGGGGGACATGGTTTAATGGCCACGGTGGTGCTGGGCCAGTGTTTGGACTGGATAACCTTAGAGAGCTTTTGCAACTGTGATGATTCTGTGATTCTAAACCCCTGCCAGCTCCTTTGGCATGGCCTAGCCCATCCTGCAGAGGACAACCACCCTGCCCTGCCTGCTTCTCCAGCAGCACCATCCAGACCATTTCCCTCTCTCTGCTGTGCTCTCTCCCCTGGCAGTTTTCCTTCCCTGCACCACCACTGCTGCATTCAGCCAGCTACCATGACCTGGAACTCGACAGCTCCCTGATAAGGACTCTATGATTCTCCTTATCTCCCCTTCTGAATTAACCTGCCTTAACACCTTCCTCCATCCCCTCCTCCTCCTCCCCTTCCCCTCCCCAACCCCCCCCAGTCAGACAGGCAAGATAAAGGAGCCTCTCCTCTAAGGAAACACCTCATCATTCCCACCTGCAATCCAGGAGAGGTTAAGCTCCAGGGTGTTTCACCCTCCCCATGGCTGAGCCCAGCCCCACAGCAGCTATTGGCAGCTGAGACCCACTTCAGGCCCCTTTCTTTGCCCCCTTGGGCTGGCAGTGCTCACCGAGCTGTTCTGGCACTGGACGCTGGAGCTGTTGAAGCGCAGGGCGGGCACACGGTGCACGACGCCCTGGATGCTGAGGACACACTCGTAGCCACGCTGGCCAGACTGGGGCTGGGGCAGGTTCCTGGCCTTCAGAGTGATGGGTTTCACCTCTCCCACTGGGATCAGGATCTCCTCTGTTGGGGAGAGCTGGGGACAGTCCTGGAGGAGAGGAAATAGAAGAGAGGAGAGGTCACAGCGGTGCTGGTGCAGCCGTAGGTGCGGCCAGGACTCAGGCTGCTGCCTGCACTCATCTGGTCCAGGGCCAGGCACTTCTCAGCCCACCCAGGAGCTGCAGAGGAGTGCACAAATAGAAACCCCTGCAAAGGATTAAACCTCTTGGGGGCTGTCTGAACCTGACCCCAGGTCCTCCTCACTCTTCCCTGAGGATGGTCCAAATCTGACCCCAGGTCCTCCTCACTCCTCCCTGAGGATGGTCCAAATCTGACCCCAGGTCCTCCTCACTCCTCCCTGAGGATGGTCCAAATCTGACCCCAGGTCCTCCTCACTCCTCTCTGAGGACAGTCTGAACCTGACCCCAGGTCCTCCTCACTCCTCTCTGAGGACAGTCTGAACCTGACCCCAGGTCCCCCTAACTCCTCCCTAATGAAACACCTCACAATTCCCACCTGGAATCCAGGAGAGGTTAAGCTCCAGGGTGTTTCATTTTGATGTTTGATCACCAAAGATCACATTGGGTGATTCTGTGCTCCACAACCTCCCTGGGCAACCTGTGCCAGTCTCTCACCACTCTCACTGCAAACAACTTCTTCCTAACATCTACTTTCAATCTCCCCTCTGCCAGTCTAATCCCATTCCTTCTCCTCCTGGCATCACAAGACCTTGTCAATAGTCCCTCCCCAGCCCTCCTGGAGCCCACTTCAGGCAATGCAAGGCCACTCCAAGGTCCTCTCCAAGCCTTCTCTTCTCCAGGCTGCACAGCCCCAACTCTCTCAGCCTGGCCCCACAGCAGAGCTGCTGCAGCCCTCTCAGCATCTTGGTGGCCTCCTCTGGACTGGCTCCAACACTTCCAAGTCCTGTTTGTGTTGGGGGCTCCAGAACTGCACCCAGAACTCCAAGTGGGGTGTGAGGAGAGCAGAGCCAAGGGGCAGAATCCCCTCCCTTGCCCTGCTGCTCACACACTGCTCTTGCTGCATCTCAGGGCATATCTAAGGAGAAAATGCCCATCCCTCACTGATGCCCACACAGCCTGCCCAGCCACACTCCCCCCTCTAGCTCACAGCCAGAGCCAGGGGCTGTTGTTCCTCCAGTGGCTCAGGCATGCTGCAGATGAGCAGCAGCTGCTCCCTCAGCCTGGAGAAGGCAGCAGCTTAAACTGCTGCCTCATAAACCTTTTTAGTGGCACTTTTCCTTATATATTTTTTATTTTATTCCTAACAGGGACTTTCACAGATTAACAGCCAGGACTGAGCTGAAGCTCCACCAGCCAGAAAGCAACGGTGCTGGGAAGGGAAGAAAAGCTCTTTGCTGCAGTGGAGCAGGCTGGAAGGCAATGCCACCAGGAAGCTCAGCTCCAAGGTTCCCCCAGACCCTGGAATCAGCCCCAGCTTTACCCTACCACCACCAAGATCAGCTCTAATGTTCTTCCAGAGCCTGGTATCAGAGGTGGAATCACAGAATTGCAATGGTTTTGAGTTGGAAGGGACCTTAAAGACAATCTAGTTCCAACTCTCCCACCATGGGCAGAGACACCTCCCATTAGATCCAACCCCCACTGCAGCCTTTACCTCACCACCATGGGCAGAGACACCTCCCACTAAACCTAACCCCTCTTCTGCTAGATCCAACCCCCACTGCAGCCTTTACCTCACCACCATGGGCAGAGACACCTCCCACTAAACCTAACCCCTCTTCTTCTAGATCCAACCCCCACTGCAGCCTTTACCCCACCACCATGGGCAGAGACACCTCCCACTAAACCTAACCCCTCTTCTGCTAGACCCAACCCCTATTGCAGCCTTTACCTGACCACCATGGGCAGAGACACCTCCCACTAGCTCCAACCCCTCTTCTGCTAGATCCAATCCCCACTGCAGCCTTTACCCCACCACCATGGGCAGAGACACCTCCCACTAGCTCCAACCCCTCTTCTGCTAGATCCAATCCCCACTGCAGCCTTTACCCCACCACCATGGGCAGAGACACCTCCCACTAAACCTAACCCCTCTTCTGCTAGACCCAACCCCTATTGCAGCCTTTACCTGACCACCATGGGCAGAGACACCTCCCACTAGCTCCAACCCCTCTTCTGCTAGACCCAACCCCTACTGCAGCCTTTACTCCACCACCATCAAGCTCAGTTCCCAGGCTCCTCCAGACCCTGGTATCATGGATCCAACCCTCAGCACAGCTTTCACCTCATCACCAGCAAGCTCCTGAGACTGAGAACATTTCCCACCTTGAGCTGACTTTGCACACCAGTTCCTTCCTCCTCCTTATGCAGCACAGACTGCAGCACCTTCAACCCAACCCCTGGATGCATTTAAGGTTTCCCATTCAACTGCAAAGTCAGACTGAGGACCCATGGGAGGCCAAATGTCTCTGCTCCTGAGAGATCCCTAGCTCCAAGGCAAGTCCACCTTGAATGAGCTGCCCAGGGAGGTCATCAACCCTGGCTGTGTTTCAGGGTGGTTTGGATGTGGTGCTTAGGGCTATGGTTTAAGGTGAATGTTGTAGAGTAGGGCTCTAGGTTGGCTTTGGTGATCCTGAGAGGCTTTTCCAGCCTGCATCTTGCTGTGATTTGGGAGGAAAGGCATCCTGGAATCAGAGAATCACAGAGTTGTTTTGCTTGGACAAGCCCTCTGAGATCATTGACCTAACAGCACCATGGCCACTAAACCATGCCCCCAAGTGCCACATCCACATGTTTCATGAATCAGGGGTGATTTGCTTGGGCTGGAAATAATCATCTTGGTGGAAAAGAGCATCTGAGACCATGGGGTTCATCCATCAACCCAACACCACCATGGCTACTAAACCATGTCCCCAAGTGCCATGGCCACAGGTTTCTTGCACATCTCCAGGGATGGGGACTCCACCACCTCTCTGGGCAGCCTGTTCCAATCCTTGACGGCTCTTACAGTACAGAACTTTGCCCTAATCTCCAACCTAACCCCTCCCTGGCACAATTTCAGGCCATTTCCTCTTCTATTGCCCAACAGTAGGGAGGAGAGCCCAACCCTCACCTGGCTCCAACCCCCACCTGGCTCCAACCCCCACCTGGCTCCAACCTCCTCTCAGGGAGCTGTAGAGAGCAATGAGGTCTCCCTCAGCCTCCTGTTCTCCAGACTAAACACCCCCAACTCCCTCAGCTGCTCCTCCCCAGCCCTGTTCTCCAGACCCTTCTCTGGCTCGCTCCAGCCCCCTCCATGTCCTTCTTGGAGCGAGGAGCCCAAAACTGTGCCACAGAAATCTTCTATCACATTCTGATTGCAAGCAATATAAAAACCAACCCCAAACCCTCCAACCACATCACCAGTGGGAGAACCTCAGTGCAGAGTCCTGAGAGAAGAATGACTGTGTTATGGTCCATTATCCTTCCTGGCCACTGCCAGCCGTGAGATGACTGCTAAAGGAAGACTTCACCCTTTAGAGACACGAAGGAGGATGCACATTTCCCAAACCTGCTCTCTGGTGCTGAAAATGCTGCTAGCAACAATTGTTCTGCCATCATTACAGATGAGCAGGACAGCAGAGATAATTCCTCCCCCCTCCCCCTTTCCCCCCATACCCTTCTCCTTTTGTTTCAGTGGAAGAAAAATGTCACATTTGGCTTCTGGTGGAAACAAAAATCAGTACTAAAGGGATGCAGGCTGGGAGGGCTGCTCAGGGAAAACACCACGGAAGGCAGGCAGCCCCTGGGTGCTGGCTGACAGCTCCAGTGATCACACTAATAAGAGGCTATTCGTTTTGGGATGGAGAGATAGAGAGGGAGATGCCAGAGCAGAGAGAGAGAGAGAGCCCAGGATGCCCCCCGGGGAGCCACACTGCTGCTGCTGCTGCTGCATGTCTCAGCTGAACGAGGGAAGCTGCAGGGGCTTGGGAGGGCTCAGGGCTGGCTCAGGGACTGCACATCTTGCTGGAGGCTTCTCCTCCCTGTCTCTGCTGTTCCCCATCCAGGCTGCTTGCTCAGCCTTCAGCTCTTCTTTTCTACATGCTGCAAGAGGTGCAGCAGCGATGCAAAGCGCCACAGCTCTGCACACACACACCCAGACCTCCCATGGAGTGGGTGAGAGTGGGGTTGGGTCTCAGGTGGGTGCTGCTGTGGCAGAATTTTAGTCATAGAATCCCAGCGTGGTAGGAGGTTGGAAGGGACCTCTGGAGATCATCCAGTCCCACCCCTCTGTTAAAGCAGGGACGCTCAGAGCAGAGTGCCCAAGATGATGCTCAGAGGGCTGGAGCAGCTCTGCTCTGAGGACAGGCTGAGAGAGTTGGGGCTGTGCAGCCTGGAGATGAGAAGGCTTGGAGGAGACCTTGGAGTGGCCTTCCAGGATCTGAAGGGGGCTATGGGAGGGCTGGGGAGGGACTACTGACTATTGAGAAGGTCTTGTAATGACAGGATAAGGAAGAATAGGTCTGAAGTGGCAGAGGAGAGATTGAAAGTGGATATTAGGAAGAAGTTGTTTGCAGTGAGGGTGGTGAGACGGTGGCAAAGGTTACCCAGGGAGGTTGTGGAGCACAGAATCACCCAATTGGGCTCTGCTGCCAGGCACCCAGCAACAGAACAAGGGGACCTGCCAGGGCAGGTCTAGGCTGGATGTTAGGAGGAAGTTGTTGGCAGAGAGAGTGATTGGCACTGGAATGGGCTGCCCAGGGAGGTGGTGGAGTGGCTGTGGCTGGAGGTGTTGAAGCCAAGCCTGGCTGGGGCACTTAGTGCCACGGTCTGGTTGGTTGGGCAGGGCTGGGTGCTAGGTTGTACTGGCTGAGCTTGGAGCTCTCTTCCAACCTGCTTGATTCTATGATTCTGTGAAAGGTTTGTAGGGCTCAGGTCTGGTCCTCGATTCTGCCCTTCCCCACTCAACTGCCAGGACGAGCTGAGCCATCCAGGAAAGAGAGACAAAAGGCAGACTGCAGCCCCTGGAATATTACATTTTCTTCCCTAATCAGTTTACTTTGTTTTTTAATTCATGAGAAGCAAATCCTGCAGTCAGTTAGAAAGGCCATTATTGCCTCCTCTCACTAAACAAACACAGGCTGAATCCTCTCATTATCCTCCTTGACTTCCCTCCACCAGAATCAACACAACCCAGAAGAAGGATGCGCCGGAGAAAGACAAGGCTGGGAGGCATGAGCAGCACAGCCTCTCTGGGAACGTTCTGCACATGAAGTATCATCACACACCATTTACAAAGACAATTTTCTGCTTCTCCAACACTTTTTTAGCCTCAAAGACTCCAAGGTCTATAAATACCTTAAAGACCCACGACACGCAGCTGTCTCTCGGAGCAGAGCACCCATGGTTATTATTTGTGTGCAGCAGAGCAGTTTTAGTAGGTCAAAGCCTTCTTGCTCTTATTTGGAGAAGGGGAAAAAAAAAAAGCAACTGCCTAGAAATGGCAGGAGGCTCTTTTGGATGATGTGGATTCAGCCCAAAAGGGAAAGAAAACATAATGGGGTTGTACTTTTCATCTGAGTAAGAAACCAGAACCACGACCCCCAAACAGCAAACCCCAAAGTGCAGCGAATGTTAACTCGCCACAGGTGTTTGAACCTGATAAACAGAAACCAGTCTGGCAGAGGAAGGTGAACCCCCCCAGCTCACAGCTGTGTTCCCAATGACATCAATTAAGGTCCCCATCACTCATGGAGGCACATAATGCTTCATTGCTTGCTGCTGGAAAGGAGAACAGACCTAGCTCCTTGGAAACAGAAAAGCAAAGCAGCCCAAGCGCCACTTTTTGCCCTGGTAAATCCCTTCCCAAAGCCTTTTGGCCTCTGCTCTGTGCTCTGTGTGTGCTGTAACCAGGCTCTTCTCCATCCCTCTACCAACTGCTGGGCTACCTGCAGCCATGCAAACCATGGAAGCCTGCAGAGTCCATTTCTCACCCATTAATCACACAGTCCTAGAAGTGGCGAGGTTGGAAGAGTCCTTGGAGATCACAGAATGGTGTAGGTTGGAAGGGACCTCAAGGATCATCCAGTTCCAAACACCTGCCATAGGCAGGGACACCTCTCACTAGAACAGGTTGCTCAAGGCCTCATCCAACCTGACCTTGAACACCTCCAGGTGTTTAAGCTCCCTTTGATACTCCTCAGAGTCATCTTGTCTTGAGAAAAGAAAAGAGCTCAAAGCCTCAGCTCCTTGACAAGGTGATGGGGGACAGCAAGACCTTCTTCATGAGTGTTGCTCCTTGTTGTCTTCTGGCTGTGCTGACCAAGCTAAATGCTGCCCTTTTGTCCTGCTTCCCATGAAAACACAACCAAGAATCATAGAATGGCTTAGGTTGGAAGGAACCTCAGAGAGCATCTCCTCCAACCTCCCAGCCATGGCCAGGGACACCTCTCAACTAGACTTGGCTGCTCAAAGCCTCATCCAACCTGTCCTTGGACACCCCCAGGAAGGAAGCATCCACAGCCTCCCTGGCCAGCCTGTTCCAGAGTGTCAGCAACCTTGTACTGGAGAACTCCTTCCTAAGCTCCAGTCTAACCCTGCTCTGCCTCAGCTTCAAACCTTGGGGTTTGCTGTCCCCCATCACCTTGTCAAGGGGCTGAAGCTTTGAGCTCTTTTCCCTTCTCAAGACAAGATGACTCTGAGGAGCATCAAAGGGAGCTTGTTACACACCGAATCCCACTGGGACACAAGTTCTGATGGGCCAGGACTAAAAGGGAATATTCAAGATACTTCCTCTTAAATTAAATATAAAGGCACCAGAACAGTTCCAACCCACATGAACATGAGTGCAAATCTGCTGTGAGAAGAGGCACAGAGGGCTGAAAGTAGGGCAGCAGACACCAGTGCTGCTCCTTCCCTGCTGGAGGTTCTGCCATGGGTAGCATTGCTCCAGCTCCACACCCAGCTGATGCTCTGCTAGCAAGGCAGAGATGCTGCTGAGCATCCAGGCCATGTGCTAGCCCAAGTGAAAGGTCCATAGTGAAGGTTCAGAGATTGCACCAGGCTGGAAGAGACTCTCAAAACTCATCTTGTTCAACTCCTCTATGCAGTCAGCTGTTTAGTTTAAGGAAGAGGAGGCTGAGGGGAGGCCTCATTGCTGTCTACAGCTACCTGAAGGGACAGTGTGGAGAGGCTGCTGCTGGGCTCTGCTCACAGGGAACTGGAGACAGACCGAGGGGGGAATGGCCTCAAGCTGAGGCTGGGGAAGGTTAGATTGGACATTAGGAGGAAGTTTTTCCTGGAGAGAGTGGTCAGGCACTGGAGTGAGCTGCCCAGGGAGGTGGTGGAGTCCCCCAGCCTGGCTGTGTTTCAGGGTGGTTTGGATGTGGTGCTTGGGGCTATGGTTTAAGGTGAATGCTGTGGAGTAGGATTCTAGGTTGGCCTTGGTGCTCCTGAAGGGCTTTGCCAGCCTGGATGCTGCTGTGATTCTGTGACACCTCCAACTAGATCAGGCTGCCCAGGGCCACATCAAGTCTGATGATGAATGTCTCCAAGGATGAGGCCTCAACCACCTGTTCCTGTGTTTCACCACACTCATTGTGAAGCACATCCTGCTGATGTCTATCCTCTCTACCCTGCTCCAGTTTGAAACCACTGCCCCTCATCCTGCCACTGCAAGCCCTTCCAAACAGTCCCTCCCCATTTCTTTTGGCAGGCACCCTCCAGGCAGGCTGCTCTAAGGTCTCCCTGAAGCCTTCTCCTCTCCAGTCTGAGCAGGCCTGATTCTTTCATCCCTTTGATAATCTTTGTGGCTCTCCTCTGCACTCATTCCAACAGGTCCATGCCTCATGTTGGGGGCTCCAGAGCTGGACACAGCACTGCAGGTGAGGTCTCACCAGAGCAAAGCAGCAGAACTGCCTCTCTTGCCCTGCTGGCCACACTTCTATTGCAGGCTGATACCACTTTACATCTCCTGGCAAGAAACAGCCTCTACAAGACGAAGATGACAGAAGAAGCTCTTTGGAGACAGAGCAGTGCTGTGATCCCAGCAGGGACTGGCAGGGAAACCAACTCCTCCACTTGCTCCCTCCATGTGATCTCAGGCAGGCAAGTCCTGTGAGCCCCCAGGAGGGAGAAGGAGATAATGGGATTGTCCTACTTTGCCAGAGACTTGTCAAACATGTCTGAGATCATGGGGTTGAAGACCTGCAAACCTGAGAACTACGACTGTGAAGCCTGGGAAGACAACAATGCTTTGAGTGTGGAGGAGAAATCCCCCACATCACTGGAGAGAAGGGAAAGCAAAGGGTTTTGCTTCCTCTTCTGATGTTAAAAGGAAGCTTCTTCACTTTGAAAGCTTCTGGGTTGTCCCCAGGGTGGATGCTTCTCCTTGGGCATCCCTTTGCAGCTCTTTGAGGCTGCTGTGAGCCTCATGTCTTGTCTTGCAGGAGGCAGCATCTGCTCAGAAGACCTGGCAGAGGCATTAATGGGCCATGCCTCCTTCCAACTGCTAAAAGCATCTTTGGACTTGAGCCCCACACCTTTTATTAACTGCTAAGAGAGATGGCTCCTGGTCCACAGCACTGGAAGCTGGATTACAGCTCTTTTCCAAAGTCTAGGGCTGTTCAAATCCATTAGTTCCCTTCTTAGTCAGTTTCCAAGCAGGTTCCTGCCATGGACTTCAGACCTGCCAACACAACCCACCCAGTGAGTCCCACCAAGAGTTCAGCATCTGACTTGTTGCTTGCCATCTGGCAAGATCCCACCATGCCTTGTATGGAAAGCAGAGCTGCTGAAGTGTGCTGCACTTGGAGGAGTCCTTCAGCCTCCTGAAGGAAAGTTCCCCAGCAGTCACAGCTATCTCTGAACCTGAGCACAGCCACAGAGCAGAGGTGGCACCAGCTTTGGTGCTCAAGCCAAGACACAGCACTTCAGTGAGGCTGACTCTGCCTGTGCTCCTTCCAAGGTCCATCTGTGCCTCTGGGGCCAATCAAGACAGAATCACAGAGTGTCAGGGGCTGGAAGGGACCTCCAAAGCTCAGCCAGTCCAGCTGCCCTGACAGAGCAGGATCTTCTGTAGCACATCACAGAGGAACACATCCAGGAGGGGTTTGATTATCTCCAGAGAGGGAGACTCCACAATCCCCCTGGGCAGCCTGTGCCAGGCTCTGTCACCCTCACAGGGAAAAAAATCCTCCTCATGTTTAAACAAAACCTGCTGTGCCTCAGCTTCCACCATTGCCCTTGTCCTGTCATCAGGCATCCCCCAGCAGAGCCTGGCTCCAGCTTCCTTGCTCTCACCCTGCACATCTTTATAACCATTGCTGAGGTCACCTCTCAGTCTCCTCCAAGCCCCCAGCCCCAGCTCCCTCAGGCTCTCCTCCTAACAGAGATGCTCCATTCCCTTCATCACTTTTGTGGCTCTGCACTGGACTCTCTCAAGCAATTCTATGTCCCCTGTGACCTGGAGAGCCCAGAACTGGACACAGTACTCCAGATGTGGCCTCACAAGGGCAGAGTAGAGGGGGCAGGAGAACCTCTCTTGACCTACTAACCACAGCCCTTCTAACCCACCCCAGAGCGGCACTGCCCCTCCTGGTAATGACCTCCCAGCACCTGGCAAGTCAAACAACTCCACACAACATCAGTTACCAGAGAGAAGCAAAGAAGAAAGAGTTGAAAGCCTGGTGTGGTACCTCAGAGATGTTGATTCTTCCTTCCTGGAAGGAGCAGGTGGTGGGGTCATGGGTGCAGAGGTTCCGGTACTTGCACCAGTGGCAGCGGAAAGCACTGTTCACACAGGACAGGCACCTGGGGGAGGAGAAGGAGCAGTTCTGCTGGAGGGGATCACTTTAGGAGGTTTATACAGCCATAGACAGGCCTAGCCAGAAGGCCAGGCTCAGAGGCCTTCATCTCCAAAGAGAAAACAGAGTCCCTGTGCTGCCATCCATCCTGGAAATTCAACCGCAGGAGAAGGCAGAGGAGCAGTGAAGGGGCCACAAGTGCCCATGGCCAGAGAGAGAGAGGCTGTGCAGCCTGACTGAGGGACAGGGGCTCTAGGGCTGTCTGGATGTACAGGCAGAGAAGCAGCACACCAGGAGGCAGGGATCATTGGGATAAGGGACACAGGCCACCATGAGAGGCAGCATGGGGGCACCAAAGGACTTCCAGGGCTCCTTTCACCCTGGCACCTCTGCTCCGTGCTCTGGTCCAACACAAAACTGAAGAGAGCTGAAATCATGCCTGAAAAAGCTGCAGCCAGCCCAGGCCACCAGCACACAAAACTCTCCTCCAAGTGCCACAGAGAAGGTGTCATGGCCTGAGCCTTCACATCCAGGGCAGAACGACTGGGAGTGACACTGAGCTGGCACTGATGACTCCCACCAGCCAGCTCCAGCAGCAAACCACACTCCTGGAGCAAAGCTGGCAGCTGACCTCTGCCACAGGAGATGCTGCCCAGCCCCACGGGTCAGGTCTCCTGCTCACCATCCAACTTCTGGCAGGTCCTGCCCACATTTCATTCTGGGGCTTGGCAGTTTGCTTTGTTTCCAGAGAGAATCCTCTAAATGCTTCAGGTCTGTAAATGTGTTTTTGAGGCCAGCCAGCTGCAGGCTGCCTTCCAGCAGCAGATGTGCCCATGCTGGGTACCTTTCCATGATGTTCAGCAGCACCAAGCCCCACAGCCCTCCATGGAGCGGCCCCTGCCACACACCTGGGCTGCTCTAGTGGGCTTTCAGGGCTGCTCTGCCCCAACCTCTGCTGCCAGCACTGCTGCTCACTCCAGCTAAAATACAACCTCTGTGCCCACAGCTGGAGATGGCCAGGTCAGATCCTGCCACCATCTCCTCCATCGTGCAGCCTCAGAGCAGCCCTGCCACCATCTCCTCTAGCCCACCAGGAAGCATCCTAGCGGCAGCCAGCACCCTGCTCTCCCGGGCGGTGCAGCATCCAAGGGCTCTGCCTTCCCCACCTCCCTGGACCTTCTGCTCTGCCTCCAGCAGCTGCCTGGTAAGATTCCTGCCAGTTCACAGTTGCGGGATCAGGCAGCTTGGGGGCACCAGCAGGTTAAGGATTTTCCAGGCTCACTTATCTCAGAAGGCAGGAAAAAGCTACTCAAGAGGCAGAGAAGTTCAGAGCAGGCAGGGACTGGTAGGTTCCCCTTCCACCACACCTGTTTGCTGGCTGACCCAAGCATCCCACAGCTGGTCCTGGAGCCCAGCACCCCCTTTTCTCTTCCCAGTTGGTGCTTGGCTCTGCCTGGGGACAGGAAACTAAGACTCACAGCTGGTGGGCACTGCAGTTGTAGAACTTGAACTCGGTGCTGACGAACGTCCTCCCTGTCTCCCGCGACTTCAGCTGCAGCACCACTCCGAACCAGTCTGGGGATGCAAACCAGAGCCTGTCAGTCCCAGCACCAGGAGCCAAGGAAGCCACAGCAGACCTGGAGGCACTCAGTCCCCACCTGCCAAGGTGCTGAGCCAGCTGCTTCAGAGGTAGAAGAGAGAAGTCAGGTTGCTTTCATCTCCTCCCTCCCCCAGTCATTGGGACCCATGCCCCGGTGAGTCTGCAGAGGTTCTCCAGGCTGGGAGCTGAGCACCCTCATGGGTGGATCCTGCCCTCCAGCACCCTAGGGTGTCTTCAGCATTGCCTCCAAACCAAATCAGGTTTAATGGCTAAAGGCATTGGAGACCCAGGGTCTAAACAATGCCCTGGGTAGCAGCTGAAATGATCTTGGAATCTCCTCCTGTTCCCCAGAGGATTCTGTCTCCAGTACAAAACCACTAATTGAGTCTGCTCTGAGAAGCAGCCCAAGACCAGATTAGAAGAGAGTGCTGGAAAGAGAGAATTAGTGAAGCACTTTAGAAACCTCAGCACTGGGTTAATTGAGAGCAGATTGTTCCTCTGGAGCTGCTGTTGGGGAGGAAGCCTACAAGAGCCCTGCTACCACGGTGGCTCCTGGCTCCCAGTGATCACCAAGTCTCAGGCTCCACAAAATGCCTTAGAAATACAAAGATATCAGCAGGGATGCAGAGTTGACACCTGGAAGGATGCCAAGGAGAAAATGAGTTTTAAAGCAAGCCCCAGTTTGGTTATAGGAAGAGAAAACATGACAGTGGAGATGTTAATGAAGAGACAACCCAAAGATCAGGAGCAGAAAATAGAAACTGCATCCACCTCCTCGTGGGTGCTGAGCCAGGCTGAGAGAAGGGCTCCTGCTTTTCAG
Organism: Pogoniulus pusillus; assembly: GCF_015220805.1. Classification (NCBI taxonomy): domain Eukaryota; kingdom Metazoa; phylum Chordata; class Aves; order Piciformes; family Lybiidae; genus Pogoniulus; species Pogoniulus pusillus. Next base: position 5,290,654 of record NC_087302.1, read on the forward strand.
ACCCACCTGGCATGGCCAGGCTCCAAGTTCCTGCCTTAGGGCTCATGAACCACACTGGGGGGGGGACAGACAGGCTCATGAGCCACCCTGCTAGGGACAGACAGCTCCTGTCCTCTCTTGGGGAGTTGTCTGGCAGCACAAGGAGGGGGGAAGGATGGGACAAGCATGTGGTGCTGCCTGCCCCCCTGCTCCCAGCCTGTCTTCCCCTTGTGTGGGATGCATCTCTTCAGGATGAAGCATATTTAGCTGCCTGGGTTTAATTCAGGAGCATGAATTTCTCCAGCAGCACCCCCAAAGGCTCTGCTCCAGCTACCAGCTGCTTCTAAACCTACACCAACACTTTCTGGTGGCATAAATGTTGTATTGCTGTCCAGAAGTAAGTCACTTACCCTGATCCAGAGGTATGGCAGGAACATCTTTGGCTGCTGGTGAAACACAAACAACCCTGCTGCCTGAAACCTGCCCTTCCACCTCTGTCAGGTTCCCAAAGAGGCAGGTGACCCCTGCTGCCAGGTCTGGAGCATAACTCACCAGCAGGCTGAGCTGTGGCCAGGGAGAAAAGGAGAGACAAAACACAGTCAGAAACCTGTTGGCAGGCAGTGCTGCCAGCATTCCCTTCCTGTTCCCAGTACCTGCTCTTCTCCCATCCCATCCTGACCCCCTTCAGCTATCCATCCACCCATAGATAGCCTTTTTGTGGGAAGCAGAGGAGGATTAAGAGAATCAAGGATGCAGGTTCTCTACTGACACAAAACCACCTTGGCTCAGCCTTTGGATACTGCAGTTCTTTTGTCCCCCCCTGGCTGCCCTGCAGAAACATGACCACCCTCAGTGCCTTCTCAGGAGCTGGTGAGAGCAGTAGCAGCATCTTGTCTCTCCTGGATGACAGCAGCAGTGACTGCTCCAGCAACCCCCTGCACACAGAGCAGCTCCAATGAGCCCTTAGCTCTGTGAGCACCTCCTGCAGAGAATCACAGAATTGTTTTGCTTGGAAGAGACCTTTAAGGTCACCAAGCCCAACCCTTAGCCCAGCACTGCCAGGTCACCACTGAACCATGGTCCTCAGCACCACATCTACAGAGTGTTTAAACCCCTCCAGAGAAGGGAGCTCCATCAAGCCCATTTTAAGGTCACCAAGTCCAATCCTTTGCCCAGCACTGCCAGGTCACCACTGAACCATGGCCCTCAGCACCACATCTACAGAGTGTTTAAACCCCTCCAGAGAAGGGAGCTCCATCAAGCCCATTTTAAGGTCACCAAGCCCAACCCTTAGCCCAGCACTGCCAGGTCACCACTGAACCATGGTCCCCAGCACCACATCTACAGAACTCCAGCACCACCCTGGGCAGCCTGGTCCAGGGCTCAGAGGTAGCCCAGCCTTGGGCATGTTTAGCCACGAGTCCCCCTTAACCCCATCATGAATGGGGACTGTTGCCACGGCAGACTGGTGTCTGAAGGGCTGAGTGGCCTCCTGACAGCCCCACACCGTTGTGAGCCTGAGTGCCAGGGGTGGGCTGGAGGCAGGTGGCCCTGGTGGGGAGCGGGAAGAGGCTGCAGCAGGGGCAGCTGCTGCGGGGTGCTGCAGGGCTCAGAGAGCAACAGCTGGGATGCTTCAGAGAGCCAGGCCTGAGCACAGCTCACAGATGAGGGTTTTTGGGAAACAAAGCCTTTCCTTTCAACAACTAATGAAACCAGACCAAGAGAAATGTGAGCTGAGGCCCAAGGGGAAGGGGAATGTGTTTCTGCCATCCCCACCCCCTTCCTCCCCAGCTCGGATGACCCTCTCCTCCCCGCTCCCTCTGCGAGCCTGACTTCATGAGAAAACAGTTGTGCTGGTGGGCAGGGAGAAAGGCTGGAGCATGGACTGCCCACGGGGGACCTGGGAAGTGCTGGCAGTGCCTCCCAGCTGCAGGTCCACCCCCTCCTCGCCGGCCGGCAGCACTTACCGGGAGGCTGTGCTGGGAGACGGAGATGCTGCTGGGCTGCACGGTGATGCTCATGCACTGGCTGATGCTGCCTGCGAAGCGGTGAGGCTCCTCTGCTCGCTCACAGCTGTCCCTCGGGGAGCACCTGGCACACACAACCACACGTCAGAGCCTGGCGAGCAGCCAGGGGAAGGTGCCCAAGGGCATGAGGCGCTGCAGCTGACCGGGAGCCAGCTGAAGAGAAGGGCAGAGTTAGCAGCAGGGCCCGGGGGTGATGCTCTGCACCAGGGCACAGCTGCTGTTACAGAATCCCAGACTTGTTTGGGCTGGAAATGATCACCGTGGTGGAAAAGAGCATCTAAGATCATGGGGTCCAACCATCAACCCAACACCACCATGGCCACAAAACCATGTTGTTCCCAAAGGCCATGGCCACAGGTTGCTTGCACATCTCCAGGGATGGGGACTCCACCACCTCCCTGGGCAGCCTGTGCCAATGCCTGAGCACTCTTGCAGGGAAGAAACTTATCCTAATCTCCAACCTAACCCTCCTCTGGTACAATTGCATAGAATCATATCATAGAATCATAGAATCAAGCAGGGTGGAAGAGAGCTCCAAGCTCAGCCAGCCCAACCTAGCACCCAGCCCTGCCCAACCAACCAGACCATGGCACTAAGTGCCCCAGCCAGGCTTGGCTTCAACACCTCCAGCCACAGCCACTCCACCACCTCCCTGGGCAGCCCATTCCAATGCCAATCACTCTCTCTGGCAACAACTTCCTCCTAACATCCAGCCTAGCCCTGCCCTGGCACAGCTTCAGACTGTGTCCCCTTGTTCTGTCCCTGGCTGCCTGGCAGCAGAGCCCAACCCCACCTGGCTACAGCCTCCCTGCAGGCAGCTGCAGACAGCAATGAGCTCTGCCCTGAGCCTCCTCTTCTGCAGGCTGCACCCCCCCCAGCTCCCTCAGCCTCTCCTCATCGGCATTTCCTCCTGTTCTATGAACCTGATACTAGGGAAGAGAGCCCAACCCCCACCTCACTGCAACCCCCTTCCAGGGAGTTGTAGGGAGCCAGAAGATCTCCCTTCAGCCTCCTCTTCTCCAGACTAAACAACCTCAGCTCCCTCAGCTGCTCCTCATAAGAGAAAAAAGAAGTTAGGACCAAAGGGCACTGAAACATTCAAACAAGCCAGGATTATCTCAGGAGCCATTCCCAGTCCTGCCTGCACTGAGACACAACCTGGAGCTGCCACACAGCCTGGCAGTGGGGACAGTGGGTGCTGTGCCAGGCACTCTGCCACTGCTCAGCCCAGGCTCTGCAAGCCACAAGTCCACCACCTGCACAGAAACTGACCCTCAAAGCACGAACAGGCAGTAACAAGATGATGTCCCCATGATGTCCCCATTCTGACTAACACAAAGCCACACAATTCATCAACCCTCTCCTCCTGAGGAGCATGCCAGGGCCAGGAATGGAACTTTCCTCCCTGGCTGCACTTTGGCTGGCTGTCACACCTAGGGGTCCCCATTCTCACCACCAGGAATACATCCTCTGGTGGAGAAGAAGCTCAGTCTGAGCTGTCAGTGTGCTCTGGCAGCCCAGAGAGCAACCAGAGCCTGGGCTGCAGCCAGAGCAGTGTGGGCAGCAGGGTGAGGGAAGTGATCCTGCCCCTCTGCTCCCCACTGCTGAGACCACACCTGGAGTACTGCATCCAGCTCTGGAGCCCCTGGGACAAGAGGGATGTGGAGGTGCTGGAAGGTGTCCAGAGAAGGGCCACAAGGATGAGCAGAAGGCTGGAGCAGCTCTGCTGTGAGGAGAGACTGAGGGAGTTGGGGCTGTGCAGGCTGGAGAGGAGAAAGCTCCCAGGTGACCTTATTGTGGCCTTGCAGTACCTTAAGGGGGCTACAAGAAAGCTGGGGAGGGACTTCTGAGGCTGTCAGGGAGTGATAGGACTGGGGGGAAATGGAACAAAGCTGGGAATGGGGAGATTCAGACTGGATATTACAAAGAAGCTCTTCACTATGAGGGTGGTGAGAGGCTGGAATGGGTTGCCCAGGGAGGTGGTGGAAGCCTCATCCCTGGAGGTGTTTAAGGCCAGGCTGGATGAGGCTGTGGCCAGCCTGATCTAGTGTGAGGTGTCCCTGGGCATGGCAGGGGGGCTGGAACTGGCTGATCCTTGTGATTCCTTCCAACCCTGACTGACTCTAGGATTCTATGACTGTTCCTACCACACCATGGCTCATTCTGGCTCATTAGCCCTGTTCATCTACTGCAGATGTCACTGGAGTGGAGTCAAATCAAGCTGCTCCCAGCAGGTAGAGGAGGACCCAAGCAGGAAAGCAAGGAAGTGTTTCCAAGCAGCTACTGGAGATCACAGCCCTGGCATTCCACAGGGATTTTCTGTTTCATGTCATTTGGGGAAAAATCCCTTTCTTCCACCCCCCCCTTCCCCTGGGGCACAGATGACATCTTGGCCTTTTGCTGTTAATGGCTTTAATAAGCTATCAGCAAACTTTATCACTCTTCACTCACTGGCCCTGAATTCAAACGGTGACACAAAGGTCAGAGGCTGGAGCTGCTGTCACCAGCCCTACATGCCACCAGCAAGTTCCTTTCTGACAGCTCCTTGAGCCTAGAATTAACAAGGTGCTGCTGCCCAACTGCTTGTTTGCCCAGGTCCCTGCGGAGCAGCTCGGGGTGGTCACACACACAGCATGGAGTCACAAATGCTTTGGCTTGGGAGGGGCTGCAAAGATCACTTAGCTCCAACCTCCCTGCCAGGAGCAGGGACATGCATGCACAGATTGCATCCTGTTGTAAAGGACCCTCAAAGGGCATCTCGTGCAACCCCAGGGATGCTTCCAACCAGATCAGGCTGCTTAGGGAAACCTCAAGGTTGATCTTGAATGGCTCCAGGGTTGTGGCCTCAACCACATCCCTGAGCCACCTCCTGCAGCATTTCAGCACACTCATTGTGCAGAACTGCCTCCTGCTGTCACAGAATCATAGAATCAAACAGGTTGGAAGAGACCTCCAAGCTCAGCCAGCCCAACCTAGCACCCAGCCCTGGAACCAAGTGCCCCAGCCAGGATTGGCTTCAACACCTCCAGCCACAGCCACTCCACCACCTCCCTGGGCAGCCCATTCCAATGCCAATCACTCTCTCTGACAACAACTTCCTCCTAACATCCAGCCTAGACCTGCCCTGGCACAACTTGAGACTGTGTCCCCTTGTTCTATTGCTGGTTGCCTGGGAGAACCTGTCCAACCTAACCCTCCCCTGCTCCAGTTTCAAACCATTGCCTCTCATCCTTCTCTGGAAGCCTTTCCAGGCCTGTCTGGATGTGTTCCTCTGTGATCTGTGTTAGATAGCATTGTCCTGCTCTGGCAGGGAGGTTGGACTTGATGATCTCCTTGGGTCCCTTCCAACCCCTAACATCCTGTGATCCTATCACTCCAAGCCCTTCTAAACAGCCCCTCTCAGCCTTTCTGTAGGTCCCCTTCAGACACTGAAACCAAGCTCTAAGGTCTCCCTAGAGCCTTCTCTTCTCCAAGTTGAGCAGCCCTAACTCTTTCAGCCTTCCACTAGCCCAGGTTGCTCAAAGCCTCACCCAACCTTGCCTTGACCAGCAGGGAGGAGGCAGACCTACAGAAACACCTCCAACCCACACCAAGGTTGACTTCTGCCACGCACACCTAGCTCTGAGCAGGTGACAAGAGCCTGGCCAAACCAGGAGCTTCCCACTCTGCAGCAGCAGAGCATCACCCTTCCTCCTGAGGCCCATTTGCTTCTGGTTAATTAAGTTTAATTAATTAAAGTGGGATTTGCACTCTCCCTTCCCAAAGTGTGATTTGGAGCACTGCTGCTGCCCTCCTCATCCTCTCCCTTTTAGTACCTGCTTGGGGTTTTTTTTTCCCCCCTCAGCAGTATAATGGAGCTAAATATGAGTGCTGCTGAAGGAAGAATTATTGAGGTTTAAGTGAAGCTGTAAGATAGCTTTAAAGTGAGCTCTTGACTGCAGCCTTTATCTCATTGACTCGCTGGAATGGCTCTTTTTTATCATACTATTTATGGCAACAGCCCTAACAGAGATAAATAGGTCTGGAGACAATAACACACTTGCAGAGAGCAGCATCTGGATGTCTTGCAGGTTTCAAATCCCACTGGGCTCAAGAGACTCTTTAACCATCTCCTTGAGGCATTTGCTTGCTCCCCAGGAGTGCTCCTTGGAGAAAAGGAGCAGCAAAGGACCCTGCTCTCACATCGAGAGGATGAACTTGTAGGGTCAACAAACCCCCAAGCAGGAGAACACAGCTTTGGTGCTGAGCAGGGATGATGTTGTTCAGCCATCATCCTGCTGCTCCATGGTCCTAGGGTGAGCTTAAGAGGTCCTCTGAAGGTGCAGCACTTTTGCCTACCTACTGTACTTCAGCACCTTCCCAAGTGTCCTGCATCCAGGATTCCTCAGTGCCCAGTGCAAGGCACTTGCTGCCCATGGCCATCAGCTCACCAAACTCTTCTCTTAGGGTAGGGGCTACAGGTCTGCTCCAGTGCCTGTGTTCAGCTTCAGCTTCGTGCTGAGAGCTGCCCCTGTGAGATGCCAGCTCCCAGAGCTCACCAATTTAACCCTCACAGGCAGCTCACTCATCACCATCACCACCTTTAAGTTCTAGGTGTGCACATGTGTATGGGAGCTCCTCACGGTGCAGCAGAGCCTGAAGCCCTGGCTCAGACCTCCAGGAGATGACAGAACACAGCAAGCAGACAAGAAAAGCTTCATGTGAGACTGGGCAGTGAAAATTTGTCCCAGCACCTCTCAGATCCTTTTGCTTCCCCTTTCCTATTCCTGGCTGGTGGTGTGGAAGGCAGGACACTGCTTGATGCCAGCTGGAATGAGGTCCACCTACCTCATGTCCATACCTGTTCACACATCTAACTCAACCCTGGGCTTTCTCTGGCCCCCTTCAGCTCATCCCTGCATGCCCACGCACTCAGTAAGTCTTGGCAACCACAGCTGTGGCTGCCAGGGGCACAAGGAGAGGCTCCCTTGGGGCTGGCAGAGCTCTCAGAGATTCCCTGAGCTGTCTGGGGGGGGTCTTGGCACATCCAGGACACAGACCCTGAATCTGAGCAGCAAAACCTCACAGCAAGCAGTGGGGAGAAACACTTGGATTTCAACCCCCAGCAGACCCAGTGCTGGTGGCCACCAGACCCAGCTTGCTCAGGCCAGCACACTCAGTCCTGGTGGCCACCAGCCCCATGCTTGCTCAGGCCAGCACACTCAGTCCTGGTGGCCCCCAGCCCCAACTTGCTCAGGCCAGCACACTCAGTCCTGGTGGCCTTCAGCCCCAGGCATGCTCAGGCCAGCACACTCAGTCCTGGTGGCCACCAGCCCCATGCTTGCTCAGGCCAGCAGACTCAGTCCTGGTGGCCACCAGCCCCAACTTGCTCAGGCCAGCACACTCAGTCCTGGTGGCCACCAGCCCCAAGCTTGCTCAGGCCAGCACACTCAGTCCTGGTGGCCACCAGCCCCAACTTGCTCAGGCCAGCACACTCAGTCCTGGTGGCCAGCAGCCCCAACTTGCTCAGGCCAGCACACTCAGTCCTGGTGGCCAGCAGCCCCAACTTGCTCAGGCCAGCACACTCAGTCCTGGTGGCCACCAGCCCCATGCTTGTTCAGGTCAGCAGACTCAGTCCTGGTGGCCACCAGCCCCATGCTTGCTCAGGCCAGCAGACCCAGTGCTCACAGCCACTATACTCAGACTTCCCAGGCCACCATTACCCAGCACTGTTGGCCACCATATCCATGCCTGCTCAGGCCACCATACCCAGTGCTGGTGTCCACCATACCCAATGCTCACGGCCACTATACTCAGACTTCTCAGGCCACCATACCCAGTGCTGGTGGTCACTGTACTCAGTGCTGGTAGCCACCATATCCATGCTTGCTCAGGCCACCATACCCAGTGCTGGTGGTCACCATACCCATGCTTGCTCAGGCCAGCAGAGCCAGTGCTGATGGTCACTATACCCAGTGCTGGTAGCCACCATACCCATGCTTGCTCAGGCCACCATACCCAGTGCTGGTGGTCACTGTACCCAGTGCTGGTGGTCACCATACCTAGGCTTCCCCAGGCCAGCAGAGCCAGTGCAGATGGCCACCATAGTCAGGCTTCTCAGTGGCCAGCAGCCACTCTCTTGTTGTTTCAAGGCCAAAAACATCTCCTCCTGCCCCTTGCTCTTTTCTACCAAGCCCTCAGAACCCACAGCATGGGCATCTCACCCTGACCAGCTGCCCTTCCACCAGCACAGGTCCATCTGGCAGGAGGGGCACAGGAGAGTCAGAGGAGAGAGATGACAAATTAAATGCAAACACTCCAGCACCTGGGGCCTCCAGACAAATATGACAGAGGCTTTGGGAACAGTAAGATAAACTCCCCTATTTGCAGCTCAAGACAAAAGCTAGAAGGTGGTGGCTGCCCCAAGCAGGCCTGGGAAGTGCAGAGGCTGGAAGGGAGGGTTGGGAAACAGCCATCAGGGAAGAAACTCCTGTGGGGAACAGGTTAATGCTGAAATGTCACGGCCAAAAGAGCAGAGGAAATGACACTTCTCTCCTCTTGACATTGAGGGGTTTCTCTCTGCAAAATGAAGATAACAACCTTTACCTGCTTCCCAGGTGGTTTATGAAGATTCAGTTCATTAGCATTAGGAAAGCACTCAGTGATCCTTGCACGGGAGCTGCTGCAGGAGCCTGAGGAGCAACAGCAACCACCCACACCAAGAGAGCCTCCAGCAGCCTTCCTCTCCCTGCTGCAGGGCTCAGCAGCACCAGGCACAAAGAGGTCATTGGCACCAGGGGAGAGAATCATAGAAGCAGTCAGGGTTGGAAGGGACCACAAGGAGCAGACAGTTCCAACCTCCCTGCCATGCCCAGGGACACCCTACCCTAGAGCAGGCTGCACACAGCCTCAGCCAGCCTGGCCTCAAACACCTCCAGCCATGGGGCCTCAACCACCTCCCTGAGCAACCCATTCCAGCCTCTCACCACTCTCCTGCTCAACAACTTCCTCCTCATGTGCAGCCTCACTCTCCCAACCTCCAGCTTTGCTCCATTCCCCCACTCCTGCCACTCCCTCACAGCCTCAAAAGTCCCTCCCCAGCTTTTTTGGAGCCCCCTTCAGATCCTGGAAGGCCACAAGAAGGTCACCTGGGAGCCTCCTCTGCTCCAGCCTGCACAGCCCCAACTCTCCTCTCAGCATCCTCCTGGCCCTGCTCTGGACACTCTCCAGCATCTCCACAGCCCTCTTGTCCCAGGGGCTCCAGAGATGGATGCAGGACTCCAGGTGGGGTCTCAGCAGAGCAGAGAGGGATACTGCCCTCCCTGGCCCTGCTGGCCACACTGCTGCTGCTGCAGCCCAGGCTCTGCTTGGCTTTCTGGGCTGCAAGTGCACACTGCTGGCTCCTGTTGAGCTTCTCCTCCAGCAGCACCCCCAAGTCCCTCTCCTCAGGGTTGCTCTCCAGCCACTCACTGCCCAATCTGTGTTTGTGCTTGGGATTGCTCCTGTATCCCTACAGCTGCTCCTGAAAGCACTGCAGACCTGCAGCTCAGGGCAGGTGCCAAGCAGAGAGTGTCCCCTTTACTCTAGACAGCCTGCTCTAGGGTTGGGTGTCCCTGCCCATGGCAGGGGGGTTGGAATTAGATGATCCTTGTGGTCCCTTCCAACCCTGACTGATTCTAAGATACCTCACCTCCTGGGCCCTCACAGCCAAAAGGCTGCAGTGGACTTTGTCCCAGGCACTGGGGGTGGGATGGCTGCCCCAAGGGGAGAGCTGGAGGGATGGGAACCACCTGGGGTGGAAATCACTTCCTTCTGACAGAGCTGCTGTGACAGTAAGGACCTGGGGGCACAACTGCAGATGTGGTGGGCCAGCTGCAGGGCTGCACAGGCCCCTCTGATAGGGAAAAAGCTAAAAAGCCCCAGAGAAGCTCATGAGTCTGTGTCAAATATTGCAGAGCTGCTGCTGGGGGCTGCTCTGTCCCTGCCCCAGCCCCTGCTGTGTGGCTCCTGCAGCGTGCAGAGAGCTGCTCCCTGCCAGCATTCTCCACCATCTCCCCAGGCATGGCAATGACCCCTTGCAAGCCAAACAAGCTGTGAGGAGCCAGTTTGCACCCCAAAGCCCACAGATCCCAAATCCAGGCCGGATTTACAGAGGAGCCTGCACTCCCTGCTCCCCTCCAGCACCTGCTCCTCAGGCAAGTGGCCAAGAGCCTCTGTTCGGGTTCCTGAACCCTGCCTCCGGGGCCCCCATTTCCATCCATTTACTGGGGCTGCTCTGCAAGCTGGCATCCTGCCCGGGGTGGGGGATTTGCTATTTCACTTCTCCAGCCTCCTGAAGGCTTCTCCTCTCCTCCCCCCAATCTGCCTCTGCCTGGTGGTCCCCCTTCCGCCTTAGGAAGCGGTCGTTGTTATGGCAGAGGAGAGAGAGGAAGGACACAGACACCTCCTGAATGCTGAGAAGGTTTTCTGGAGCTCCCCTGAAGAAGGAAACAAAAAAAGCAAAGGCAACATCCAACCAGCAGCCCCACAACCCTCAGCCCTTTGTGGCTGTGACACGTGGGAGGGGGCTGCCAGCCCCCAGCCCTGCACTGCCAGCTCTGGAGCACAGAGTCGCTGACCTCTGCTTGCAGAACTCGAGAGGGAGCTCTGCTATTGCATAGTGCTCTAAATACCCCTGATTTTCTGCCCCTCTACAGGCTCCTGATTTAATCTCTCTCTAAATACCCCTGGCAGAGTTAACAGGCCTTGGTGCTCTGCCCCCTTCATGTGCTGCTGCCCTTCTGAAAGCACAGAATGGGTTGGGAAGGACTTTAAAGATCATCCAGTTCCAACCCTCCTGCCATGGGCAGGGACACCTCCCATTAGTTGCTCAGGGCCTTATCCAACCTGGCACTCAACACCTCCAAGGAGGGAGCATCCCCAACCTCTCTGGGCAACCTGTGCCAGTGTCTCCCTGCTCTAATGAATTTCTTCCTCATTTCCAGTCTCAGTCTCCCCTCTCCCAGCTCAAAGCCATTGTCCCTCATCCTGTCACTCCCAGTCCTTGCCCAAAGTCCCTCCCCAGCTCTCCTGTAGCCCCCTTTAGGTACTGGAAGGCTGCTCTAAGTTCTCCCCAGAGCCTTCTCTTCTCCAGGCTGAACAGCCTCAACTGTCACAGTCTCTCCTTACAGAGGAGGCTCTCCAGCCCTGCAATCATCTTTGTGGCCTCCTCTGTACCTATTCCAACAGTTCCACATCCCACTCAACCCATCAGTGCCTTTAAATTCCTCACTAACAGGGAGGGATTTGAGGCTTAGGCAAGCAGGAGTGGGCAAAACATGAGGTTTTCTACCCAACCAGCTGAAATTCTTCTTTCCCACCACAGCCATGGCACCACCTCTGTGCTGTGCATGAACCACAGCTCCTAAAGCAGGAAACTGAATTTCTTTTCCCTCTTCCTATGAGCTGAGGGATTCTCAGTGGCATTTGCACTGCAATGCAGGGAACGTCCAGGGAAGGGGGGAAAAATGGATTTAAGGGACCTCAACCAAATTTATTCTGCAGGGGAGGTGCATGGTGGCTTTGAAAGCTGCTCTGAGCATCCCCCAGCAGCAGCTCGAAGGAAACAAGGCTGGACTTACATGTGGTGGAGGGTGCACCAGCCACAGTGGGGGTCCCCCGAGCTCAGGCACTCCCCACAGGTCGTGTACTGCTCACAGGACTCCACAGGCACCCGAGAAACCTGCCAAGGAAGCAAACAGAGGGCTCAGTGCTCAGCAAAACCAGAGAGAGCAGTTCCAGGTCCTGCTTCAGCAGTGTGAGTCAGGGAATGCGGCAGCGCTTCACAAACTCCCATGGATTTGTTCAAGCCTTTGTGCAGAGGTCAGACAAGAGCAGGACATGCTGGGGACCAAGCCATGAAGTCATTCCATCCCCCTGGCACAGCCATGCCATGAAGCATGGGCACAGCAGAGCCAAAGGCTGAGCCCATCTGTCCTCACTGCCAGTACTAGCCCACCACAAACCTCCCAACCTCCCTGCCCAGCGATGCTCCTAAGGCAAAAGCTGTGTCCTCTCCTCTTGCATTTAGAGTTTGCTGTCTCACACTTGCCAAAGAGAAGCTGCTTCAGAAGCTGGCAACAAAAAAAACAATCATTGGAACTTTACAGGTTGGCAGCTCATTGAGCTTGTCTGGGTCTTACTCCTTCTTGGCCACCCTGAGCCTTTTCAGCACCTGCATGGACTTGTCTGTCACAGACATCACCCTTCAGGGGCTGATTGTTCCTTCCAGGCAGAAGACTCCAGAGCAGAAGGAAGCAAGGTGGGAACACCAACCCAGATCACTGCCACTAACCCCCTGCAGCACTTCTCACACACACACCAAGGTCCCTGCACGACACTGAGATGCAGCAGGGTCCTGACCTGCTATCGGCACTGAGAACACCACAGGCTCCAAAGTGCCACCAAGCTTTAACCATGGCTCAGTGCTTGACTTCAGCAAAGAAATTCCACTGCAAGCTTCCTGACCCATCCCTTGCCACCTCCAGCAGGCACAAGAAGTTTGTCTCTTCCATCCTGATGTCTCAGTGTGATGCCCCAGCACTGCCCCTGTCTCTCTGCTCTTTGGTATAGAGAAGTTCTTCTGCCCTTTTACTCTGCCCTAGACCTCACCTGGAGCCCAGTTCTGGGCTCCCCAGTTCAGAGAGACAGGGAACCACTGGAGAGAGTACAACAGAGGCTATGAGGATGACTAAAGGCCTGGAGCATCTCTATGAGGAGGAAAGGCTGAGAGTCCTGGGGCTGCTGAGTCTGGAGAAGAGTGGCCCCAGGGGGGGATCTGATCAATGCTCAGCAAGAGCTGAAGGGTGGGGGGCAGGAGAATGGGGCCAGACTCTTGTCAGTGGTGCCCAGGGACAGGACAAGAGACAATGGGCACAAACTTGAACATAAGAAGTTCTACCTGAATATGAGGAGGAACTTCTGTAAGGGTGCTGGAGGCCTGGAGCAGGCTGCCCAGAGAGGTTGTGGAGTCTCCTTCTCTGCAGAGATTGCAAACTCTCCTGGCCATTGGTGATCCCAGGCAAGCTGCTGTGGGTCCCTTGCTTAGGCAGGGAAGGTTGGACTGGATGATCTCTCAAGCCTCACCGTGCTGAGCTTCTGTCAGATCTACATTTCTCTTACCAAACAGTGCCAATAACTCTTCCAGCCCCAGCAGCACCCCAGGTGCTGCCCTCCAGCCCCGGGAGCGCTGCCTGCGAGCGGCTGCAACCTCCCCTGGCTCCTGGTGTCTCCCACTGCCTCTGTCTGTCACAACAGTGCCTGGCTGCCAGCAGCTGGGGTGTGCAGGGTGAAAGGAGCAGTGTCTCACCATACAACAGCCACTGTCACACCAAGTGCTGTTGACACAGTGAGAACCCAGTTCCTCTCTAAACGCGGCACCGAAAGGGCTGCGATGCTGCTGCTTACCTCAGCCCTGCTCCACAGCTCTTCCTACAGCACAAAACTGCACAGGGATGGGGAATTATTTCCCCCACACACACACACTCTGGGCAATTCTTTTTGCTGAGACAGAATCATACAATGGTGGAGCTTGGAAAGGGACCTCTGGAGTTCATCCAGTCTAACCCTCCCTGCTAAAGCAGAGGCACCCACAGCAGCTTGCCCAGGAGCACAATGGCCAAGTGGGGTTGGAAACTCTCCAGAGAAGACTCCACAACCTCTCTGGGCAGCCTGCTCCAGGAGGAAGAAATTCTTCACAGAGTGATTGGCATTGGACTGGGCTGCCCAGGGAGACAGTGGAGTTGCCACCCCTGGAGGTGTTTAAAAGGAAGCTGGGTGGGGCACTTACTGCCATGGGCTGGTTGATTGGCTAGGGCTGGGTACTAGGTTGGGCTGGATGAGCTTGGAGGTCTCTTCCAACCTGCCTGATTCTATGAACCTCTCTGGGCAACCTGCTCCAGGGCTCCAGCAGCCTCACTCACACCAAAGAAGTTTCTCCTTAAGTTCAAGGGAAAACTTCTGGGTTCAATGAACTTCATGGGATGGGCACAGAGATCAGCTTGAGGTACAACAAGAGCAAAGCAGCTCTGGAGCTGGGACCAAGGGGCTCAGGAGGCAGAACCAAGTACACAGAGCCTGTATTTAGCCTGTGATGGCTGTAAAGAGCTTTAGAAATAGTGGCCAGAATCACAGAATCAAATAGGTTGGAAGAGACCTTCAAGCTCATCCAGTCCAACCTAGCACCCAGCCCTGGCCAATCAAGAAGGTCAAAGGAGCTTCTCCTTGCCCTCTGCTCTGCTCTAGTGATGCCACAGCTGGAGTAATGTGTCCAGTTCTGGGCTCCCCAGTTAAAGAGAGACAGAGAACGACTAGAGAGAGGCCAGCAAAGAGCTGTGAAGCTGCTGAGCAGCCTGAAGCATCTCTGTGAGGGGAGGCTGAGAGCCCTGGGGCTGCTGAGCCTGGAGAAGAGCAGCCCCAGAGGGGATCTGAGCAATGCTCAGCAACAGCTAATGGTGGGGGACAAGAGGATGGGGCTGGGCTCTTGTCAGTGGTGCCCAGTGACAGGATAAGGAGCAGCAGGCACAAACTGGAACCCAGGAAGGTTTCACCTCAGCAAAGAGAGAAGAGAAATGCTGTGGTGCTGAGGGCTGTGGTTAAGTGGTGACCTGGCAGTGCTGGGTCAATGGTTGGGCTTGATAATCTTAGAGATCTCTTCCACCCAAAGTGAGTCTATGATTCAGTGACAATTTCCCAGTGCAGAGAGGAGATGCAGACACTGCAGTGCTCTTGGATGGCAGCCTAGGAGCACATTTATGTTTGTTTTCAAACCAAAAGGAGCAGCCCACAGAGCAGTGGTGGCTCTCAGCAGTCCCCACGGAGTGCCCAGCAGGATGTGGTGAGGGTTTGCCCTGAACTCTGCCCTGCACAATGAGCCATGCTGGTGGGATGGTTCTCACCCACCCCCGAGGTCAAGCCAGCTCCAAAAATCATCAGGCACTGCTGTTCCCTCCAGTGTGAGGCTTGGCAGGATCTGTCCCTGTGATTTACATGCAGCTCAGGGCTTGTTTGGTGCTCGTGAGGAGCTGGATGCTCTCACAGTGCTCTATAAATAACAGAGGATTGGAATTAAATGAGTAACAGTTCATTAGAGATGATTTGATGTTAGGCATTTGGGTTCTTCTGCTCAGAGGCTGTGGCTTCCACACAGGATAATGTTTCTGTCCCTGCACCCCCATCCTAACACTCCCATACTGTCATCCCCATCCCAGCACCTCCAGCCCAACATCCCCATTCCAACATCCTCGTCCCAACATTTCTAGCCTGGCATCCTCATCCTATTACTCCCCTTCCAGCATTCCCATCTATGCATCCCCATCCTACTACCTTCATCCCAATATCCCCATTCCAACATCCTCATCCCAGCAGGAACCAGCACCTCCCAGCTAAGCACAGCCCCCAGGACTGCCACCGCTGTCCCAGCCTGCTCCGTTTGCTCTCTCCCCCTTGCCAGCCCCTGGGACAGCTCTGGGAGCAGCAGAATGGTTTGTTTGGAGAGGGTTTTGCTTGTCAGGATTTAGTCTGGCAATGCAAATACTTCTCTTGGTTTGCATTAGAGAAGATAGGTCAGAGGAACTCTGCTGGCACTCCAAGCAAACATCTGAGGAGGTCTATCAGCACTCCAGCAGTGTATTCCCCACCCCAGACTAAGCCTTGAGAAAGCTACTGCCTGAACTGATGAATTCATCTGCAGAGCAGGAGCTTGAGGTCCTGCAGCACTCAGTGAGCACAGCTCCAGACTCCAGCCTCATGCTGGAGCCCAAGCAGACCTCAAAGCAAAGCCTGAGCTTTAGAAAGGTGATGTCAATTTTGGATGCCTCTAGATTTCTGCTCCAGATAGCAGAGACACAAGGTGAGAGGTCCTGATGCTGAGCAGAACATACTGGAAGCCTCCAGACACAGCCTAAAATCCTGCACCTGTCCACCTGGGAGCTTGACTCCTGCTTCCCTGCAGAGCCCAGGGACACCATGGGGCCGAGGCTCTGCTGAAGCAGGAAGCAAATCATCTCAGGGATGAGAGAAAGTGAAGGAAGGTGATGGATCCTGCACATCAGTGTGGTGACTGCACAGCCACAAAGCAACTCCTACATGGAGGACAAAAGCCAAGAACCCAACAGTTCTGGGACTCTCTCTCTACTTCTGTAGCACCTTCAGGTACTGGAAGGTTGCTCTAAGGTCTCCCTGGAGCCTTCTCTTCTCCAGACTGAGTAGTCCCAACTCTCCCAGCCTGCCTCACAGGGGAGGTGCTTCACCCTGTGCTCATCTTTGTAGCCTCCTCTGGACCTGCTCCAGCAGTTCCACATCCTTCTTGTGCTGGGGGCACTGGATGCAGTGCTCCAGCCTGTGCTCATCTTAGTGGCCTCCTTTGGACCTGCTCCAACAGTTCCACATCCTTCTTGTGCTGGGGGCACTGGATGCAGTGCTCCAACCTGTGCTCATCTTAGTGGCCTCCTTTGGACCTGCTCCAACAGTTCCACATCCTTCTTGTGCTGGGGGCACTGGATGCAGTGCTCCAGCCTGTGCTCATCTTTGTAGCCTCATTTGGACCTGCTCCAGCAGTTCCACATCCTTCTTGTGCTGGGGGCACTGGATGCAGTGCTCCAGCCTGTGCTCATCTTTGTAGCCTCCTCTGGACCTGCTCCAGCAGTTCCACATCCTTCTTGTGCTGGGGGCACTGGATGCAGTGCTCCAGGTGGGGTCTCACCAGAGCAGAGCAGAACAATCACCTCACTCATCCTGCTGCTCACTGAAGTGCATGAATCCAGTTCCAAATAAATGAGTGCCTAAAACAACCAAAGCAAGCAAAGTTTCCACAGCTTATGCCTGCTGCCAGCAGGAGCTTCTGACCTCCCTGGCTGGAGACAGCCTCTGAGCATCCCACCACCACGGCAGGCTGCCTGCAAGCCCCTCAGGGTGCTGGACATCAAACAGCAGATCTATTTTTAATGGCTTTGGGGAGTGTCAGCAGAGATGCCAACGAGTTCCCTGTAATTAAAGCTATCTATCACTCAGCGAGCAGCAGCCCAAAGTTGATGAACTTCCCAAAGAGAATTTATTCTACCCTTCATTCACGAGAAAAGAGCCTTTGTGCTGCTGGAGGAGACATGAGAAAGTGTGGGAAGGAGCAAGGAGGGCTCATCAGTTCCAGCAGTTAACGTGTCAGGGTGACAGAGCTGGGGAAAATAAAGTCAGGTTTTCTCAGAGGCTTGTAAGAAGTTTGACAGAGTCTCCTTCCAGCTGTCTCTGCTCCCTGGCTCTTCACAAAGAACTGTTCAGATCTGGAGCCCTCCTGTGATATCATTTCTGCCAAGGAATCTTAGAATCAAAGAACTGCTTCAGTTGGAAAAGTCCTCCAAGATCATCCAGTGCAACCACCAACCCAATGGCCACCAAACCATGTCCCCAGGTGCCATGGCCACAAGTCCCTCGAACCCCTCCAGGGATGGGGACTCCACCACCTCCCTGGGCAGCCTGTGCCAGTCTCTGACCACTCTTGAAGCCAAGATATTCTTACTAACATCCAACCTAAACCTTCCCTGTGTGCAGGGCTGGGCAAAGTTGTTGCTTTGCTGAACAACACCCATGGGTCTAAGCTGCCCCATGCTGAATGGAAAGTCCTGCATGGAAATCACTTATTCTGGATTTCATAGAATCAAGCAGGTTGGAAGAGAGCTCCAAGCTCAGCCAGCACAACCTAGCACCCAGCCCTGGCCAAGCAACCACACCATGGCACTAAGTGCCCCAGCCAGGCTTGGCTGCAACACCTCCAGCCACAGCCACTCCACCACCTCCCTGGGCAGCCCATTCCAATGCCAATCACTCTCTCTGACAACAACTTCCTCCTAACATCCAGCCTCAAACTGCCCTGGCACAGTTTGAGGCTGTGTCTCCTTCTTCTGTTGCTGCTTGCCTGGGAGAAGAGTCCAACCCCAGCTGGCTACAGCCTCCCTGCAGGGAGCTGCAGACAGTTTGAGCAGAGCTGGTGGAGGTCTCAGACACGCTGCCAGCAGTGAGCATGGAAGACTCAGCAGCAAGCAGGATGCAGCCAATGCATCACAGAATGACAGAATTAACCAGGTTGGAAAAGACCTCTGAGATCATTGAGTCCAACCTATCAGCTAACACCTTCCAATTAACTAAACCCTGGCACTAAGTGCCTCATGCAGCCTCCTCTTAAACACTTCCAGAGACAGGGACTCCACCACCTCCCTGGGCAGCTCATTCCAATGCCAATCTCTCTTGCTGGGAAGAACTTCTTCCTAACATCCAGCCTGAGCCTGCCCTGGCACAGCTTGAGGCTGTGTCACAGGATGTTAGGGGTTGGAAGGGACCCAAAGAGGTCATCGAGTCCAACCCTCCTGCCAGAGCAGGACCACACAATCTAGCTCATGTCCTCTTGTCCAGTCCATGGTTGCCTGGGAGAAGAAACCAACCCCCCACCTGACCACAACCTCCCTTTAGGTGGTTGTAGAGAGCAGTAAGTCTGGGGTGGAAGAGATTTCCAGAGGTCCAACCCCACGGTGTAAGGCAGCAGGCAGGACACAGGGCAGGAAGGCAAAGGGAGAAGGTTGTGACTGGGAAGCATCGAGGTGCTCGCAGTCCTCTGCCTGCTCCAGAGGCCAGCAAAGCCATGAGTCCCTGGGAGAGCTGAAGAGGCAGGCAAGGAGGGGATGAGGGGGAGTTGAGACAGGTAGAGGAGCTCCTGGAGAACCTGGCTGTGCTCTCCCACGCCGCTCGGCAGAGGGAGGCTTCCCAAGAGGCTGTCAGAGCTGCCTCAACGCCTGCGACTTTTGGCAGGGAAGCAGAGAGTGGGAGAGGACAGGGAGACAACGTTGCCATGGCTACAAAGGCATTATCTAATGACAGCCCTGCAGATGCATGGGAGGAAGTCATCTGCTCTCTGATCCAAGCAACCTTCCCAGGGAGCTTGGTTTGAGCGCTCTAAGAACCTCGCCGGCACCTCAGGAGGATGAGTTGTGTTTGAGCAGGGGAGAGCAGGCAGGATGCCTGCGAGCAGTCAAACCTGCTCTGAGCCTGCCCCTGGGGAGGAACAGCACCAGGCACTACTACAGGCTAGGGGATGATCTGCTGCAAAGCAGCTGCATGGAGAAGGAGCTTCCATCTTCCATCACACTGGGTGCTTCTGTGCTCCACAGCCTCCCTGGGCAACCTGTGCCAGTGTCTCACCACCCTCAACCTGTGCCAGTCTCTCACCACCCTCACTGCAAACAACTTCTTCCTAACATCCACTTTCAATCTCCCCTCTGCCACTTCAAACCCATTCCTCCTTCTCCTGTCATCACAAGACCTTGTCAGCAGTCCTTCCCCAGCCCTCCTGGAGCCCCCTTCAGATCCTGCAAGGCCACCCCAAGGTCTCCTCCAAGCCTTCTCTTCTCCAGGCTGCAGAGCCCCAACTCTTTCAGCCTGTCCTCAGAGCAGAACTTCTGCAGCCCTCTGAGCATCTTGGTGGCCTCCTCTGGACTGGCTCCATGAGTTCCATGTCCTTGCTGTGCTGGGGGCTCCCTAACCCCTATCCTCCTTGACTAAGGGCAAGTCTCCCTTTCTCCAGACATTTACTTCTAAGGACTCAGGGATTCCTGAGGAGCAGCCTTAGCAAGACAATAGTCCCTCCCCAGCCCTCCCGTAGCCCCCTTCAGATCCTGAAAGGCCACTCCAAGGTCTCCTCAAAGTCTTCTCTTCTCCAGGCTGAAGATTGCCTCATCTCCACCTCAGAAACAGAAATGCTGGCTGAAAGCAGGCATCTGGCATCAGCAACTGAAGCAGAATTTATGGACTGAATAATGAGGTCAAACCTGACCACAGAGGTGCAGCCACAGGCTTGCTCACTCTCCTCTTGCAGCACTAACCCACAGAAGCCCCACTTGAAAGGAGGAGGGGGCAATGTGGTGTTTACACAGCCTAGTAATGAGGAATGAGAAGCTAAAGGTCTCCACCACAAACCCCAGGTTGTGCTGTAACACATCCACGCATTTCCTCTGCTGGAAAACCACTGTGCCCCAGGGGAGCTGCAGTTCTGGTCTTGACTGCTAAAAACAAGTTCAAATTAATCAGAGAATCATAGGATCAAGCAGGTTGGAAGAGAGCTCCAAGCTCAACCAGCCCAACCTAGCACCCAGCCCTGCCCAACCAACCAGACCATGGCACTAAGTGCCCCAGCCAGGCTTGGCTGCAACACCTCCAGCCACAGCCACTCCACCACCTCCCTGGGCAGCCCATTCCAATGCCAATCACTCTCTCTGACAACAACTTCCTAACAACATCCAGCCTAGCCCTGCCCTGGCACAGCTTGAGCCTCTGTCCCCTTCTTCTGGCCCTGGCTCCCTGGCAGCAGAGCCCAACCCCATCTGGCTACAGCCTCCCTGCAGGCAGCTGCAGACAGCAATGAGCTCTGCCCTGAGCCTCCTCTGCTGCAGGCTGCACCCCCGCAGCTCCCTCAGCCTCTCCTCACAGGGCTGTGCCCATCTCTGGAGTCACCAGCGTGGGGCATCCCCTGGCCTTCCTCCAGAGTTCAGGACAAGGGAGTGATGTGCTCAGAGCAGTGCATGCCACATCCCAATGTGCCAGCTTGGGGACATCCCTGCTGCCATCAGAAGTGGCTCCTTGAACCTTTGACATCGTCTTCAGCAAGACCACCCTGCCACAGCCACCCCACCAGTGAGCTGTGTCCTCTGCAGCACTCATCAGTCCAAACCTCTGGGGAACTAATTAATCAGGATTAAAATAAAAGGATCAGCTTTCCCAACTTTCTGGGGCTCAGGTGGGGATCAAAACCTTTCCTCTCCCATCAGCTCATGGCCTCTTTGCCTTGCTGCCACGCAACCGGCAGCAGGCTCCCTGCAGCCACTGCAAAGTTTGAACAGAAGCTCAGAAAATTAATTAAGGTGAAGAATTACAAAGCCTGCAACGCTCCTTCCCCTTGCTGTTTTGTGAGGCAACAGCAAAAAAAACCAACCCCAACCCCACCCCAGCCCCAGAATCCAGAGCAATTGTGGAGCTGTAACCGATGTAATTAGGTGTTCGGCAGCACGCACAATTGGGCTGAGCTTATTAAAATTACTGTTTTAGTCAGAAGGTTGCCAGAGAGTCATTAACAGCACAATGCTGCCATTCCCCATGACTCTAATTAGAACTGGATGCCTCCAGAGCAGGGAATGCCTGGATCTGCTGCCCGCTCTCAAGCTGCAGGTGATGCGGGGAACCTACTAAGGGTTTCGTCACAGCTCATGGTGCTAAGAGGTGGGGATCCAGCCAGGAGAGCTGGGTGAGGGGTAGAAGGGTCAAGAAAGTTCATAGAGATAGAGAGTGGTAGGGGTTTGAAGAGAGTTCTGGAGATTGAGACCAACTCTCCAATAGAAGTGTGGCCAGCAGGTCAAGAAAGATGATTCTGCCTCTGCTCTGCTGAGACCACACCTGCAGTACTGTGTCCAGCTCTGGAGCCCCCAGCACAAAATGAAAGACATGGAATTGTTGGAGAGAATCATAGAACCAAGCAGGTTGGAAGAGAGCTCCAAGCTCAGCCAGCCCAACCTAGCACCCAGCCCTGCCCAACCAACCACACCATGGCACTAAGTGCCCCAGCCAGGCTTGGCTGCAACACCTCCAGCCACAGCCACTCCACCACCTCCCTGGGCAGCCCATTCCAGTGCCAATCACTCTCTCTGACAACAACTTCCTCCTCACACCCAGCCTAGACCTGCCCTGGCACAGCTTGAGCCTCTGTCTCCTTCTTCTGTTGCTGGCTGCCTGGCAGCAGAGCCCAACCCCACCTGGCTACAGCCTCCCTGCAGGCAGCTGCAGGCAGCAATGAGCTCTGCCCTGAGCCTCCTCTGCTGCAGGCTGCACACCCCCAGCTCCCTCAGCCTCTCCTCACAGGGCTCTGCTCCAGGCCCCTCCCCAGCCTTGCTGCCCTTCTCCAAACACCTTCCAGCACCTCAGCATCTCTCTGCAATTCAGGAGCCCACAACTGGACACAGCACTCCAGGGGTGGCCTGAGCAGTGCTGAGAGAGTCCAGAGCAGGCCACAAAGATGATCTGAAGGCTGGAGAACCTCTCCCATGAGCACACACTGGGAGTGTTTGGGCTGTTGAGCCTGGAGAAAAGAAGGTTCCAGGGAGAGCTCAGAACAGCCTTCCAAGTACCTGAAAAGGCTCCAGGAGAGCTGGGGAGGGACTTTAAACAAGGGCTTGGAGGGGTAAATTGAGGGGCAATGGCTTTGAGCTGGAAGATAAGAGATTGAGACTGGAGATAAGCAAGAAGGTCTTTGCAGTGAGGGTGGTGAGACACTGGCACAGGTTGCCCAGGGAGGTTGTGGAGCACAGAATCACCCAACGTGATCAAAGATCACGTTGGGTGATTCTGTGCCCCACAACCTCCCTGATTCTGTGCCCCACAACCTCCCTGATTCTGTGCCCCACAACCTCCCTGATTCTGTGCCCCACAACCTCCCTGGAGGTGTTCAAGTCCAGCTTGGATGAGACCTTGAGTAACCTGGACTGGTGGGAGGTGTCCCTGCCCCTGGCAGGGAGGATGGAACTGGCTGCTCTTTAAGCTCCCTTCCAACCCAACTCATTCTATGACTCTACCATCCCAAGCCCCTTTCACCACCCTGCCCAGCAAATCAAAGCACAACATCTGGGGGGACCAACTCAAACCATGATGCCTGTGGCAGAGAAGGAAGCTCCACACTCTGAGCAGCAGCCAGCCAAGAGCTCTCCTGCAAGCCCTGCTTCTTCCTGGTGGCTTTCACAGCTCACTGCCTGCTGCTGGTGGTTGCCTTCAGCCGTCTGTTTCTCCTCTCTCCCCATAAAAACCACATGCCAGACAGCAGAGGTCCCCTTCCCCCTCTCTCCCCTCCCCAAGCTGCCAGCCTAGAACTCATGAATTCAGTGAAGTTGTTAAAAAGGCTTGTGGCAGGCTAAGATAAAACAGAGGAGTTTAAAATGACAAACAGACTCCTAAATGGGATTAGAGCCTTAATGAAAACGGTAATGAATGAATGAGGCAACCAAATATTCCCCATTAATATCAGACAGATAGATTAGATCCCCAGGCACTGCATTTAAAAACGACATGGAATTACTTCAATTACTCTGCCCTGATAAATAACAAGCCCATATTTACTGTTAAAACACATTTCCTCCCCCCTCTTCCCTCCCTCCTTCCTTCCCCACTCCCTGCTTACTTTGGCTTCTGCTTCCCAAGAGGCAGAGCAGACCATTGAGAGGCTGAAGCAAGGCAGCAGGCTGGGAGCTTCCACTGCTTCCCTTCTGCCTGCAGGAGGCTCAGGTTAGGCAGCAGCCACCACATTTGTGCTCCAGGGCACCTGCTGCAGAGGAGCAGTCCAATTATTCTTTTATTTAAGAGAGCCAGAGAGTCAGTCAGGGTTGGAAGGGAGCACAAGGAGCAGACAGTTCCAACCCCCCTGCCATGCCCAGGGACACCCTACCCTAGAGCAGGCTGCACACAGCCTCAGCCAGCCTGGCCTCAAACACCTCCAGCCATGGGGCCTCAACCCCCTCCCTGGGCAACCCATTTCAGCCTCTCACCACTCTCCTGCTCAACAACTTCCTCCTCATGTGCAGCCTGACTTTCCCCACCTCCACCTTTGCTCCATTCCCCCCAGTCTTGGCTCTCACTGACAGCCTCAAAAGTCCCTCCCCAGATTTTCTGCAGCCCCCTTCAGATCCTGGCAGGCCACAAGAAGGTTACCTGGGAGCCTCCTCTGCTCCAGCCTGCACAGCCCCAACTCTTTCAGGCTGTGCTCACAGCAGAGCTGCTGCAGCCTCTGAGCATCCTCCTGGTCCTGCTCTGGACACACTCCAGCATCTCCACAGCCCTCTTGTCCCAGGGGCTCCAGAACTGGATGCAGGACTCCAGGTGGGGTCTGAGCAGAGTGGAGCAGAATTACAGAATTGGCTGCTTCTGTGCTCCACAACCTCCCTGGGCAACCTGTGCCAGTGTCTCACCACCCTCACTGCAAACATAACATCCACTTTCAATCTCCCCTCTGCCACTTTTAACCCATTCCTCCTCCTGTCATTACAAGACCTTGTCAATAGTCCCTCCCCAGCCTTCTTGGAGCCCCTTTCAAATCCTGCAAGGCCACTCCAAGGTCTCCAAGCCTTCTCTTCTCCAGGCTGCACAGCCCCAACTCTCTCAGCCTGTGCTCACAGCAGAGTTGCTGCAGCCCTCTGAGCATCTTGGTGGCCTCCCCTGGGCTGGCTCCAACACTTCCATGTCCTGCTTGTGCTGGGGGCTGCAGAACTGCCCCCAGGACTGCAGGTGGGGTCTGAAGAGAGCAGAGCAAAGGAGCAGAATCCCCTCCCTTGCCCTGCTGCCCACACTGCTCTTGCTGCAGCCCGGCACAGGGTTGCTGCCTGATGCTTAAATACCTTTGCAGACTTCCCCTCAGAACAGATCAGCAGAGAAATAAACCCTGAAAGATGTCATTTTGCAGAGACCAGAGGAGCAGCTGCAGGAGCAGCAGCAGCAGCACAGTGAGCTGGCAACCCAAGGCCAAAGCCCAGCTCCTTGCTGCAGCCATCAGAAGCATCATCTAACCTTTTCTTAGAGAGGAGATGGGGATAACCTCCCCCCTTCCCCATTCAGCTGGGATGAAATCCCTTGAGCAAAGGCTACCCAGGGTTGAGCAGGCTCCTGGCTCCTCCAGCTGAACTCCTGCTGAGCGTGGAGGATTCATTAAGTGTGGGAATGGGGGCAGGAGGGCTGAGGGGGGGTTGTGTGTACCCTGCAGATATAAATTAACTTCCCAGGAAGGCAACAAAACCCAATCTTTGTGCTTTCCCACCTCGAAACAAGGGCCAGAAGCAGCAAAGTGAGGAGGGAGGAGTGAGCAGAGCTCTTCCCACAGCTCAGGGGATGGATGACCTTTCCAATCCTATACCTGTATAAATCTTATTTAATGAAATAATAATAAAAGCAAAAAAGAAAAAAGGGGGAAGAAAAAAAAAAGAATAAATGGAGGTTAAATCATTCCCTGCAGCAGAGTTACACTGGAAACAAAGTCTGCTCAGACAGTGGTTGGGTTTGCACAACAGCCCTTTAACATTCCTTTCCTAACTACTAGGGTGACTCCTGACCAGCTAACCACAGCATGAGTGATAGGAGCCCTCAAAGCCAAAGGCAGCTTGCCAAGACAAGAGGCAAAAGCAACAGTGCTGGCCTGAGGTTTGCTTTAAACACACACTTAAGGGTTTTGGTGGGTCACAAGTCACAACACGGTGGTTTTCCCCCTCCCCCATCAAACCTTCCCCACAGCCTTCCCAATCCTTTGGGATGTGACTTCACTTTCGGTGCCATCATCGACTTGAAGCAGCCACTTCCCTTCCCCCTCTGCACAGCAACAGAGCAAAAGAAGCTTGCCTGCTGCTTGGAAGTGCCCCTGGGAAGCTGGGAAAACTACCCACAGGCTTCCCATCATCTGAAATAAAACTCTGGCATGGCTTTTGGAGCCAGAGAAGGTTGGGCAAAGAGTTTAGCTTTCATCTTCTTCTCTTTTTGGGTTGGTTTTTTTTTGCCTCCTTGGGCAGCAGTTTTCCTGCATGGGAAAAGGCAGAATCAAAGAGCAGCTCTGGGGCTGTGGCATTGCCCTGCCCGAAGACAGAGGTGAGAGAAGCTCAGAGCTGCTATATAAACTTCAGAAGTGCTGCATTAATGCTCCCAGGGCTGCAGTGCTAAGTCACTTGTCCCTAGAAGCCACATCAGCTCCTTCTGTAAACAGTTACTTTGACATCAGCTCCTCACTGGCCAGACACAGCACTCAAAACAGTGGCATTTTGGGCAAATTCTGCTATGAAACTATTTCTGCTCCACCAGAGCCTGAGGAACTTCTGCATGTATTTCCATAAATCTCCTTGGCATCAGCACAGCAACAGAGCCAACAGACTGGGAGGGGATCCTGCAGCCTGCTGCTGAGCCTTACCTACAGATCAGCTCTGGGAGAAGCTACAGGGGCAAGAGGGCTTTGAAACCACTAAATAAACAGTGTGAAAATTACAGAGTCATGGAATGGACCTCTGAAGGTCACTGAATCCAAACCCCAGCTCACTGAGTCCAGCCCCCAGTTCACAGATTGCACTGGGCTGGAAGGGACCCTCAAAGGTCATCCTGTCCAAGCCCCCTGCAGTCAGCAGGGACATCTCCAGCTAGAATCACAGAATCAAGCAGGTTGGAAGAGAGCTCCAAGCTCAGCCAGCCCAACCTAGCACCCAGCCCTGCCCAACCAACCAGACCATGGCACTAAGTGCCCCAGCCAGGCTTGGCAAGAACACCTCCAGGCACAGCCACTCCACCACCTCCCAGGGCAGCCCATTCCAATGCCAATCACTCTCTCTGACAACAACTTCCTCCTCACATCCAGCCTCAAACTGCCCTGGCACAGCTTGAGACTGTGTCCCCTTCTTCTGTTGCTGGCTGCCTGGCAGCAGAGCCCAACCCCACCTGGCTACAGCCTCCCTGCAGGCAGCTGCAGGCAGCAATGAGCTCTGCCCTGAGCCTCCTCTGCTGCAGGCTGCACCCCCCCAGCTCCCTCAGCCTCTCCTCCCAGGGCTCTGCTCCAGGCCCCTCCCCAGCCTTGCTGCCCTTCTCCAGACACCTTCCAGCACCTCAACAGCTCTCTTGAATTCAGGAGCCCAGCACTGGACACAGCACTCCAGGTGTGGCCTGAGCAGTGAGCAGGCTGCCCAGGGGCTACATCAAGTTTGGTCTTGAATGTCTCCAGGCATGAGGCCTCAAGCAGGTCCCTGGGCAACCTGCTGCAGTATTTCACCACTCTCAGTGTACAAAACTTCCTCCTAATGTCCAATCTGAATCTCTCCTGCTTCAGTTTCAAACCATTGCCTCTCATCCCATCACTCCAAGCCCTTCTAAACAGTCCCTCTCCAGCCTTTCTGTAGGTTCCTTCAGGTATTGAAATGCAGATCTAAGGTCTCCCTAGAGCCTTCTCTTCTCCAGGCTAAACAACCTCAACTCTCAGCCTGTCTTTAGGGGAGCCCTCAGTTTCCAGCAAGGCTGGAAATCAGGGCCAGGGGGAGGGGAAGGTCCTTCCAGCTCATTGCCCCAGGAAGCTGGCACTGGATGGCACTGAACAGACTTGCAAAGACCAGTTCAATACTTGGGAATGCCAAAACTCTGCAAAGATGCCCCAGAAGAAGAACTGGTGTGGGTAGGATCTGCTTTTTGTCTCCTGCCCCTGCAGGGTGTGGGGCACAGGGAAGCACCACGGTGGATCTTACTGCTGGAGGAAAGGAATGAGCCTGCCAATGCTTCTAGACAAAACTGAGTCTGGTTTTCAGCTGCCAGCCTCCCATGGGCAGCAGAGGTGGAAGGGGATCTGCCCTCCCCTCAGCTGCCTTCCTGCTGGAAGCCTACACTGGAGCAGCTGCTGCAAGGGCATCTCTCTGCAGGGTAGCTGGCAAGGGACAGAGTTAATAGACCCTCTCCATGCGTGACCTCTCCTCCCTCTCTCTGAGAGCTTCTAATTACTGAGCTAAAGAAAGAGGGGCAGCCAGCAGCAGCAGCCAGACCCCCCCTACCTCCCCCTGCCCTCACTGATCCAATCGATCCCAGCCTGGTGAAGGGAAAAGCTGCACCCCTGGGTAGAGGCTGAGGTCTCCAGGCAAGGCAGCTTCTCCCATCCCACCCATCCGTGGAGTGAGCTAATCAAGGCCAAAGGCCTTGAGTAAAAGACATAACAACAAACCAGACAGAAGCATCAGCAGGTTCCTTCCTCTGAAGAGCAGAGCAGCTTTGGTGGGACACACACACACATGTGAATAACTAACTGAGGGTGCTAATGAGAGGCTGCCTGCACGGTGGCAGAGGCAGCAGAAGGATGACTCTATTTCTGATGCAACAGCAGCCTGACAACTGCCAAATGAACCTCTGCCCGTCCCTCTTTCCCCTCTTTATTCTTCTCTCATAAACCTGGCAGGAGAGGGGGGAGCAGAGAGCTGCTGGCAGCAGCTGGGAGCAGGATGAAAAATGAGCAGCACATGGACGGGAGGCAGCTGGAGCCCAGAGACCCCCACGGCTGCCTCCACTCCCCTGTCACACCAGAGAATTCCCTCTCCCTGTGGGGCCCTGAGCTTAACCCTCACCGTGCCCCCTCTGCTCTGCCCTGGTGAGGTCGAACCTGGAGTGCTGTGTCCAGCGCTGGGCTCCCCACTGGGAACTGCTGGAGAGAGTCCAGTGGAGGCTACAGAGATGCTGAGAGGCCTGGAACATCCCTGTGAGGAGAGGATGAGAGCCCTGGGGGGGTGTTGAGCCTGGAGAAGAGCAGCCCCAGAGGGGATTTGAGCAATGCTCAGCAACAGCTAAAGGGTGAGGACCAAGGCTGTGGGGCTGGGCTCTTGTCAGTGGTGCCCAGTGGCAGGACAAGGGGCAGTGGGCACGAACTGGAACCCAGCAGCTTACACCTGAACTTAAGCTAAAAACTCCTTCACTTTGAGAGTGCTGAAACCTTGGAGCAGGCTGCCCAGAGAGGCTGTAGAGACATTCCCTTGTGAATCCCTGGGCAAGCTGGCCTAGGTGAACCTGTGTCAGCAGAGGGGTTGGACTGGGATGATCTCCAGATGGTCCTTTCCAACCTCCACCACGCTGGGATTCGACTTCTCCCCACCCCTGCCCTTACAGCAACCCCCCCCTCAAGCGCCTGGCCACTCGCCACCCCTGGCACACTTGGGGACACAAAAGCCACATGTTGTTTACCCTCCCTGCCCAGGAGCCAGCCCAGGGCTGCCCGTGGGGATATGTCTCACCACCCACCTTGAAAAGGACCCCACGCGGCCAACTGGCCGTGGCACAGCAGGGTGGGCAACCTCGCATCTGCCCGCTCCGAACAGCCTCGCAGGCTGCGCTCCGGCACAATGCAGCCTTTGTTGGCAGCCCTGGCACGCCCCAGGGTGTCAGTGACACTGAAAAGCTTTGACTGGCCCTTTCTGTTTGTGTTCTTGGCACACGCAGGCAGCGTTTCCATCGCCCAGCCTCGGCTCTGCCCCGCACCTCGCCGCGGACTGATGCGGCTGTGCGGCAGCAGCTTCGCCCAGCGCACGGCTCCCAGCCCCTCCAGATCCTGCACTCGTGCCCAGTTACCTCCCTGAGTTGCTTCCCCAGTGCACATCATGTGCTGGGAGAGTGGAATCTTGGCTGGGAGAGCAGCTGGGCTCATCCCTTGGATGTCTTCATCCCATGGGATGCTGAATTTCCAAAGGGATGGTGAGCGTGGAGGAAGCGTTGGGGGAGATTCAGTACATCCACCCCAGAGCCTGCTCATCTCCACAGCCAGAGAACCACAGAAGGGTAGGGGCTGGAAGAGACCTTGGAGATCATCTGGTCCAACTCCCTTGCCAAGGCAGAGTCACCTAAAGAAGGTCACACAGGAACACATCCAGGTGGGGTTTGAATGTCTCCAGAGATGGAGGCTCCACCACTTCTCTGAGCAGCCAGCTCCAATGCTCTATCACCCTTAAAGAAGTTCATCCTCGTGTTCAGATTCAAGTCTGTGCCTGTTATCTCTTGCCCTATCACTGAGCACCACTGAAAAAAAACCAGCCCCATCCTCCTGACCCTCACCCTCAGAGTATTGATCAGCATTGATCAGATCCCTGCTCAGTCTTCTCTTTTCCAGATTAAGAAGGCTTAATTCTCTCAGCCTTTCCTCAGAAGAGAGATGTTGCAGCCCCCATACCCCCCAGCACCTGCTGCACACTGTGAGGCAAGCAGAGGAGAATCAGAATCAGGCAGGCTGGAAGAGAGCTCCAAGCTCAGCCAGCCCAACCTAGCACCCAGCCCTGCCCAACCAACCAGACCATGGCACTAAGTGCCCCAGCCAGGCTTGGCTGCAACACCTCCAGCCACAGCCACTCCACCACCTCCCTGGGCAGCCCATTCCAGTGCCAATCACTCTCTCTGACAACAACTTCCTCCTCACATCCAGCCTAGACCTGTCCTGGCACAGCTTGAGGCTGTGTCCCCTTCTTCTGTCCCTGGCTGCCTGGCAGCAGAGCCCAACCCCACCTGGCTACAGCCTCCCTGCAGGCAGCTGCAGGCAGCAATGAGCTCTGCCCTGAGCCTCCTCTGCTGCAGGCTGCACCCCCCCAGCTCCCTCAGCCTCTCCTCCCAGGGCTCTGCTCCAGGCCCCTCCCCAGCCTTGCTGCCCTTCTCCAAACACCTTCCAGCACCTCAACATCTCTCTTGCATTGAGGAGCCCAGAACTGGACACAGCACTCAAGGTATGGCCTGAGCAGTGCTGAGCACAGGGGCAGAAGAACCTCCCTTGCCCTGCTGGCCACAATGCTCCTGATCCAGCCTAGGATGCCATTGGCTCTCTTGTCCACCTGGGCACTGCTGCCTCCTCTTCATCCTACTATCTACCAGCACCCCCAGCTCCCTCTCTGCCTGGCTGCTCTCAGCCACTCTGTCCCCAGCCTGTAGTGCTGCTTGGGGTTGTTGTGGCCAAAGTGCAAAACCCTGCACTTGGCCTTCTTCAATCTCATCCCATTGGCCTCTGCCCACCCATGCAGCCTGGCCAGGTCCCTCTGCAGGGCTCTGCTACCTTCCAACAGCTCCACAGCTGCTCCTAGCTTGGTGTCATCTGCAAACTTATCGATGCTGGACTCAATCCCCTCGTCCAGATCATCAATGAAGATACTGAACAGGACTGGACTGGGCCCAGCACTGATCCTTGGGGCACACCACTCGTGCCAGCTGCCAGCTGGATGTGGCATCATTCACCACCACTCTCTGGGCTCTGCCATCCAGCCAGTTCCTGACCCAGCACAGAGTGAATCTGTCCAAGCCACGAGCTGCCAGCTTGGCTAGGAGCCTGTTGTGGCAGACTGTGTCAAAAGCTTTGCTGAAGTCCAGGTAGACTCCATCCACAGCCTGCTCCACATTCAGCAGGCAGGTAACCTGATCAGAAAAGGAGCTCAGGCTGGTGAGCAATCCCAGGTTCTCCTCTCTGTAAACCATTCCAGAGCTCTTCACACCGCTTAAACGCTGCAGAAACCTGGGAGGCAAGTCCCAAGCAGGAGCAGTTTGTCTAATTTTATAGAGCCTTGAAAACCCAAAGCATCTGAATGCCCTGAATAGCTTTAAAGGTCACAGAGCCAGATCATTACTGTTTCCACAGCCTGCTCGTGGTCCTACCACTCGTTTGCTGCAGGAAGGCTCTTTAGTGAGCACTGCTCTCCAGCCACGTTACTCTGTCCTTGCCAGTCAATTTGCTGCTACTCCATCACTTTCCCATTTGTATATCGTTCCACAGGGCTGTCAAAAATAATTTAGCCACCTGACCACCAGTGTGAGAAATGAACCCTCCTGAGTACAGCCCAAACTCTCTAATTCTGAAAAGAAAATGAGCTGGAAGCCCCTTCCCTGCAAGAAGGAACTCGCTGTCCCATGGCAGGTGGCAGCATGCTGGCCCTCTTATCACACACAGGCACCTTGGTGTGGGGGTGATCACCAGGAAACATCTCAGGAGACAACACAGCAAAGCCTCAGAGCACCACACAAACAGCAGGAAAGGATAGGGGGGGAGAAATAAACCCCCAAACAGCAGGAAAACAAAGAGCTGTTGAAGCATGCAGCTTGCTCTATACTCCTGTGACTCCAAGGTGTCGTGTTTGATCCCACCACAAGCACAGCAGGGACTCAGGCACATCCTTCACCCACATCACCACAGGACCAGGATGGGCTGGAGTTTAAGTTGAAGCCTCAAGGTGTGGATTTTCCACTACTCTGAAGAAGGAATTTTACTTCTCCCTCGGGATGCACATGGATAAAGCAGCAGCCACCCTGCCAGGCTGGCCCTGCCCATGGTAACTTTGATGCCAGAGGCATCTCCTCAAGGCCAGAGAGGGGATCTGAAGTAGAAGTTTAGACTGGAAGAGCAAATTTAGCTTCTGTGTCTGGATGCCCAGGATGTGAAAAGCCACAGGGCTGCTGGAGGGCAGGAGATGGGCTGTAGGCAGCTCCTCCATGTGGGGAATGGGCAGAGGGCTCAAAGGACTCCCCTCTGCCCACACACATCCCTGGCAAAGGACAGAAGTGAAGACAGTGAGGTTCAGGTCAACCTCATCACCTCTAGAAGTTAAGTTCTTGGGTTTGAGTCCCACAGAAGAGCCACAGACACACACAAGGCTTTTCTCCACTGTCCCTGAGTACCTCCCCTGTTCCTGACTCCAAAGACTCCTTGGATCATAGAATGGTTTGGGTTGGAAGGGACCTTTTGGATGCATTTTTGTGGCATTTTGGAGCCTTTTGGATGCATCTTGGAGCCTTTTGGATGCATCTTGGAGCCTTTTGGATGCATCTTGGAGCCTTTTGGATGCATTTTTGTTGCATTCTGGAGAGCTTTTATGTTTCCCATCCTTTTTAAGAGAATGACAATTGTCACTTGAAATCACTCAGGTGCAGAAGGAACCAAATTGCTGACCTGCACCTGCTCCCAAGCAGCAGAGATGACATCTTGAGTCCACCAATAAATACAGGCTGGCAATGTGGGGTGGAGGGGAGGGAAGAGGAGAAGAGCTGAAGATGGATTTATTCCAGCCTTTGCTGTGAGGCTGAAGGGCTGGGAAGCCAAATCCCTCTCTCCCAGGGTTTCATTAGCTGGGAATGGCTTTCTAACGAGATTTACACAATCTAGCCTGGAGCCTACACATTTTGCTCTGCACCCAAAGACAATAACAACAGGGAGCTGAGGAGATGCCTCCTTTTTTTTTCTCTGGCCACCCATAACTCAAGGCTGCTACTCTGCTGCCATCGAAGTGATTACACAGAGCGCCGAAACACAATAAAACCCTGCCCTGCTCTAGCATTAAAGCTCCAATTTCAACTGACCCAAGCCAGGAAAATTTATAGTTATGGGGACCACATTCTGGCCATTAGGAAAGGATAGGAAATTGCCAGCTGGGATCTAAATGACATTGTCACCTCTGCTTCCACCGGCCCAGATGGGGCTGGCAGCACTGCTCCTGTGCCGCGCTGCAGATCTTCAGCCCTGTGCATGTCACAGGCAGGCACCAGGAGGCTATGCCACAGAGTCACAGCACCATGCAGGCTGGCAAAGCCCCTCAGGAGCACCAAGGCCAACCTAGAGCCCTACTCTACAACATTCACCTGAAACCATAGCCCCAAGCACCACATCCAAACCACCCTGAAACACAGCCAGGCTGGGGGACTCCAGCACCTCCCTGGGCAGCTCATTCCACTCCCTCACCACTCTCTCCATGGAAAACTTTTTCCTACTGTCCAATCTAGACCTCCTCAGCCTCAGCTTGAGGCCATTCACCCTTCTTCTGCCTCCAATTCCCTGTGAGCAGAGCCCAGCAGCAGCCTCTCCACACTGTCCCTTCAGGTCATTGTAGACAGCAATGAGGTCGCTTCTCAGCCTCCTCTTCCTCACACTACCCAGCCCCAGCTCCCTCAGTCACTCCTCATAAGATTTATTCTCCAGGCCCTTCACAGCTTTGTTGCCCTCCTCTGGACCCACTCCAGCACCTCCACAGCTCTCTTGTGTTGCAGTGCCCAAAACTGAACACAACACTCGAGCTGTGGTCTCACCAGAGCGGAGTCCAAGGGCACAATCCCCTCCCTGCTCCTGCTGAACACAGCATTTTTAACCCCAGCCAGGCTGCCACTGGCCTTCTTGGGCCTGGGTCTAGCTGATTGGCTAGGGCTGGGTGCTAGGTTGGACTGGATGAGCTTGGAGATCTCTTCCAACCTGACTGATTCTGTGATTCTACTCTGTTTCTGCAGTGGCACATCCCCTGCTGCAGCAAACCCACACCTCCATGAAGCCCAGACCCAGCCCTCCCAGTGTCACCTGGGGGATGCTTCTCCCACAAGCTCAATGCTTTCCCCAGCATCCTGCCTGCATGAGATGATAGGGACTGAACTGGGACTTAGGCCACCAGCCTGGACCACTCAGACTGAAAGCAAAGACCTACAATGGAAGAATGCAGCCTGCCCTTGACTAACCA
This sequence comes from Pogoniulus pusillus, assembly GCF_015220805.1. Classification (NCBI taxonomy): domain Eukaryota; kingdom Metazoa; phylum Chordata; class Aves; order Piciformes; family Lybiidae; genus Pogoniulus; species Pogoniulus pusillus. Next base: position 5,324,699 of record NC_087302.1, read on the forward strand.
CTGGAGCCTGCAGACTCCTCTCTCTCTCTCTCCACAGGCACAGGAATGCTGTTCCTGGCACAGCTTCTCCAATCCTGCTATTCTGGTGTGGTCAGCTCCTTTTTGGCTAGCAGGATTTGAAGCAGTTCCTCTTTGTGGGCAGGGCTGTCTGCTCACTCACACACAGACCCAGCCACACCAGGAGGAGTTCTTTTTTAACATCCATCCTCCCCCAGACTTCTCATCGTGTTCTTGTGGGGATATTAATAGCACCCCAGGCAGAGAGAGTTTGAGTCACTTCTTAAAGGGGTGGGAAACAGCCTGCAACAACTGCAGCAGGCAAGGAGAGAAGCAAACATCATCTGTGAGCTGCAGTGCTCAATACCACCTTCAGCAACAGCAGAATGGTAGGAGTTGGAAGGGACCTCTGGAAATCAAGACCAACCTCCCTGCCAGCCAGAGCAGGATCACACAGGAATGCAGCCAGGTGGGGCTTGAAAGCCTCCAGAGAAGGAGACACTGCAGCCTCTTTCAGGGCTCCAGCACCCACACACCAAAGAGGTTTCTCCTCCTGCTCAGATGGAGCCTGCTGGGTTCTACCTTGTGCCTGTTCACAGAATCACCCAGGCTGGAAGAGAGCTCCAAGCTCAGCCAGCCCAGCCTAGCACCCAGCCCTGCCCAACCAACCACACCATGGCACTAAGTGCCCCAGCCAGGCTTGGCTGCAACACCTCCAGCCACAGCCACTCCACCACCTCCCTGGGCAGCCCATTCCAATGCCAATCACTCTCTATGACAACAACTTCCTAACAACATCCAGCCTAGACCTGCCCTGGCACAACTCCAGGCTGTATCCCCTTCTTCTGTCCCTGGCTGCCTGGCAGCAGAGCCCAACCCCACCTGGCTACAGCCTCCCTGCAGGCAGCTGCAGGCAGCAATGAGCTCTGCCCTGAGCCTCCTCTGCTGCAGGCTGCACCCCCCCAGCTCCCTCAGCCTCTCCTCACAGGGCTGTGCTCCAGGCCCCTCCCCAGCCTTGCTGCCCTTCTCCAAACACCTTCCAGCACCTCAGCATCTCTCTGCAATGGAGGAGCCCAGAACTGGACACAGCACTGCAGGGGTGGCCTGAGCAGTGCTGAGCACAGGGGCACAAGAACCTCCCTTGTCCTGCTGCCCACACTGCTTCTGAGTCAGCCCAGGATGCCATTGGCTCTGCTGCCCACCTGGGCACACTGCTGGCCCTTGTCTTATCACAGGGCACCACTGAGCAATGATCTTCAATCCCATTAGGTGATTCTGTGCTCCACAACTTCCCTGGAGGTGTTCAAGGCCAGGCTGGATGAAGCCTTGAGCTACCTCTTCTAGTGGGAGGTGTCCCTGCCTATGGCTGGAACTGGCTGAGCTTTGAGCTCCCTTCCCACCTAAACCATTCTATGATTCCAACTGCTGAGAGACCTTCAGTGCTCGGGTCTTGATTCTGGGCCCCTTTACCACTCCAGTCTTAGCTCTCCACTGCTGGCACAGAGTTGCAAATGGATCTTTAACTCCCATTATTTGGACCTCTGAACCTTTTGCTAACCTCAGTTGGTCTCCTCAATGCCACATGCAGGAGGGCAGCAGGCACCATCCCACCCGCTTGTGCCCTGCAAGTGGCTGCAGCTCTCTGAGCACTCAATTTCTGTTTGAAAGGAAACATGAATGCTAATGAAGCAGCCAGAAGGGCACGGAGCAGATAAATATGTGCTGCAGGAGGAACTGGAGAGACACTCTCTGAAGTGGAGCCAGGGAAGGGAGGAGACAATGTGGCACTGGTTTTGGTGGCACAACTTCAGCGGAGCGCTGAAAGCGTTTCCAATACCCAACCAAAGCTGCTGGCAGGTTCAGCCTGCTGCATTTCCACTGCCTTCAAACCTTCCTCCTCCTCTGCAACATCCAGGGCTGCTCTGCCTTTGGGGACATGCAGCTGAAACAATATTTGGCTCCATCCTGAAGGCTGGGTGCAGCAGGATTTTCATGCCAGCTTCCAGCACGCTCCGAAACACTTGTGCCAACTCCTCTGCAACTGAGCAGCCCTCTGGGCTGAAGCTGGCAGACTGGAAGGATAATCATCATCTCAAGCAGAATCTTTTCCTGCCACCTCTTAGGTTCAAAAAGCCCTAACACCTCCAATTTTTGTCTAACAAAGGAAACTCAGCAGGCATGGGAGGAAGGTGGGGGGCAGAGAGCAGTTCTCTCTCTTCAGCCCTTTGCAAAGACAGCAGAAATCTGCTGCTTGAGCCCCTGCCTGGGTTAGTTTCATGCACAAAATCCTCTGCCCTGCTTTGTCTGCACAGGCAAGGAGCAGGTGAAATGGGTGATGGGGTTCTGGGTGTGTTCCTGGGGAGGACACAGCAATGGAGCTGCCCTGTGGGACACAGGCACTTCAAGACAGAGGTGGCAAAAAAAAATCCCACTTGGGCTTTGGATTTTGCCATCAAAAGCAACACTTTGGCCAGAGGTCAAGGTCCAGAGGGGTAAAAAAGGTTCCCAGCCTAGGAAGAAGAAAATTCCAGGCTCTATGAACATTCACAGGTGGAGCTCTGGCAGCAACACTGCAAACAAATCCTCATTTGCCACAACAAACCAAGCTACTGCTCAGTGAAGCCTGGGAAGCAGCTCCACAGCTGCTTTGCTGGGATGGGAACATGATCATAGAATCACAGAATCAGTCAGGGTTGGAAGGGACCACAAGCATCACCTAGTTCTGACTCCCCTGCCATGGGCAGGGATGCCCTACCCTAGAGCAGGCTGCCCACAGCCTCATCCAGCCTGGCTTTAAACACCTCCAAGGATGGGGCCTCAACCACCTCCCTGGGCAACTCATTCTCATCCCAGGCTCTTGAGGACCAGGCTGGATGCACAGCACTGCAGCATCACTGCTGAGGAGCATCCCCCTTTATGTCAGGCAATTGGGGATCTCCTGATGAGGGTTAAAATGATTTCAAAGTGATTTTGTGCACTCCAATCACCCCTTTATGAAGATCTGTGCACTCCAATCACCCTTTTATGAAGATCTGTGCACTCAAATCTCCCCTTTATGAAGATTTAGGGCTTTTGAAGGTACATTTCTAAGAGTCCATATGACTAACTGCAGCTGGGAAGGTGAATCTCACAGCAATGAGGACTTTGTAAGCTATTTGTCACTGCAGATCGTGACCAGTGCCTTCCCTTTCCAATATTCACCTCCCTCTGACTGCAGAGCACCAAGCTGAGCAGTGATGGAATGAAGAATGGTTCTCTGTTAGGGGACTAACAATTTGGGAGGCTTCAGTTCAATCTCTTCCTCTGCCACAGATTTCCTGTGTGGCTTAGGAGAGGTCAGGCAGCATCTCCAGGCTTCAATTCGTCATCTCAGCAGTGCTATTGCTGCTCCATCTCTTAGGGCTTTGGGGAGGATAAAGCTGTGGAGTGGACAGCAAAAGATTCAGAGGCTGCTGGGGTTTGCTGCAAAGCAGCTGGGGATAATTGGGCAGCTGAGAAACCCAAAGGGGCAGGTGAATGCAGAGAAGAAAAGGGGAAAACCTCTCCCTGTGCAAGGAAACCTTTCTGAGCTTAAATGCCACAAAAATGATTTCTTGAGCAGAAACTTTCTCAGGAGCCCACTGCTATTGCCCCTCTCTTCAGCTCCCAAACTCAGCAGAGACTGGAGAGGGCCCAGAGGAGGCTACAAACATACTGAGAGGCCTGGAGCATCTCTGCAGGGAGCAAAGGATGAGAGCCCTGGGGGTGCTGAGCCTGGAGAAGAGCAGCCCCAGAGGGCATCTGAGCAGTGCTCAGCAAGAGCTAAAGGGTGGGGGAGCAAAACTGTGGGGTTGAGCTCTTGTCAGTGGTGCCCAGTGACAGGACAAGGGGCACAAACTGGAACTCAGGAGGAGAAAGTTCTTAGGTGTGAGGGTGCTGGAGCCCTGCAGCAGGCTGCCCAGAGGGGCTGTGGAGTCTCCTTCTCTGCAGACTCCCAACCCCACCTGGCCACTGTGATCCTGGGCAAGCTGCTGGGGGTGTCTAGGCATTAGCAGGAGAGTGGATGATCTCCAGAGATCCCTTCCAACCCCCACATTCTGTCATTCTATGAGTCTAGGAGGAATGCTGAGCTCCTCTCCAGCTGGTCCCCAGCAAACTTGGCAGGAGAGAGGCCAGAGCACAGCTCTGGGCACGGCTGGGGCTGGCACACAGCCCCCAGCCCCACCACACAGAGGGGAGGCTGCACTGTTTAGTCTGCTGGGCACATTCCTGTGTCCTGCTAAAATAAATAGAAGATTATTAAGAGAGTTCTTTTTCCTCACTAGCATCAGCCAGAAATCCTGGAGTTATCAACTGGCTCCCAAGGATGGAGCAGGGACCAGGCTAAAGGGATGGATTTGAGCTGGAAGGGGCTCTCAGCTGCATCCCACCCCACCCACAGCCACCAGAATAAGTGCCACACTGTCACAGAAACAGGACAGCAGGGGTTGGAAGGGACCTCTGGAGGCCAAGACCAACCCTCCCTGCCAAAGCAGGATCACCTAGAGCAGGTCACACAGGAACACATCCAGATGGGTCTTGAAAGTCTCCAGAGAAGGAAACTCCTCAACCTTGCTGGGCAGGCTGCTGCAGGCCACCAGCACCCTCACACCACAGAACTTTCTCCTGATGTTGAGGGAGAACCTACTGAGACACAAGTGTGTGTCCACTGCCCCTTGTCCTGTGGCACAGCACCACTGAAAAGAGCCTTCTTGCCCTCCACCTTTCACACACTTGCAAACATCAGTAAGATCTCCTCTCAGTTTCTATCTTCTCCAGGCTCAACAGCCCCAGGGCTCTCATACAACCACAGAATCAGGCAGGGTTGGAAGGGACCACAAGGAGCAGCCAGTTCCAAGCCCCCTGCCATGCCCAGGGACACCCTACCCTAGAGCAGGCTGCACACAGCCTCACACAGCCTGGCCTCAAACACCTCCAGCCATGGGGCCTCAACCCCCTCCCTGGGCAACCCATTCCAGCCTCTCACCACTCTCCTGCTCAACAACTTCCTCCTCACCTCCAGCCTCACTCTCCCCACCTCCAGCTTGGCTCCATTCCCCCACTCCTGCCACTCCCTGACGGCCTCAAAAGTCCCTCCCCAGATTTTCTGTAGCCCCCTTCAGATCCTGGCAGGCCACAAGAAGGTCACCTGGGAGCCTCCTCTGCTCCAGCCTGCACAGCCCCAACTCTTTCAGTCTGTGCTCACAGCAGAGCTGCTGCAGCCTCTGAGCATCCTCCTGGCCCTGCTCTGGACACTCTCCAGCATCTCCACATCCCTCTTGTCCCAGGGGCTCCAGAGCTGGATGCAGGACTCCAGGTGAGCTCTTTGCCTTTCCTTCTCACAGAGATGCTCCAGCCCCTTCATCACCTTTGCAGCCTTCTCTTGGACTCTTTCCTGCACATCCTGACTGTGACATGCAAAGCCTGTACCCAAGTCACCTCCCTTCCTTGCAGAGTCTTCAGGTCTGCCTGAGCTCAGAGGATGAAGATGCAGCAGGCCAAGTACCTGCACATCCTCTGTGCAAACCTCATCATAATAAAGAGGTGCTGAACCCTGTGTCCTTTTTCCCATTTCACCCTTCACTGGATCATTTTATGCATCTATTCCCATTGCTAATTCCAACTAATTAAAGCATGAAGTGGAATCATTTGTGCCATTTCAGAGCTCCTCTCACCATATTGTGAGTTATGTTTCTCTTTTTTGTCTGCTGAAAACAATTCCCCTCCCCATGCCCAGCTCAACAATTCCATGTGCTGAGAAGACAAAAACCACAGCAGTGGAAGGGAGGAGGGAAGAGAAGAAGCTCTAAAAGCTTTGGGAGGCAGGAAGAGGAATCTGAGGCTTGCTTTGAAAGGACACAGCTGAGCAGAGTGTGAAATGCCAGGTTTCATAAAACCCAAGCATGGTGAGAGCTGGAAGGGACCTCTGAGGATCATCCAATCCAACCCCCCCTGCTCAAGCAGGGCACCCACAGCAGCTTGCTCAGGATTACAATGACCAAGCAGGGTTGGAAGCTCTGCAGAGAAAGAGACTCCAGAACCTCTCTGGGCACCTGCTGCAGGGCTCCAGCACCTCCAGAGTAAAGAAGCTTCTCCTTAAACTCAAAGAATTTCCCCTTCAAGTAATTTCCTCCTTCAGGAGCAGAATTATTTCTGTCTCTCTTTGCTCCAGGTGAGGATGGGAGACCTGTGTCTGTCTGTCCATCCAAACCTGCAGCACTCCCTGCACTGTGGAAACTCAGGCACATCCCACAGAAATGCACCAGGGGAGGTTTAGGTTGAGACAGGAAGAAAAGTTTTAGGCTTTCAGGTAGTGAACTTTTTAGGCTGTCAGGGAGTGACAGGACAAAGGGAGTGGAGCAAAGCTGGAGGTGGCAAGAGTCAGCCTGGACATGAGGAGGAAACTGTTCAGTATGAGAGTGGTGAGAGGCTGGAATGGGTTGCCCAGGGAGGTGGTTGACCTTATTGTGGCCTTCCAGTATCTGAAGGGGGCTACAAGAAAGCTGGGGAGGGACTTTTGAGGCTGTCAGGGAGTGATAGGGCTGGGGGGAATGGAGCAAAGCTGGAAATGGGGAGATTCAGAATGGATGTCAGGAAGAAGTTCTTCAGCATGAGAGTGGTGAGAGCCTGGAATGGGTTGCTCAGGGAGGTGGTGGTGGAATCCTTATCCCTGGAGGTGTTTGAGGCCAGGCTGGATGAGGCTGTGGACAGCCTGATCTAGTGTGAGGTGTCCCTGCCCATGGCAGGATGGAGGAGGATGGAGGGGGAGGACAAGGGATGGAGGAAGATGAGGAGGATGGAGGAAGAGGAGGATGGAGGAAGAGGAGGATGGAGGAAGAGGAGGATGGAGGAAGAGGAGGATGGAGGAAGAGGAGGATGGAGGAAGAGGAGGATGGAGGAAGAGGAGGATGGAGGAAGAGGAGGATGGAGGAAGAGGAGGATGGAGGAAGAGGAGGATGGAGGAAGAGGAGGATGGAGGAAGAGGAGGATGGAGGAAGAGGAGGATGGAGGAAGAGGAGGATGGAGGAAGAGGAGGATGGAGGAAGAGGAGTGTGTGCACATGCCAAAAGAAGGCAAATTCTGGAGGCATTTCAGGGCTGTAGGAACTTGTCTGAAAAAAAATAGGTCTGTGGAAGAGGAGGAATTGGAGAGGGAAGCAAATGCTGCAGCAAACACATGGGAACCCTGTGGCTGTGACTGGCAGGGGAAGAAACAACCTCATACAAAGCAAAAAGCCAAGCAAAAACAAACCAAGCCTGAAAGCAAACCTAGGAGGCACTTGAAAGAAACCACCCCAAGAGCCAGGGCTAAAATAAAACTCCTTGAAAGGAAACAAACCCAAAGTGGAATTTACACATTGGAGCATTTCTGTTCTCCCACCCCTCCAGGAAAAGTTTGCAGTGTTTGGTACCTCAAAGACTTCCACCCTCGAGGCCACATCCTTGAAGCTTGTAAATAAATCCAGGCAGGTTGCAGGGCTGGAGGAACATCCTGGAAGCAACCTGGATGCCAACCACATCAGCCCCCCCAGCCTGTGTGACAAATGGTCTGCCAGCAGGGCAGGGAGAGCAGGCAGTGCTGTCCCACCTGCCTGGGCTGGGCTTTCTTTTGGTCAATTGCTGTTAATTAACACATCCTTGCTGGCAAGAGGAGATTGTTAATGAGCTCAGACAAGTTTTTAGCTCAGGACCTTCATTATTCTTAATTGACCACAGGGAGGAAAGTGAAGGGGAAAAAAAAAAACCCCAACAACCCAACCCAAATAAACCACCCAATAAAAGCCAAGCCTGCAGCTGCTCCTGAATTTTGGGAGGGTGGAGTAGGAGGTGGAAGAAGAAGAAGGTACCAAGATGGTGTAAACCTCCTCGTGGAGCTCAAGCTTTCCTCCAGAAGCAGCTCTGCTGTGGCAAGGACCATGCTGCTCCAGGGGGATTCTGTTCCCACTCCATGCTCTGTATTTAATTCCCTTTCTCTGCTCCCATTTTGCCCCAGGTTGTGACTGTTCCCTGCTTTCCTGGCAGTGCTTGTGGAGGAAGACAGGTTCACAGATGCACAGAGTGGGGTGGGTTGGAAGGGACCTTGAATCAGAGTCACAGAAACTTAGAGGTTGGAAGGGATCTCCAGAGATCACAGAATCAGTCAGGGTTGGAAGGGAACACAAGGATCAGCCAGTTCCAACCCTCCTTGTCATGGGCAGGGACACCTCACACTAAATCAGGCTGTGCACAGCCTCATCCAGCCTGGCCTTAAACACCTCTGGGGATGAGGATTCCATCACCTTCCTCAGCAACCCATTCCAGGGTCTCAGCACCCTCTTGCTGAAGAGCTTCTTCCTAACATCCAGTCTGAATCTCCCCATTTCCAGCTTTGTTCCATCCCCCCAAGTGCAAACACTACCTGACAGCCTAAAAAGTCCCTTCCCATCTTTCTTGTAGCCCTCTTAAGGTACTGAAAGGCCACAATAAGGTCACCTGGGAGCCTTCTCCTCTCCAGACTGAACAACTTTCTCATGGAGCTCATCAAGTCACAGAATCACAGAATTACCCAGGTTGGAAGAGAGCTCCAAGCTCAGCCAGCCCAACCTAGCACCCAGCCCTGCCCAACCACACCATGGCACTAAGTGCCCCAGCCAGGCTTGGCTGCAACACCTCCAGGCACAGCCACTCCACCACCTCCCTGGGCAGCCCATTCCAGTGCCAATCACTCTCTCTGACAACAACTTCCTAACAACATCCAGCCTCAAACTGCCCTGGCACAGCTTGAGACTGTGTCCCCTTCTTCTGTTGCTGCTTGCCTGGCAGCAGAGCCCAACCCCACCTGGCTACAGCCTCCCTGCAGGCAGCTGCAGACAGCAATGAGCTCTGCCCTGAGCCTCCTCTGCTGCAGGCTGCACCCCCCCAGCTCCCTCAGCCTCTCCTCACAGGGCTGTGCTCCAGGCCCCTCCCCAGCCTTGCTGCCCTTCTCCAAACACCTTCCAGCACCTCAGCATCTCTGCAATTGAGGGGCCCAGAACTGGGCCCAGAACTCAAGTCCAGCCTCCATGCCAAGCAGCATCAAGAAGAAAATCTATTTCCAACCCCTGGGCACAGGCAGCAACACCTCCCAGCAGCCCAGGTCACTCCAGGTCTCATCCAGCCTGGCTTTCTCCTCTCCAGACTGAACAACCCCAACGCCCTGGCAAGTAGTCAAGTGTGTTTCTGCACCCCAGGGTGCTGGGTGGTAGCCTGTGATGGGTGCTGGAGCAGTTCATGAGAGGGGTGGTGCAGCTCAGAAGGGCTTGGGAACCTCTCCTGGGATTCAGCTGAGGCAACTTCCCTGCCCCAGAGGTGCAAACTTGGCTGTGATTATGTCCAGCTAACTGCTGTTCAACTAGCAGATAATGTAGCTGAAAATTTAATCAGCTCATTTTTTCCCTCCTGATGACTCCAGACCCTTTTATCCACATCTCCTGCATTTTTTATTGTGTTTTCTCAGTTCTCTTCAGGACACCATCAGTATTTACAGCCTCTCTCCTCCACAATTGATGGACTCCCTTGTTTTTCTCAGCCCTCACTCCGATTCCAACCTCTTCTAAATCATCTGGGCAGCCCCACGCTTGCCTCCCTCTCAATCAGCTGCTGGAATGCTCAGCCCAAAGCAAAGCACTTGCCACAGGACTTAAACCTTTTGGAGTTACAGGACAAGGAGACACACAACAAATTATCCTCAGTGTGCTCCTGCAGCTGCTGGCACTCTGGGGGCTTTGCAAAGCAAGCACCTCACAGCTATCTGAGCAGAGCAGGAGACAGCCTCTTTACCTAAAGCCACGGTGATGTATGTGGAAGAGGGAGGAAGGGAAAAGCAACAGGTCTGAGCAGTGCTGCCTGCTCTTCTGCCAGGAGCATGCACCCATGAGATCAGAGAATCACAGAATGGATTGGGTTGGAAAGGACCTCCAAGGTCATCCAGTCCAACCATTGACCTAACACCACCCTGGCCACTAAACCAGCTACCAAAGTGCCATGGCCACAGGTTTTGTGAACACCTCTAGGGGTGGGGACTCCACCACCTCTCTGGGCAGCTTGTGCCAATCCCTGACCACTCTCACAGGGAAGAAATTCTTCCTAATATCCAACCTAAACCTCCCTTGGTGTGACTCGAAGCCATTTCCTCTTCTGTCACTTGTTCCATGGGAGAAGAGCCCAAACCCTACCTCACTGCAGCCTCCTTTCAGGGAGCTGCAGAGCAGCAAGGAGGTGTCCCTTCAGCCTCCCATTCTCCAGACTGACTCTGCCCAGCTCACAGGCTCACATCATGTCTGGGGTTGGAAAAGACCCAAAATGATCATTGAGTCCAACCCCCCTGCCACAGCAGGGCCACACAATCTAGCTCAGGGCACACAGGAACACATCCAGACAGGCCTGGAAAGGCTCCACAGAAGGAGACTCCACAACCTCTCTGGGCAGCCTGTGCCAGGGCTCTGGGACCCTTCCAGGCAAGAAGTTGCCCCTTGTGTTGAGCTGGAACCTCCTGTGCTGCAGCTTCCATCCATTGCTGCTTGTCCTATCCCAGGGAGCAGTGAGCAGAGCCTGTGCCCCCCTCCTGACCCCCAGCCCTCAGAGAGTTATAAACATTGATTAAATCTCCTCTCAGTCTTCTCTTCTCCAGACTAAGCAGCCCCAGGTCCCTCAGCCTCTCCTCCTCAGGCAGTGCTCCAGTCCCCTCATCATCCTTGTTAACTCTGCTGGACTCTCTCCAGCAGATCCCTGTCCCTCTTCAACTGAGGACCCCAAAACTGAATGCAGTTCCCTCAGCTGCCCTTCCCCAGCTCTGTTCTCCAGACCCTTTCCCAGCTTTGTTGCCCTTCTCTGGATCTGCTCCAGCCCCTCAATGTCCCTCTTGGAGTGAAAAGCCCCAGACTGAACCCAGGATTCAAGGTGCAGTGCCCAGTACAGTCCAGAGATGAACGCTCACAGCCAGGCTGATACTGGTCACACTGGTCAGTGCCCCCCAGTGATGATGTCTAGAGCAGTGCTCACTGCTGGGTAAGAGACAAGGCAGGGAAAAAGCAGCTACAGGCACATAAAAGAGCCCCTTCAACCTCTTCAGTCCAAATAACCTTCAGCCTCCCCAGCAGTGAGCACTGGTCCCCCTCCCAGTGCCCAGGGACCAGCGCTGGCTCAGCCCTCCCCAGCACTGTGCCCTTCGCACCACGGCGTGAGGGGAATCTTGAGGGCTGGCATTAATCTTCCCTCCAAGCAGCAGGCAGGAGCAGAGCTCAGCTCCCAGTGCTCTGCACAAGGGGCTCTGAACCGCAGTAAAAATGTCACAGCAGCCACCAGACATGGCTCAGGGGCTCCAGCGAGCACCAGCTTCAAACCGGCACAAAGCCGACCTGCAGCCCCCGCAGCCTCCCTGCCTCCTCCTTGGGCAAGGGGAGCCTAAGGTGGACATGCAGGGGCTCAGCACCATGCATGGCTCAGGGCTATACACAGCTCAGGATCATGCACAGTTCAGCACCAAGCATGGCTCAGCACCATGCATGGCTCAGGGCTGTACACAGCTCAGGATCATGCATGGCTCAGCAGCACCAAGCATGGCTCAGCACCATGCATGGCTCAGGGCTATACACAGCTCGGGATCATGCACGACTCAGCACCAAGCATGGCTCAGCACCATGCATGGCTCAGGGCTGTACACAGCTCAGGATCATGCACAGTTCAGCACCAAGCATGGCTCAGCACCATGCATGGCTCAGGGCTATACACAGCTCAGCACCATACACAGCTCAGGATCATGCATGACTCAGCACCAAGCATGGCTCAGCACCATGCACAGTTCCGGACCATACACAGCTCAGGGTCATATAGGGTTCAGCATCTCCCATGGCTCAGCACCATGTACAACGCAGGGCCATGCACAGCTCAGGATCATGCATGACTCAGCATCAAGCATGGCTCAGCACCATGCACAGCTCAGCACCACACACAGCTCAGCACCATACACAGCTCAGGATCATGCATGGCTCAGCACCATGCACAGCTCAGCACCACACACAGCTCAGCACCACACACAGCTCAGCACCAAGCATGGCTCAGCACTATGCACAGCTCAGCACCACACACAGCTCAGCACCATACACAGCTCAGGATCATGCATGGCTCAGCACCAAGCATGGCTCAGCACCATGCACAGCTCAGCACCACACACAGCTCAGCACCACACACAGCTCAGGATCATGCATGACTCAGCACCAAGCATGGCTCAGCACCATGCACAGCTCAGCACCACACACAGCTCAGCACCATACACAGCTCAGGATCATGCATGGCTCAGCACCAAGCATGGCTCAGCACCATGCACAGCTCAGCACCACACACAGCTCAGCACCATACACAGCTCAGGATCATGCATGGCTCAGCACCAAGCATGGCTCAGCACAATGCACAGCTCAGGATCATGCATGGCTCAGCACCAAGCATGGCTCAGCACCATGCACAGCTCAGCACCACACACAGCTCAGCACCACACACAGCTCAGGATCATGCATGGCTCAGCACCACGCAGCCTGGCAGACTGATCGCAGAGGGTTTGCCGCTCACTGGAGGCAAAGGATTCCTCAGGACATCTCAGGCTAGAGAGGTCCAAGGCCCTCTGAGCTCTGCCACCCTCACTCCTGTGATGTGCATTTCACAGGGTGATTATCTGCGATTATTTCTACCAGGGGAGCTGTGAGGTTCCCAGTCACGGAGCAGGATTGGTGCTGTGTTCCACGCTGCATAAAAGCAGCCTGAAATCATCCCCCTGTGGCAGAATTAACCACCGGAGTTACCAAGGATGAGCTGAGAGCAGCAGCGTCTGAGGCTGTGCAGGGCGAGTGGAGGTTGCTTACCGGCAGATGATGTGCTGCATCCTGGCCGGGTACCTCATTAGGGAGGTGCTGCTTCCCCCGCCAGGGACCAGCTCCACAGCTCCTGACCTCAGCACTTCATCAAACCCATTTACATGATGAGCACAAACAAGCTGATAGATCATTAGCTGCAAACAGGGGTGGCAGGCAGAGGAGGGGAAAGATCACAGAATGGCTTGGGTTGCAGGAGACCTTAAAGATCAACCAGTTCCAACCCCCCCTGCCATGCCCAGCAACACCTCCCACCAGCCCAGGTTGCTCAGGGCCTCATTCAACCTGGCATTGAATACCTTCAGGGAGGAGGCATCCACAACCTCCCTGGGCAACCTGTGCCAGTGTCTCTGTAAAGAATTCCTTCCTCATCTCCAGCTTCAGTCTCCCCTCTCCCAGCTCAAAGCCATTCCCTCCCATCCTATCACTCCAAGCCCTTATCAAAAGTCCCTGCCCAGATCTCCTGCAGCCCCTTCATAGAATATGATAGAATCAAGCAGGTTGGAAGAGAGCTCCAAGCTCAGCCAGCACAACCTAGCACCCAGCCCTGCCCAACCAACCAGACCATGGCACTAAGTGCCCCAGCCAGGCTTGGCTTCAACACCTCCAGGCACAGCCACTCCACCACCTCCCTGGGCAGCCCATTCCAATGCCAATCACTCTCTCTGACAACAACTTCCTCCTCACATCCAGCCTAGACCTGTCCTGGCACAGCTTGAGACTGTGTCCCCTTCTTCTGTTGCTGGCTGCCTGGGAGCAGAGCCCAACCCCACCTGGCTACAGCCTCCCTGCAGGTAGCTGCAGACAGCAATGAGGTCACTCCTCAGCCTCCTCTTCTCCAGGCTGAACAGCCCCAACTCCCTCACCCTGTCCCCAGAACAGAGATTTTTCAGCCCTCTGATCATCTCTGTGGCCATCTCTGGACCTACTCCAACAGTTCCACATCCTTGTGCTGGGGTCACCAGTGTGGCCATGGCACTTTGGCACTGGGCTGGTGGTTGGACTTGATGATCTGAGGGGACTCTTCTAAGCAAACCGATTCCACGCCGGAGCCTCTGCTCACTGCCAGATTCAAAGCAACCAAATCTGTCCTTCTATCAGGAGCTGCAAAACTCTTTGGCCTCGATTCTGCTGCTGCTGCTTATATAACCTGGGTGCTGAAGCATGCCCACCACTTCTCACAGGGTGAGCTCCTGACTTGCTGAAGGGGTAAATGTGGGAGCAGAGCGGAACCTGCCCTGGGAACTGCACCCAAAGGCAGTGCTGTGCTGGCACTGGGAGCAGACAGAACCAGCCAAGAGGGGCTGCAGCCTGGGAGCCACCAAAGTGCTCCCAGAGTCCTAGAGGGCTTTTTTAATTGAAATGCACTGAGCTCTCACACATTAAAACCTCTGATGCACAATTAATTCTCCAGGACTGAATTCTAAAGCCATTTTTTCTCCTCACCACCAGCACTTTCCCTGCAAGCTGCCATCCTCCTCTGAAAGCAAGAAATCAGAGGAGATTTGCTGCCTGAGCAGGAGCTGTTGGTGTGGGCTCTGTGACAGACCCACCATTAAATCATTGACTCACAGAGTTGTTTGGGGTTGGAAAGGATCTCTGGAGATCACCCAGTCCATCCCCTCTGCCAGAGCAGGGGCACCCACAGCAGCTTGCCCAGGATCACAACAGCCAGATGGGGTTGGAAGCTCTCCAGAGAAGGAGACTCCACAACCTCTCTGAGCAGCCTGCTCCAGAGCTCCAGCACCCTCACAGCAGATTCTCCTCCTGGTCAGATGGTACCTCCTAGGTTCCACTTTGTGCCTGTTTCCCCTTGTCATTGGGCATCACTGGAAAGAGTCTGGCCCCATCCTCTTGACCCCCACAGGCTCTTTAGCTCTTTCTGAGTGTTGATTCCCTCTCTACCTGCACTTTTCCAGGCTCAACAGCCCCAGTGCTCTCAGCCTTTCCTCCTTAGGGATGCTTCAGGCCCCTCAGCATCTTCACTTCCCACCCTGACACTCCATGGTGCTCTGCTAACACAGCACATCCCCATGCCAGCAGCACCCAGTCCTCTCCCAGTCTTGCTCAGCTTATGCACAGAGCTGGTGGGCACTTGCTGGAGCAGCTCTGGGAAGTTAATTTCTGCTTGGTACAGCCAGGGTGAGAAATGTTTCTCTCATGCCCTAAGAGCTGTTTGAAGCCAGATGCAGCAGGAAGAGAGTCTGTAAAAGCTCCTAATGAGCACCTTTAAACCATGTGGTTAAAGAACTCAGAAGAAGTGGCTGGAAGCAAAGTTTCCTTATCCTGCTCTCCCCCAGCCTGGGCTGTGCAACTGTTGCTTCTGTGCTTTGTGGGAGGGAAATCAAATGTCAAATATTCTGCTTTGGAAGAAGTTGGCAATGAAACATGAAAGGCTCCTGGAGAGCTCGGAGGGAGTGTGGATAAATTGGAGCGAGGCACAGACAGGGCTGGGACAGGAGCCAGGGGAGGGGGGGGAAAGATTGTGCCTGCAACAACTCCAGATTTTAGGATGAAGCAGCAGCTCCCTTCCCAGAAGCATTTCAGCATAAAGCTGATCCTAGCTGCTGTGAGCACAGAAGGAAGAGAAGCTTCCTAGCAAGCCTCTTCGTTGGGAAGCATCCACACATCTCAGCTTATTCAGCAGAGTGACAGCACAATACAGGGACCCCATCCCTGGAGGTGCTGCTCCAGAAACCTGTGGCCATGGCACTTGGGGATGTGGCTTAGTGGCCACAGTGGTCTGAAGCTCATGAAGGAAGAGAAGCTTCCTAGCAAGCCTCTTTGGTGGGAAGCATCCACACATCTCAGCTTATTCAATGGATTGACAGGCCAAGACAGGGTCCCCAACCCTGGGCATGGCACTCAGGGATGTGGCTTAGTGGCCACAGTGGTCTGAAGTTCAGGAAGGAAGAGAAGCTTCCTAGCAAGCCTCTTTGTTGGGAAGCATCCACACATCTCAGCTTATTCAGCAGAGTGACAGCCCAACACAGGGTCCCCAACCCTGGAGGTGCTGTTCCAGAAACCTGTGGCCATGGCATTTGGGGATGTGGCTTAGTGGCCACAGTGGTCTTCAGCTGCTGGTTGGACTGGATGTTCCCAGAGGTCTTATCCAAGCCAAACAGTTCTATGATTCCATGTACCCTGCAGCCCAGGCAGGAGAGCTCAGGACCTGCTGCTGAGGGGGATGGAGGAGCACATGTCTCTGAGCTGAATTCCACACACACAGCCACAAAAAGAGCCCAAGCCTATTTTCTGAAAGCTGTGTTTTGACAGAGGCATGAATCCTGTTTCTGTCTCAGGAGATATTTAAAACCCCAGGCTCTGGACAGTCCTCCCCCAGCAGAGCGATGCTGGCAGCAGCTGCTCTCTGTGGCAGCTCCATTTCATTTTGTTCCACATTTCAAGACTCCAGAAGACATTTTTATTGTGTATTCTCAGTCTTTCTGAGGCCACTTCCCACCTCTTGGTGCCTGAAGAGGCTGATCAGAAAGCTGGGGACAGGCTTTTGAGCAGGGCCTGTTGTGATAGGACAAGGACTGGTGGTTTGAAACTAAAAGAGGGAGATGCAGACTCAACAGCAGGAAGAAATTCTTTGTACACTGAGGGTGGTGAGACCCTGGTCCAGGCTGCCCAGAGAGGTGAGAGATCATAGAATCAGTCAGGGTTGGAAGGGACCACAAGGAGCAGCCAGTGCCAACCCCCCTGCCATGCCCAGGGACACCCTACCCTAGAGCAGGCTGCACACAGCCTCAGCCAACCTGGCCTCAAACACCTCCAGCCATGGGGCCTCAACCCCCTCCCTGGGCAACCCATTCCAGCCTCTCACCACTCTCCTGCTCAACAACTTCCTCCTCACCTCCAGCCTCACTCTCCCCACCTCCACCTTTGCTCCATTCCCCCCACTCCTGCCACTCCCTCACAGCCTCAAAAGTCCCTCCCCAGCTTTTTTGGAGCCCACTTCAGATCCTGGCAGGCCACCAGAAGGTCCCCTGGGAGCCTCCTCTGCTCCAGCCTGCACAGCCCCAACTCTTTCAGGCTGTGCTCACAGCAGAGCTGCTGCAGCCCTCTCAGCATCCTCCTGGCCCTGCTCCACCTCTGCAACCATTCCAGGTCAGGCTGTTTGGGGCTCTGTTCTAGATGCAGATGTCCCTGCTGACTGCAGGAGAAGAGGAGTAGATAAGCTTTAAAGGTTCCTTCCTTTCTGTGATTTACAACCTCAGCTGGTGGACCTTCCTCCTCCTCTTGGGGATGACTCCTTCTCAATCACCAGGGAAAAAAAGATCTTCTCCTCCCACTCTCCCCCCATTGCCAGGATTAGGGCAGTGGGTCACAGGAGCTGACAAAATCCATATGCAAAGCATGCCAGGACTTCTGGACCCAAAGCACTCATCCCAAGGGCAAAAGGCCAATCCAATGGGGAGTCCTGCAAGGAATGAGGGATGGCATCCCCCTGGAGTCTCCCTCCCTGAGTGCTCTGCCAGAGCCATGGCTGGCAAGGGAATGAACATTCCAGGAATGTTCTATTGTTTGCTAATTCTCTCCACATCCTGTTTTGTTTCACAATTAAGCAAATTAGCACTTTGATGAATATGAAGACACTCTCACCCCCAAAAGATGAGTTGGAGGCATTCCCTCTGGATTTGCCTCCTAAGGAAGACAGTTTATGGATTCACAGAATGATTTGGATTGGAAGGGACCTTAAAGATCATCCTCATGGGCAGAGACACCTCCCACTAGCCCAGGTTGGTCAAGACCTCATTCAACCTGGCCTTGAACAGCTCCAGAGAGGGAGCATCCACAGCCTCCCTGGGCAGCCTGTGCCAGTGTCTCACCACCCTTACTGCAGCCCTTACTGCTCCTCAATTGGTTGAGATCCATGGGGGATCACTTCCTCCATGGGGGATCATTTCCTCCCTGGTGGGAGCACTTGGAGCACACAGCTCCTGCAGGCACTGCTCACAGCTCAAGGGAATCATTTCATCCCCAAGTTTGCCTAGGTCCTCCTTATCACCACCAAATCCAAGCCCAAACTGGAATGGGATCCCAAATTCCTGGCTGTTCATGGCAGCTCCTAGCCCCAGGTTGCTGTGACACAGGTTTAATGCCTTCTCTAGCCACAGGGATTCACAAAACCACAGAAAAGAGCCCCAGGGTCACCAAGTCCAACCATGAACCCTCCTCTACGGAGTTCACCCTGAAACCATATCCTCAAGCACCACATCCAAACGACCCTTAAACACATCCAGGCTTGGGGACTCCACCACCTCCTTGGGTGATGACCACTCCTGCTGGGTGGGTCCAGTCTGAACCCAGCCAGGGGCAGCTTGAGGCCATTTCCTCTTGTTCCATCACTAATTACCTGTGAGAAAAGAGAAGCAGAAGCCTCTACACAGCCTCTTTTCAGGTAGCTGTAGGCAGCAATGAGGTCTCCCCTCAGCCTCCTCTTCCTCACACTAACCATCCCCAGCTCCCTCACTTGCTCTTCATAAGATTGATTTTCCAGGCTCTGTTGAGTCTATTAGCAGGGAGAAGACTTTGCCCTCTTCCAAACTATTTATTCCCTGGCCTCCAGGAACTTTAGAAGCAGTCAAAGTGTTTGCCAGTTTTCTTGGTTTGCTACAGGCTTTGTTGGCACTGGGAGGAAACCTCTGAGCTCCTGAGAGCAAGGGGAGCTCAAGATAGCTGCTCTCAGCCTCCACCAGCAGATCTCTGAGCACCTCCCACTGATAGCTCTGCACAGCATCTCTGGGAGCAGGTGGGAGGGAGAGCAGGTATTTGTTTAGCAGCATCTGTGGAAAGCTGTTTGTGACCAGAGGGTCAACTCAACACAGAACAGTGGAACAGCATCCAGGCACCTTCAGCTGCAGCCTTTCTCCTGTCTCCATCACCCATGGGGTTCCAGCTCTGTTAATCTGAATTCTGGAGGTGTGAGCAAGAGCCAACAAAAGGCCCAGCAGAGGCAGTGAAGCCAGAAGCTGGGCTTAGCAGTGGGGACTTGGTGTGTTGCCTCGTCTCAGAGAAGAACAGAAGGTCTCAGACTGTTTACATGGTGCTGGTTGCCCTAAGCAACAGCCTCCCGTGGACCTTCAGCCATAAATTCCCATCACAATCACTTTGCTGGTGCTCTTTTGGGCCAGAGTGGGCACTGCCTCCGTGGCAGCAGCAGAACTGGCACAGCAGTGCACAGCACAGCATGAACCTCAGTGTGAACACTGCTTGCAGAGCCCCCACCCCCACCTGTGCTTGGTCCCACCTCGGTGCACCAGCATCACCCACTCACAACCATTTAAAACAGAGCAGTAAACAAAGTCATCCCAAGAGGTGCTCAGACAAAGCTACACAAAGCCACAGCCTGGCTGCAGGGAGTGAAACCTCGAGGCTTGTGGCTTAGGATCTCATTATCTAGGCAGGGATGGTTGAGAGCCTCAGAGCAGGCTCAGCTCAGCTCAGCTCCCACCATCTGCAGCCAAGGACAAGCAGGCACAGCTCTCTCCCCTGTGCACTGATGACAACCTCTGTCAGAGGCAGAACCATGGCATCACAGAATGCACTGGGTTGGAAAGGTCTTCTAGAGGCCAAACAATCCAACCCCCTTGCAGTGAGCAGAGACATCTTTAGCTAGATCAGGCTGCTCAGAGCACCATCAGGTTTGAGCAGGGATGTGGCCTCCACCACCACCTCCCTTGGCAGCCTGCTCCAGTGTTCCACCACCCTCACAGTAAAGAACTTCTTCCTAAGGTCCAATCCAAACCCACCCTGCTCTAGTTTCAATCTGTTGCCCCTTCTCCTATCACTACAAGCCCTTGGAAACAGTTTCTCCTCAGGTCTCCTGTAGCCCCTTCAGCTACTGGAAGCCTGCTTTAAGCTTCCTCTGGAGCCTTCTCTTCTCCAGGCTGAACAACTTCTGCTGGTGCTCCATCTGCCCACACCCATCCTGGCACCACAGGGCTCGACACGCAACCTGAGCTCCAGGAGCTCTGCCACCACACTCCTCGTGGAAGGAAGCAGCCATGGAAGGCTGCAGAGAAGCAGAGAAGCCTTACCTGTCTCTCTGACATGATGTAGAGGTACTTCTGGTCGATGGAGAAGGCCATGTCTCGGAGGACTGGGCTCCCGTCCTTGAACACTGTCACTGTCTCATACTGAATTCCACCGTGGGGAGGACCATCTGCTCGGATCTGGAAGAGGCACAAAGAGATCACAGGTGATGTCACAGCAGCCAAATTCTGATTTTGATGCTGGAGGTGGGAGGAGGAGGAGGCAAGCAAAAAGAGAAAGAGGGAAGAGAATCTCATTCAGAAGCTCAGCTGGCAGGCTGCAGGCAGAGCACACAGCGAGCAGGCAATGTGAAGCTGCAGGAGCTGAAGCTGAGGCTCCTTCTCCACCCATGCTGATCTGACTGCCACGGCCCAGGAGAAAGGACAGGAAAGTTTGGCTGCTGCAAAGGCAGCACCCAGACTGCCAGGGAGCTGTAACCATGGGAAGCAAGCAAAGGTATGACCATGTGCATGTGTGACCATGGGCTTGCAAGGGAACAAAGACTGAGAACCCATCTGGATCATAGAACCAAGCAGGTTGGAAGAGAGCTCCAAGCTCAGCCAGCCCAACCTAGCACCCAGCCCTGCCCAACCAACCACACCATGGCACTAAGTGCCCCAGCCAGGCTTGGCTTCAACATCTCCAGGCACAGCCACTCCATCACCTCCCTGGGCAGGCCATTCCAATGCCAATCACTCTCTCTGACAACAACTTCCTCCAAACATCCAGCCTAGACCTGCCCTGGCATTGAACATCTCAAAGATCACATTGGATGCTTCTGTGCTCCACAACCTCCCTGGGCAACCTGTGCCAGTCTCTCACCACCCTCACTGCAAACAACTTCTTCCTAACATCCATTTTCAGTCTCCCCTCTGCCACTTCAAACCCATTCCTCCTCCTCCTGGCATTACAAGTTCTTGTCAATAGTCCCTCCCCAGCCCTCCTGCAGCCCCCTTCAGATCCTGCAAGGCCACTCCAAGGTCTCCTCCAAGCCTTCTCTCCTCCAGGCTGCACAGTCCCAACTCTCTCAGCCTGTCCTCAGAGCAGAGCTGCTGCAGCCCTCTGAGCACCTTGGTGGCCTCCTCTGGACTGGCTCCAACACTTCCATGTCCTGTTTGTGTTGGGGGCTTGCAGAACTGATACACAGTCATCTCTGCCTAAAAATGTGGAGCTGCTGCTTCCATCCCATTACTTTCCAATTTGCAGGATTCAGCAAAGTGAAGCCCACACTGCTGAGTGAGCAGGGAAGGAGCACAGCAGCCACACAGCCTGCTTGGCTTTACAGGCTCCCAGCAGCCATTCCCTGTACCCCATCAAAAGGCAACTCCCTGCTCCTGCAGGGAAACCTGCCCAAGCTGTGACAAAACCCATCCCTGCCAGGAAGAGATGTCTTCTCTTCCACAAGTTAATAATTCATGGCCCTAGGGGACTGTGCAGAAGGGAAGGGAAGAGGATAAACAAACAATTTACATTGTCTTTCCCACCAGGATTTGCATATTTGGAGAAGTCATCTGATGGCAACTTGGCATCTGCAGGGCTGGAGATGCTGGCAGCCATCAGGCAAGGAGGCAGAGCAGCCCAGGAGAGCCAAGGGCTGGGTGGTTAATGGAATCAGAGATTTGTTTGGGTTGGAAAAGGCCTCTAAGGTCATCCAGTCCAACATCAACCCAACCCCATCATGGTCACTCAACCATGACCCCAAGTGCCATGGCCACAGGTTTCTGGAACCCCTCCAGGGATGGGGACTCCACCACCCCCCTGGGCAGCCTGTGCCAATCCCTGAGCACTCTTGCAGGGAAGAAATCTTTCCTTATCTCCAACTTAACCCTCCCGTGGCACAGTTTGAGGCCTTTTTCCTCTCATTCTATCACCTGATAATAAAGAGAAGAGCTCAACCCCCACCTCACTGTAACCTCCTTGCAGGGAGCTGTAGAGAGCAATGAGGTCTCCCCTCAAACCCTCTCTTCTTCAGACTGGACCAGCCCAGAGAAAGGCTTTTTGATTTCCACTGTCTGTTTAGGAGAGGGAGAGGAAGAGGGAGAGGGAAAGGCAGAGGGAGAGGGGAAGGGGAAGGGAAGAGGGAAGGGGAGAGGGAAGTGGGGAGGAGAAGGGGAAAGAGAGAAGGAAGGAGAAGAGTGAGAGGGATAGGGAGAGGGACAGGAGGGCCAAGCATCCCTGGATGCAAGCCTGGTACCACAAAGCTGCCATCTGCTGCAGCCCCACACTGAGCTGCTTTGCCGCATTCCCTTTTGCTGCTGGCTCGACAGGCTGCTGCCTGGCTGCAGTGTGGAGGGACAGGCACACACACACACAGTGGCTGTGGACATGGTCTGAGCCTTCAGAAGAGGCAGGCTGGAGCAGCAGAGAGGGATGAGTATTCCCCCCCTGGTTTCTGTCCCCAGGAGGTAAGAGAGCAGGTTGTGAAGCATCATAAGCTTTAGCTGAGAAATGTGCCACCCCAGCTGGAAATAGAAGGAGATCTTCACACTCAGAGAGGAGTGATGCTCCCCTTGCACCCTCCTCCAGATAAATCCTCTTCTTGGAGAGAGCCCCAAGGCCTCCTGCCATCTACAGACATGCTGGGTACACAAACACAGAGACCTTCTGCACTTCTTCTCTTCTCTTCTCTCCGCACCTTGTTGAGGTTTCAGGGATGTGAAGGAGCACCAGGTGGGAATGGGAGTGCTCTGGTTTAACCCTCCTGGCTGGAGGGATGCAGGTAGGATTGTGCCAACAGGCCAAGGCTGGCCCTACAAAGCAAGAGAAACCCAAAAAGGAGAAGCCACAAAAAACCCAGGAGGTCAAATCCTGCTTTAGTTACACCCCAGCAAATCAGGACCTATCATGAACCAGCTTGGATGGGCCCTGGAGCAACCTGGTCCAGCAGGAAGTCTCTGCCCGTGGCAGGGAAGGTGGAACTGGATGATCTTTAAGGTCCCTCCTAAACTACCATTCTGTGAGTCTATGATTCCATGGAGTACTGAGAAGTCATGGCCAGTACAAGACCAGTGCCTTGCTGGGTGCTGCAAACCCATGCATGCACCACCTGCATGTAACAGCCCATGGCATGGACAGAGGCCAAGGCTGCAAAATCACCTGGGGAGGAAAGAGCAGGGACACTGGGCTGCCAGGGACATTGGGCTGCCAGGGACACTGAGCTGCCAGGGACATTGGGCTGTGAGGGACACTGGGCTGTGAGGGACACTGAGCTGCCAGGGACACTGGGCTGTGAGGGACATTGGGCTGTGAGGGACACTGGGCTGTAAGGGACACTGAGCTGCCAGGGACACTGAGCTGCCAGGGACACTGGGCTGTGAGGGACACTGGGCTGTGAGGGACACTGGGCTGTAAGGGACACTGAGCTGCCAGGGACACTGAGCTGCCAGGGACACTGGGCTGTGAGGGACATTGGGCTGTGAGGGACACTGGGCTGTAAGGGACACTGAGCTGCCAGGGACACTGAGCTGCCAGGGACACTGAGCTGCCAGGGACACTGAGCTGCCAGGGACACTGGGCTGTGAGGGACATTGGGCTGTGAGGGACACTGAGCTGCCAGGGACACTGAGCTGCCAGGGACACTGGGCTGCCAGGGACACTGGGCTGTGAGGGACACTGAGCTGTAAGGGACACTGGGCTGCTAGGGACACTGGGCTGCCACGGACACTGGGCTGCCAGGGACACCCTGCTGCTTGCATGCAGCCTCCTGATTAATGGCCACACTGGAAGGGAGCTGCTGGGCATGAAGGATCAGCAGCCTCTGCGAGCAGGAACTGTTTTCCAGGGTTCCCTGGGGGCACCAGCAGCTCGTTAAAGGGAGCTTCTCTCTGGTAATGAGGTCAGACAGGGCTAATAAAGAGAGATACCACTGGACAAGCCTCGTGCAGGCCAGATCCAACTGGGAATTGTGGCTCTGGGCTGGAGACAGCATCATGTGCCCGATGGCTCCTCCTGCACAGACAAGCGACTGGAGCGGTGCCTGGCACGGCTGGCCTGGGACACAGCCAGAGCCCTGCACGGGGTGCTGGGTGCTGCCTTCACACAGGCAAGAGGAGCAGTCCAGGGTCTCTCATCAGCCTGTCAAGGTGAGATGGCTCCACGCTGCTCAGAGCCCACAGGAGATGAGGCTCCCCTGTGCCTCATGCTTTGGGGTGTACTATACCCACCGAGGTACCCCACAGCACTATGCCCATGATGTGGCCACAAACACCAGGATGCTCCACTGTGTCTCTGCCTGAGGGTTTGGTTTCCATGCCAACAAATGATGATGTCAGAGGAGAATGATGATTCCTCCAAATGTGGGAGAAGAGGGGGGTAAAAAAATATCATCTCCACAGCAGGAAGCTTCTTGTTGATGTTTGGAGAGAGAAAGAACTCCTTGGTTTAGTGTCCAGGTGCCAGCCAACCACTGAGCCACCAGGGCAACATCAGCATGGCACCAGCCCTGCGTGGCTGGGCTCAGCCTGGAGCTCAAGGTCCAGGCATGGTGCTGCAGGACAGAGGAGGAGGAGGATGGGTGCGTGGGCTGATGTTGGTCATGGTTCTTTACATGCCCCTAACTCTAACAGGATTTGTTCTCTCATGCCATGATGATAGGGCACAGGAAGGGGTTAGGAGAAAGCCACAGAAGGAAGCAGTGCAGGTTGGAGGGGCCGGAAGGGCAGTGGGACCACAAGGAGAAGCACAGCAGTGCAATGGAAACCAGGTGTCCAGGAGCAGAAATGTGCTCAGCCACCTGAGAGACAGCAGAGACCAGAAGGACAGGCCAAAACCTCAGACACTTGGAGATAGATTGGGAGAAGTCATCTGGGACAGGTACAGCATTTTCCTTTCCATCCTGCTGATGGCTGTTTACAGGCACAGTCCATAAACTGCCTGGGAATGCCATCTGCAAGCCCAGCTATCACCCTGGCTGGAGAGAAGCCCCATGTGAGGGGCCAGGATGCTGCTCAACTGAGGAGCAACTCTACAGCTACCTGAGGCTGTAGCCAGGTGGGGTTGGACTCTCCTGCCAGGCACCCAGGGACAGAACAAGGGGACACAGCCTCAGGCTGTGCCAGGGCAGGCTTAGGCTGGATGTCAGGAAGAAGTTCTTCACTGAAGGAGAGATTGGCATTGGAATGAGCTGCCCAGGGAGGTGGTGGAGTCACCATGCCTGGAGGTGTTGAAGCCAAGCCTGGCTGGGGCACTTAGTGCCATGGTCTGGTTGGTTGGGCAGGGCTGGGTGCTAGGTTGGGCTGGCTGAGCTTGGAGCTCTCTTCCAGCCTGCTTGAGTCTATGATTCTATGATTCTAAGGTCTTTTCCAACCTGATTAATTCTGTGATTCCATGAGGGCCCTGCAGCCCTTCAGAGGCTCTGCCAGCTGGACCTGGCTGCCACCACCTGGCTGCAGACACCACAAGTGCTGCATCTCCAGGGGCGAGCACAGACCCACACTGGGTCACCCCCACGCTGCAGCGCAGCTCCACTCCAGGATCTCCTACAATGTGGCCTGGATGATCTCCAGAGGTCCTTTCCAAGCCCTGTGGTTCTCTGAGGCTGCAGCACAACTCCTGCACTCCAGTTTTCCTCAGGTAGCTTGCCCAGCCTGCACCAGAGCACAGCCATGTCTGGATTCCCTTCCAGTCCCTCCCAGCAGTCCCCTATTAGAAGACATCGAATCTCTTTGTAGGAACTTTCCATGATTAAATTACCTGTCTGCTTTCATTACCAGGCTTTCAACGAGGCTGACTCATGATGAAATGCCTGCTGCCAGAAAAAACAGCTGAATAAGTCCATGCATGAAGGGACCAATTCCTCATCCCGGATCCTGGAAGCAAGGCCACCCATTAGCTCCTCCAGAACTGCAGCTTCTCCTCATCTATTAACAATGCTCATCAATATTTCAAGGTTGGGTGGCAGGAGGATGGGGCCAGGCTTGATTTTTTTTTTGCAGTGGTGCCCAGTGACAGGGCAAGAGGTAATGGGCACAACCTTGAACAATAGGAAGTTCTACCTAAACATGAGGAGGAGCTTCTCTGCTTTGAAGGTGCTGGAGCCCTGGAGCTGGCTGCCCAGAGATGTGGTGGAGGTTCCATGTCTTTGAGTCACTCCAAACCCACCTGGATCACAGAATCATAAAATCAAGCAGGTTGGAAGAGAGCTCCAAGCTCAGCCAGCCCAACCTAGCACCCAGCCCTGCCCAACCAACCAGACCATGGCACTAAGTGCCCCAGCCAGGCTTGGCTGCAACACCTCCAGCCACAGCCACTCCACCACCTCCCTGGGCAGCCCATTCCAATGCCAATCACTCTCTCTGACAACAACTTCCTCCTAACACCCAGCTTAGACCTCCTCTGGCACATTCTGGCCTCCTCTTCTTGGCCCTCAGCCTTCAGATGTTTGCAAACATTGACAAGATCTCATTTTTTTCTACTCCAGGATAAACAGCCCCATGGCTCTCAGCCTTTCCTCTTCACAGACAGGTTCCAGTCTTGCAATCACTCTCTTAGCCCCTGCTGGACTTTCTCCAGCAGTCCTCTGTCCCTCTTGAACTGGGAAGCCCAGAACTAGACCCAATACTCCAAATGTGATCTCCCCATGGCAGAGCAGATGACAGTTTAAACAGACTTTCCTTTCTGTCCATGGTTCTGTTGGGGTCTTCTCCACCTTATTCTAGCACTAGAAGCTTCCACAAGCAAGAGACTCAATGCCAGCACTCCCCCAGACCTTCCTTTCTGTCCATGGTTCTGTTGAGGTCTTCTCCACCTTGTTCTAGCACTAGAAGCTTACACAAGCAAGAGACTCAATGCCAGCACTCCCCCAAACAGGACATAACCAAGGAGCATCAGTTTGGCTTTTCTCTGTGTGTGCCTGCACCAAACAAGCTTTGCAGAGAGGATTTGCTTTTGTTAATCCAGTTTAATTAAACCAGGCTACAGATTCACTCTAGATTGAAAAGGACCTCAACCCTGGAAGTGTTTAAGACCAGGCTGAGTGAGGCTTTGAGCAACCTGGTCTAGTGGGAGGTGTCTCTGCCCATGGAAAGGGGGTTGGAACTGGATGATCTTTAAGGTCCTTTCCAACTCAAGCCATTCCATGAATCTATTCTCTCCATCTGCAGCGGGGGGAACCCACCCCTGAAGAGCTGGGCAGGAGCACAGGAGCATGAATTACCTCACTGCTCTCCAGGTGGGAAGCCTCCCCCTTGGAATTAAAGTGAAATAGTAATCCCATTAAGTATCTTCCCTTTAAATCACAGCCATGGCTGTGAGTAACTCGGCACCAACCCTTGCATGCAGCTTCAATTCAAATCAGCAGATCCAATTAACTTCATTACCTGCAGGCTCCCTCATATCCCAGGCTCTTTTCTCTCTCCTGTCACATTTTCTGCATGCTTTTTTTTTGCTCCCCCCAGGTTAGGATAGAAAACCTCTGCTAGGATGGGCATCACCTTTATCTTCACTCCAAAGCTGGTATGGGGAGATGGCTTCACTCCAGATAGTCACTACACTGCCAGGCTGAATGGCTCAGAGCAAAAACAGCTCCTCAAGACTAAATGATCTGATCTCCAAGGAGGGAGAAAAATCCAGCCCTTCCAGAACTATCCTGCCTGACTAAGCATTAAACAGACTCAACCATCCACACTGGGACTGCCCTTCCAGCTAAACTTCACAGGGCAGAAACATCAGCCTGGGGAAGGGCTCACTGCAGGGAGCTCTGCTAGCACAGGCACTGGGGCTGCAAAGCCACCCTGGAGCTGCCCTCCAGGACTGTGACCATTCCTGACACTTCTAAAGTCCTAGAGCAGGGCAGAATCACAGAACTGTTGAGGTTGAAGAGACTTCCTTCTGTGCTTGAGCTCAAATCACAGACAACAGCCTTGCAGTAGCTGAAGGGGGGCTCCAGGAGGGCTGGGGAGGGACTGCTGACAAGGTCTTGTAGTGACAGGAGGAGGAGGAATGGGTTTGAAGTGGCAGAGGGGAGATTGAAAGTGGATGTTAGGAAGAAGTTGTTTGCAAGGAGGGTGGTGAGACACTGGCACAGGTTGCCCAAGGAGGTTGTGGAGCACACAGAGTGAGGGTGGTGAGACACTGGCACAGGTTGCCCAAGGAGGTTGTGGAGCACACAGAGTGAGGGTGGTGAGACACTGGCACAGGTTGCCCAGGGAGGTTGTGGAGCACAGAATCACCCAATGTGATCAAAGATCACATTGGGTGATTCTGTGCTCCACAACCTCCCTGGAGAAGTTCAGGGCCAGGTTGGATGAGTCCTTGAGTGACCTGTTCTAGTGGGAGGTGTCCCTGCCTATGGCAGAGGGCTGAAACTGGCTGAGCTTTAAGGTCCCTTCCAACCTAAACCATTCTATGAGTCTATACCAAAGATCTCAGCTGTTTCAGCAGCCTCCTGGCTCACAGCAACCAGCTGTGATGCCAGCAGTCGAGGTACCAGTTTGGGAGGTGCCACACTTGGACCTGATACACAAAGAAGAACTTCCATGACCACAGCCCTTCCTATTCACCAGTGGAAGAAAGACTTTGCGAGGGGACTGACTCCTGGAGGTGAAGGAAGACAATTTCTGCACTGAAGCTGCAGGCAGGAAGATTGCCACTGAAGCTGTTCTCTCTCTCTCTCTCTCTCCCCACTAAGCCTTCATTTCCTTCTTCCCTCCTTCTGCTCCCTCCACCCTTCTAGAGAGCTGATCCTCCAAGATAAAACAGGGAGGATGGGAGAGAGGCACCACGCAGAGACTAATCAGCAGCCCCCATGTCTTTAATTTATTACTGCATGAGAGGCTGGTTCAGAACAAAGCTGCCAGTTCGGGAGATCAGGCCTTTAAGAGACTTTTCCTTTGAAAAGCTGTCAGCTCACACCTTGTCACAGCTCTCCTTGCAGCAGCAGAACTTTAATAATGTGCCACCTCATGCAAATGAGCTCCTAATTAATTAAGCAGCGTTCTTCCGGGGATGGGTTCATTAGAATCAGATTTGGGCAGCCTGGCTGGCTGGGTCCCATCTCTTTGGATGGTGCTGCAAATCAGCAGCATTGCTTTATCTTTGAGTTCCAGCATTTGGGTGGGTTGCCATCAGGAGGGGAGATCTTTCCCAGCCCTGTGCCCATGGGAAAACTTAACACAGCCCAGAGAAGCAGCACAAAGCCCAAGCATGTGCACGGTGCCAGGAGGTGTCCAGTTCTGGGCCCCTCAATTCAAGAGAGATGTTGAGGTGCTGGAGCATGTCCAGAGAAGGGCAACAAAGCTGGTGAGGGGCCTGGAGCACAAATCCTATGAGGAGAGGCTGAGGGAGCTGGGGGTGTGCAGCCTGCAGCAGAGGAGGCTCAGGGGTGATCTTATTACTGTCTACAACTACCTGCAGGGAGGCTGTAGCCAGGTGGGGGGTGGCCTCTTCTCCCAGGCAACCAGCAACAGAAGAAGGGGACACAGTCTCAAGTTGTGCCAGGGCAGGTTCAGGCTGGATGTGAGGAGGAAGTTGTTGGCAGAGAGAGTGATTGGCATTGGAATGGGCTGCCCAGGGAGGTGGTGGAGTGGCTGTGGCTGGAGGTGTTGAAGCCAAGCCTGGCTGGGGCACTTAGTGCCATGGTCTGGTTGGTTGGGCAGGGCTGGGTGCTAGGTTGGACTGGATGAGCTTGGAGGTCTCTTCTAACCTACTTGATTCTATGATTCCATGAAGATGCTCAGAGGGCTGAAGAACCTCTGTTATAGGGACAGGCTGAGTTGGGGCTGTTCAGCCTGGAGAAAAGAAGGCTTCAGGAAGACCTCAGAGCTGCATTTCAACATCTAAAGAACACCTACAGGTAGGCTGGGGAGGGACTGTTTAGAAGGACCTGTGGTGATGGGACAAGGGGCAATGAAACTGCAGCAAGGGGGACTTAGGAGGAAGTTCTGCACAATGAAGAGTGGTGGAACACTGGAACAGGTTGCCCAGAGAGGTGGTGGAGGCTCCATCCCTGGAGACATTCAAGGTGAAACTCAGTGTGGCCCTGAGCAGCCTGCTCTAGTTGGAGGTGTCCCTGCTGACTACTGAGGAGGTTGGACAAGATGAACTTGGAGGGTCCTTTCCAACCTGATGCAACCTGTGATTCTATGGCACAGACCAGACCTGGCTCAGCTAAGTGCAGAAGTGAGATTGGGGGAAAAAAAGGGGATAAAAAAATGCTTGAGTGAAGTGCTCAGAAGACTACCTGACCTCCTCTGCAGGAGAGCCAGCACAGAAGAGGAGGCAATTCAAAAGCAGGAGGCAATGACTATCAACTGAGGGGGCTACAGGAATCAGGCTGCTGGGAAGGAAGGAGCAGGGCTCTGCCTTTGGAGCACTTGTTGCAAGGAGACAATGGAGTGGCTTCAGGGTTATCAGCCCTGCACCTTCCACCAGCATCAAAAGCACAACCCATGAATGGTGGAAACCCTTCAGAGCATCCTGTGGATTGACTCCCTGGAAGGAGGACAGCTCAGGGCACATCTGCAGCACGACACAAAACCTCCTCACTTCTCGCTTGCCCCTTACTAAAGAGCCACGAAGTGCCAGGACTTCCCTTCCCTTTTGTTCAGCAGCAAGCACCCTTTTCCCTTTACATCCCATTTGATTTTCAAAAGGGTGGCTCAGTGCTGCTGTGGGAAATGGGAATCATTAAAATCAGCAGCACTCTGCAGCTTGCAGGCACTGAGCAAGGAAATCATCAAAGGGACTAAGCGCTGCCCTCCAAGAGCAAGCAATGAGGGAGGTGTTGCTGCATCACCGGGCACTGCAGGCTGACCCTCCTGCAGCCTGTTCCTTCAGCCTCTGCCATTCTTTCCTTGACTTCCCCCTGCTTCCCCTGCTTTGTGCTGCTCTAATCCTGCTCCAGCCCTTACAAGTGGGAAGTAAATGAAAGCACAGCTGAGCAAAGCAGAGAAGAGTTGGGCAGGCACTGGAACAGGCTGCTCAGGGAGGTGGCGGAGTCACTTCAGAGGGACTCAAGAAATGTGTGGGCAGGGCACCTGGGAACATGGCTTAATGGCCTGGTGCTGCTGGACTTGATCTCAGGGGGTTTTTCCAACCCAAACAAGCCTATGATTCTGTAGGAACAGGAAGGTTTTCCCCCCTGGAGCATCCTCCAAGAGTGATTGGCATTGGAATGAGCTGCCCAGGGAGGTGGTGGAGTGGCCATGGCTGGAGGTGTTGAAGCCAAGCCTGGCTGGGGCACTTAGTGCCATGGTCTGGTTGGTTGG
Source organism: Pogoniulus pusillus (assembly GCF_015220805.1). NCBI lineage: Eukaryota > Metazoa > Chordata > Aves > Piciformes > Lybiidae > Pogoniulus > Pogoniulus pusillus. The sequence goes on from NC_087302.1 coordinate 5,355,839, forward strand.
GCAGGGCTGGGTGCTAGGTTGGGCTGGCTGAGCTTGGTGATCAACTTGGTTGATCCTATGATGATTCTATGATGATTCTCTTCTACATGGAAAAGGACTTAGGGCAGGGATGCACAGCTGCAACCCTGCTGCTCCAGGTTCTGGGAGGCTTTAGGTCAGCCAGGAGGCAGCAGGTGAAGGAGGAGAATTGGGCAGAAGCAGCTGTTACTGGTCAGAGCTAACCTTGCTCGGGCAGAGGCTGTGAGCAAAGTGCAGAGCCCAAAGCTTAGCTGAAACCCCAGGAGCAGAGGCTCTTCCCAAGCATCACACACCCCTGGGACACAACCACTGCAGCTGCCCCAGGGGCAGGCAGAGGGGTGGGGAGGGGGAGTTTCTGCTTAGAAAAGTGGGCCAGGGCACAAAGGAGCCAAAGGCTTTCGCCAGCCTGTGCCTGGGTTTCACTCAAGCGACAGCCTCAGCAGCGAGGTCGCCTAAGGACGGGCAGAGCCTCAGCCAAGCTGGCACTGCCCCACGGCTCCCAGGGAGCTCCCAGCTCTCTCCAGCTCCCTGTGCACCGTGGCAGCTGGGCTCGGAGTGCTGAACCAGGGGACACAAGCTCTGAGTCTGGGTTTTGTTCATCGCTGGGCATTGGGAGCTGGACCAAGCCTGGGCTCATCGCGGGAGGCCAGGAGGCAGGGGGAACAGCCAGGCTGGCATCCTGCTCAAGGGCATTTGCTTGTGCAGGACTCTGTACTGGAAGCATTAAAGCCTCCTGGTAGGCTTCTGATTCCTCCTGATGGGAGCTGAAGCCCTCCTTCTGCTCTGCTATCTGTTCATTCCCACTCAGATTTCCCAGACACCAGTAGATGGAGGCTTGAGGTAGCTCTCACCTTCCCTGTGCGTGTGGCACATGCCAAGGAAGACCACTTCAGCCTCTGTGGCTGCTTCCCAAATGCTATTCTGGGGCAGATCAAGGATTTAAACCACTGAAATCTCTCCCCTCTTTCTCTGCAGCTTACTAAGCCTTCAGCACGTGCCCTCTCCAGCATCTCAGAATTAATCAGGAGATAAGCAGATGAGCTGGCTCTGAACAATCTGTGTGTGCCACACATGTAATGCTGCTCAACACAGCCCTGAGCACAACAGGGGCACTGCTGGGCTCAACACACACATCTGTCCTCATCTGTCCCCACCCCAGCAGAGTTGGTGCAGCTACCAGGTATGTGCCATGGCCCTGGGACTGCACAGGACACTGCTGTGCATCACAGCAGAGAATCATAGAATCATAGAATCAAGCAGGTTGGCAGAGAGCTCCAAGCTCAGCCAGCCCAACCTAGCACCCAGCCCTGCCCAACCAACCAGACCATGGCACTGAGTGCCCCAGCCAGGCTTGGCTGCAACACCTCCAGGCACACAGACTCCACCACCTCCCTGGGCAGCCCATTCCAATGCCAATCACTCTCTCTGACAACAACTTCCTCCTCACATCCAGCCTAGACCTGCCCTGGCACAGCTTCAGGCTGTGTCCCCTTGTTCTGTCCCTGGCTGCCTGGCAGCAGAGCCCAACCCCACCTGGCTACAGCCTCCCTGCAGGCAGCTGCAGACAGCAATGAGCTCTGCCCTGAGCCTCCTCTGCTGCAGGCTGCACCCCCCCAGCTCCCTCAGCCTCTCCTCACAGGGCTGTGCTCCAGGCCCCTCCCCAGCCTTGCTGCCCTTCTCCAAACACCTTCCAGCACCTCAACAGCTCTCTGCAATGGAGGAGCCCAGAACTGGACACAGCACTCCAGGGGTGGCCTGAGCAGTGCTGAGCACAGGGGCACAAGAACCTCCCTTGTCCTGCTGCCCACACTGTCCCTGGGCAACCTGTTCCAGCATTTCTCCATCCTCACTGTCAAAAATTGCTTCCTAATCTCCAGTCTCACTCTCTCCTCTTCCAGCTCAAAGCCACTGCCCTTCATCCCAGCACTCCAAGCCCCTGCCAGAAGCCCCTTCCCAGCTTTCTTGCAGGTCCCTTTCAGAAAGCTTTTGCTTGTAGCTTGCTCTGCACAGCAAGGTGCAGCAGCTCTGCCCTAGAGCTGGGGAACACCACACTAGAACATCCCAGGCAGCTCTTCCCCCAGGCTTTTGTTCACACAGCAGCCAGCACAGCTAATCCCTTATCGTGCCCATGGCCCAAAATCAACATCAGGAGATAGGTTCAGGCTGGGGTCCACGAATGGGAGAGACAAAGCTCCACCAGAGCACCGCTTTCACTGCTATAATTGACCTGCAGATAAACACATGGCTTCTGCCTTAATCCCCTGCAGCCTCATGAACATCAGCCACGCTAAATTTTTCATGTAATTAAGAGAAAAACCCTAATCCAGTGTAATTAGCTCCCTGATTGCCAACGTCAGGCAGAGCAGCAGTGTTTGAACAGCAATCCAGGGCTGCCTGGGTAGGCAAACACTGTGTGTGTGGTGCAGTAACTCAACGCTGTGGCATCTCCCCCTCTGCTGTCCTCATGGATTTGCTTTCCTAAACACCACCAAGTGGGTTCGTGACTGCGAGGGGCATGAAAGTCCTGAAGCTGCTGTTCCACCGAGCTCTGGTTACAGCCCTGAAGGGGGCTGGGCATGGAACAAGTCGAGCAGCTCCCAAGAATCACACCAGCTGCTGATTTTGGAACGCTCCCTCCACCACATTAGCATCTTTAGGTGATTGCCATCAAGTTATTAAGTCTATCCCACCAACTTAGCCAGCACAGCAGACAGCACAAGGACACTGAACTGCTGGAGGAGGTCCAGAGGAGGCCACAAGGGTGATTAGAGGGCTGGAGAACCTCCCCTATGGGGACAGGCTGAGAGAGTCTGGGCTGTTCGGTCTGGAGAAGAGAAGGCTCAAAGGAGACCTTAGAGCAGCTTTCCAGCACCTGAAGGGGGCTACAGGAGAGATGGGGAGGGACTTCTGACAAAGGAGGGGGGTGACAGGAAGGGGTGGGGGGGAGGATGGCTTTGAGCTGGGAGAGAGGAGGTTGAGAGTGGACATGAGGAAAGAATAATTTCTGCTGCACTGTACCTTTCACTTCCCTCTCATCCCTGCTTCTCCTCCGTGTCAGGGAGCAGACAGGGCAGGACTGGGCACTTTGCTGTCCCCCTGCAGGACTGGGCACTCTGCTGCCCCCCTGCAGGATTGGGCACTCTGCTGCCTCCCTACAGGACTGGGCACTTTGCTGTCCCCCTGCAGGACTGGGCACTCTGCTGCCTCCCTACAGGACTGGGCACTCTGCTGCCTCCCTACAGGACTGGGCACTTTGCTGTCCCCCTGCAGGACTGGGCACTCTGCTGTCCCCCTACAGGACTGGGCACTTTGCTGCCTCCCTGCAGGACTGGGCACTCTGCTGTCCCCCTGCAGGACTGGGCACTCTGCTGTCCCCCTGCAGGACTGGGCACTCTGCTGTCCCCCTACAGGACTGGGCACTTTGCTGCCTCCCTGCAGGACTGGGCACTCTGCTGTCCCCCTGCAGGACTGGGCACTCTGCTGTCCCCCTGCAGGACTGGGCACTCTGCTGCCTCCCTACAGGACTGGGCACTCTGCTGCCTCCCTGCAGGACTGGGCACTCTGCTGTCCCCCTGCAGGACTGGGCACTCTGCTGCCTCCCTGCAGGACTGGGCACTCTGCTGTCCCCCTGCAGGACTGGGCACTCTGCTGTCCCACTGCAGGACTGGGCACTCTGCTGTCCCCCTGCAGGACTGGGCACTCTGCTGCCTCCCTGCAGGACTGGGCACTCTGCTGTCCCCCTGCAGGACAGGGCACTTTGCTGTCCCACTGCAGGACTGGGCACTCTGCTGTCCCCCTGCAGGACAGGGCACTTTGCTGTCCCCCTGCAGGACTGGGCACTCTGCTGTCCCCCTGCAGGACAGGGCACTTTGCTGTCCCCCTGCAGGACTGGGCACTTTGCTGCCCCCCTGCAGGACTGGGCACTTTGCTGTCCCCTGCAGGACTGGGCACTCTGCTGTCCCCCTGCAGGACTGGGCACTTTGCTGCCTCCCTGCAGGACTGGGCACTTTGCTGTCCCCCTGCAGGACTGGGCACTTTGCTGTCCCCTGCAGGACTGGGCACTTTGCTGTCCCACTGCAGGACTGGGCACTTTGCTGCCCCCCTGCAGGACTGGGCACTTTGCTGTCCCCTGCAGGACTGGGCACTTTGCTGCCTCCCTGCAGGACTGGGCACTCTGCCTCCCTGCTGAACTGAAAAAGTCAGAGAGATGTAAATGACTTCAGAGCAGCTGTGGTGCATTGGGAGACCCTCCCAGGTGTGCTGTCAGAGGGGGTCAGTGCTGGCTGATGGATGGGCAGCTCCCTTGATCGATGTCCCTAACTCAGGGACACTCAGGGTGAAGTGACAGAGCTGCTGCCTGAGGGTCAGGAAGCAGCCTGCAGACAAAGGCTGCAGGTTGTTGTCTATGGGGAAGCTGTGAAGCTGGAAATAGTCTCCTGTAGGCATTAAAGGCTTTGGGGTCCTTGCTGTGGAAGGAGGAGGTGGTTTTGCTGCTGTTCCCACCCAGCTGTGGGATGTCTCCTGTCTCCACTGCCTGGTTTGCACTGTTGCTATGTAGCTTAAAGCCTCCTGGTGAGCTTGGAGATGTCTGCAGATGATGATGCTTGGGATAGGGAAGGCGAAATGGAGGAGGCTGTGGTCTCTGGGTGGCTTTTGAACAGGCAGTGGAAAGGAAGAAGCTTTTTTCTGGAGAAGATTGAGACTGAGGTAGAGACCTCATTGCTCTCTACCACCCCCTGAAAGGATACTGGAGCCAGGTGGGGGTTGGGCTCTTCTGCCATGCAGTGAGTGATAGATAGAATGAGAGAAAATGGCCTCCAGTTGCACCAGGAGGGGGTTAGGTTGGAGATCAGGAAAAAATCCTTCCCAACAAGAGTGGTCAGGGATTGGCACAGGCTGCCCAGGGAGGTGGTGGAGTCCCCATCCCTGGAGGGGTTCAAGAAACCTGTGGCCATGGCACTTGGGGCCATGCTTTAGTGGCCATGGTGGTGCTGGGTCGATGGTTGGGCTGGATGATGACCTCAGAAGGCTTTTCCAACCCAAACAATTCTATGAGTCTGGTGAAGGGTCTGGAACACAAATCCTAAGAGGAGAGGCTGAGGGAGCTGGGGGTGTGCAGCCTGCAGCAGAGGAGGCTCAGGGCAGAGCTCATTGCTGCCTGCAGCTCCCTGAAGGGAGGCTGTAGCCAGGTGGGGTTGGGCTCTGCTGCCAGGCAAGCAGCAACAGAAGAAGGGGACACAGCCTGAAGCTGTGCCAGGGCAGGTCTAGGCTGGATGTTAGGAGGAAGTTCCTGGCAGAGAGAGTGATTGGCATTGGAATGGGCTGCCCAGGGAGGTGGTGGAGTGGCTGTGGCTGGAGGTGTTGCAGCCAAGCCTGGCTGGGGCACTTAGTGCCATGGTCTGGTTGGTTGGGCAGGGCTGGGTGCTAGGTTGGGCTGGCTGAGCTTGGAGCTCTCTTCTGACCTGCCTGATTCTATGATTCTATGAGTCTATGAAAGCTGCCAAGGCTGCACTGGATCTGGGCTGGCAGCAGGTCCTGTTCCACTGACCCTGGCACTGCCACCTCAGCAAGGCCTCCCATACTGCTCCTCTGCCACGGGCACAGAGATCAGGAGCCCCTGAGCCAGAGGTGGAGCTGAACCCACGCCATGAACAAAGCATCTGCCTGCCCTGCCACGTGTGCAGCGTGGAGCTTATGGATCTATTGTGAAGCTTTGCCCCTTCCCTCTGTAGCACACCCAAAGCAAATGCAGAGTGACAGAAAAGGGGTCACTGGTTTGGGTCACCACTGAGGTGATGGAGGAGATAATCAGGCCCTTTCCCTTCCAGTTCAGTAGCTGCCAAAAATGCCAGAGTGTCTTACAGGAGTGTGGAGCCCAGCCAAGCAGAAGCACTCAACAGCCACACCAAGACATGTGGGAAGTGATGGAGGATCCCAGCCCCTGGAATACTGCTGTGGAGCTCAGCCTTTCTCTTGCTTAGTCTTGTGCTGCAGAAGGATGATGGCCAAGCTCTGCATGTCAGACTGGCATGCAACATGCCCATTGCCCCGTGGCACCCTGGAGGTGGCAAAGCTTCCCCTGTTGGATGCTCTTGTGAAGTGTTTTGCAACCCCTCAGGGGCTCAGGGTGTGCTGGAGTGGAGCAGGCAGCTTGTGTTAGTGGTGCTGGTAGCAGAACTGCTCAGTGCCTGTGCCCCACAGCATTAGCATTTACAGAACCATAGAATGGGTTAGGCTGGAAGGGACATCAAAGCTCAACCAGTTCCAAACCCCTGCCATAGGCAGGGACAATTCCCACTAGAACAGGTTGCTTCATCCAACCTGGCCTTGAACACCTCCAGGGAGTTCAAAGATCACATTGGGTGCTTCTGTGCTCCACAACCTCCCTGGGCAACCTGTGCCAGTGTCTCACCACCCTCAACTTGTGCCAGTGTCTCACCATCCTCAACCTGTGCCAGTGTCTCACCACTCTCACTGTAAGGAATTTCTTCCTCATCCTCAGTCTATCATTGGTGGGAACATCTCTCACCTCACTTAGCAGCAAAGCAAGGGACAGTGTGGGGTGGGAGCTGAGGATGTTGCCCTGACACACCCTTCAGAGCAGTAAATGATGGCAAAGCAAAGTCCATCTGGTGGCACCGTTGGGTTTCTCCATCTTTCACGCTGGCTGGCAAGGAATGGAAGGAGCCAGCTCCAGCGCTGCTGGGCTTCAGCTCAGCATGCTGCCAGCAGCTGTCAAAGGGAGAAGATGAGGATAGGGGAGAGAATCATTTGCATTGCTGCAAACTCTTCTTCCAGCCTCATTTGTTAACCTCAGTGTCTGGGCTAGCTCTGCTCTGATGAGTTCCTTGTAGTAGTTCTCTGCTCATCTCCTGTTGCACACACAAAGCTCTTCAGCAGCCAGGGAAAAGAGACAGTAAAGGGATTTCCCCAGCACAAACCCTTCCTATGCTTGGGGAGATCAGAAAGAGCAGTGTGGACAGGCAGGCAGGTTTGGAAACATAGAATCATAGAACGAGAGGACAGCCTCAGGCTGCACCAGGGGAAATTTAGGCTGGAGGTGAGGAGAAAGTTCTTCCCTGAGAGAGTCATTGGACACTGGAATGGGCTGCCCGGGGAGGTGGTGGAGTCGCCGTCCCTGGAGCTGTTCAAGGCAGGACTGGACGTGGCACTTGGTGCCATGGTCTGGCCTTGAGCTCTGTGGTAAAGGGTTGGACTTGATGATCTGTGAGGTCTCTTCCAACCCTGATGATACTGTGATACTGTGATAGAATCAAGCAGGCTGGAAGAGAGCTCCAAGCTCAGCCAGCCCAACCTAGCACCCAGCCCTGCCCAACCAACCAGACCATGGCACTAAGTGCCCCAGCCAGGCTTGGCTTCAACACCTCCAGCCACAGCAACTCCACCACCTCCCTGGGCAGACCATTCCAGTGCAAATCACTCTCTCTGACAACAACTTCCTCCTAACATCCAGCCTAGACCTGCCCTGGCACAACTTGAGGCTGTGTCCCCTTCTTCTGTTGCTGGCTGCCTGGCAGCAGAGCCCAACCCCACCTGGCTACAGCCTCCCTGCAGGCAGCTGCAGGCAGCAATGAGCTCTGCCCTGAGCCTCCTCTGCTGCAGGCTGCACCCCCCCAGCTCCCTCAGCCTCTCCTCACAGGGCTGTGCTCCAGGCCCCTCCCCAGCCTTGCTGCCCTTCTCCAAACACCTTCCAGCACCTCAGCAGCTCTCTGCAATGGAGGAGCCCAGCACCGGACACAGCACGCAAGAACAAAACCAACCAACCAACCACCACCATTCTGTCTGAAGCAAAACAGAGGCTTTGCCACTTGGATTGCAGAGAAGTGCAAGCAGCAAAAGGTCCCTGAAGGCAGTGACAGTGTGGCTGAGAGGCAGGCTCGTCACTTGGCAGACCCATCTGGCAAGGACATACTTTGCGTTCCAGCAGGCGCGGGAGCGGGCGAGAAGGGGAACGTGCGAACGGCAGAGGAGGGAGAAGAATGCAGACCTGCAGGACAAGACTGCTACCCTGTTATGAACACTGTGCAGCCCTTCAGCTGACAATCCATACGGCTGCTCCTGTTGCCTGCACTCTTCTTACACAGCATGAAATTGAAATTCCTCCCCTGGTGTCGGATTGCCAACGCTGAGGAGCAGCTCGGGCAGGGAGCTCGCAGACCATTTATCCTTTGGCTTCCTCAGATGGGTTTGTGCTGGGCTTGGAAGCCAGTAGGGTGAGGGAGACTTTTTTTTATTGCCCATGGTGAAAAGACAGGGTTGGGTTTTTTTATTCCTTTCCTTTCCAAAACAAATCCCTGGAGAAAATATTGCTGGCCTCCAGTCTGGCTGTTGGTGCTAATTTCACAGTGCAGTTTCACATGCATAATTTCCAACCCTAGCCCACGTTCCCCAAGCCCCCCCTGCCACTTTCCTTCTTATCTTTCCAGAACAAACTCAATGTGCAGGCTAATTTCAAGGAGTGTTTCACCCAGAGTCCAGCCAAATGTCAGTGGATCTGCTGGAAATGCAAATTGAGACAATCAGGCAAAAGAAGAAGGCATCCAGATGGTGCAGGAGGGCAAGAGGAGGCAAAGAAAAGCTGACAGAAAGAGGCAGGGAGGAACAAATCTCCTGTCTCAAGCTGTTGATCGTCTGCATGTGTGCTCAGTGAGCAAAGAGAGGCTCCCAAAAGCACCCAAATGCCATCACAGAAGCCTCCTGGTTGGAAAAGCCCTTTAAGATGATGGAGTCCAACTGCTCTAACTCTGCCAAGCCTGGTGCCAAACCGTGTCCCTCAGCACCACATCTCCGCAGCTTTTAACTGCCTCCAGAGTGCCTAAAGGCCTCCCAGTGCTTCAGGACCCTTTCAGTGAAGAAGTTTCTTCTCATGTCCAATCCAAACCTCCCCTGGTGTAATTTGAGGCTGTTTCCTCCTGACCTATCACTTGTTATTAGGGGAGAAGTGACCAACACCTACCTGGCTCCAGCCTCCTTCCAGGCAGTTGTAGAGAGCCTGGTGGTCTCCAGCCCTTTTCACCACTCAGTTGTCTGAGTGGCTCTAAACCCCACAGCTCCAAGCATTTACCAGTCCCTCACTTCCCAAGGCTATAAATGACAGTGCAAGACATGGAGATGCAAAGATCTGGAGCTATAGTGGGAGAGCAGGAGCTTCTCTGTGGTTTCCCCAAGCTCTGAGATCCACTGGGCTGTCAGAAGCAGTTGCAGCTTTCCCAGGGAGTGTCTTATTTTGGGCTAGCTGGGATAACTGCAGCTCCCTGGGATCATCTGGGGACAAAGTGAGGAGATGATACTGGAGATGGGGACTTGATTAACTCAAAAGCAGGCAGGGAATTTTTCAGATACAAGCAAGCTGGGGAGGAGGTTTGCTCATTCTGCATGCAAAGCAGCAGCAGGAGGAGAGGCTCTCTCCTCTGTGCTGTAACAGGATGCAGAATTCATCCCCTGAGGTTGCCAAATTCCCCATCAGTGGCAAATGGGACAATATCTCCTGTCTTCGATTTTATCACACTTCCTGTCAAAAGAGCCCCTGCAGGGAGCCTTTTGGAAGATGCTATCACATCCCAAGTCTTATCTGGGGAGGGAGATTGGAACTAAGCAGCAGACACTCTACCACCTCCCTGGGCAGCCCATTCCAATGCCAATCACTCTCTCTGACAACAACTTCCTCCTAACATCCAGCCTGAACCTGTCCTGGCACAACTTGAGGCTGGGTCCCCTTTTTCTACTGCTGGCCTGAGAAGAGCCTCAGCCTCACACCTGTGCCAGGAGCTGGCACTGCTGCTTCTCCAGCAGCCCAGCTTACAGAGGCTATGAAGAAGCTGCTTCAAGTGCAGGTTAAGCTAAAGTGACCGAGAAAATATCCTTTTATCTCTTGTAGAGGCTTTAGGATCCTCTTGCACATCAAAGCCTGCAGGTAGCCTCCAGATGTGGGGAGCACAGAGCCACAAATCAGTGTTAATGAAGTCGTGAAGCATCTTCCCAGCTCTGCTGTGGTGCTAAGCACAGGTGAGTGTGTTTTATCTTGCCACTAATGATGGTGCAAGCTCTTCAGGATGAAAAAGGAACAGTCTGGGGAAGAAGACCTTCTGGGCTGGCTTGCTCCCAAAGACAGGGAAGCTCAGGATACTGCTCCTGTTGCCTGCTAATTGGGGGCTGGCTGCAACTGCTTTAGAAAGTGATGGCCTCAGGGAGTCGAGATTGTTGTTTGTGTTTGTCTGGGATTAAATACAGATGGAATTAAAAAGAACAGCTGAAAAAAATAAAACCCCCAACCCAACCACAAAACCCACACAACCCAGCTTGGATGAAGGAGGAAGCTTTGATGGATATAAATGGATGCTGGTGAGAAGAGAGAGGGTAGATGCTGAAGTGGCCTGGTTTGGGTTTGGGTGGCATTCCCCCAGATGCTCTTGGGGAAACAATAAAAGGGGAGAGAGAGAGAGAAAAAGAAAGCAAAAAGATAAGTGGGCTCTGATGAAAGGAGTCATATTAATAATGAAAAGTGGAGCTTTTTGAAGCTGCTTTAGAACACATTTTCAAGGCACAAAACGTCTCAGGAGCAGTCCTTTGGAGGTTGGCTCAGCTGTGTGGTTTAGTTGCAAATCGCAGGACTCCAGATGTAGGGAGCAGGACTCAGCTCCCAGGCAAGCTTCCTGCTCTGCTCCTGGAAGCACTGACAGGCCTGCAGCAGCTCTGTGAGGAGCAAAGGCTGAGAGTTCTGGGGGTGTTGAGCCTGGAGAAGAGCAGCCCCAGAGGGGATCTGAGCAATGTTCAACAAGAGCTAAAGGATGGAGGGCAAGAGGATAGGGTTGGGCTCTTCTCAGTGGTGCCCAGGGACAGGACAAAGGGCCACAGGCACAAACTGGAACCCAGGATGTCTCAGTCAAACTTAAGGAGAAACTTGTTTGGTGTGAGGGTGCTGGAGCCCTGCAGCAGGCTGCCCAGGGAAGTTTTGGAGTCTCCTTCTCTGGGGAGTATCCAAACCCACCTGAACATTGGGATGCTGGGCAAGATGCTTCAGCAGATCTCCAGAGCAACCTTGCAACCCCAACCATGCTGGGATGCTGTGAAACACAAACTGCAGGTCCTGACATGCTGAAATCACCAGACTTTGGGTCTCCAGCAGCAGCAAAACTCCTGGGTCTAGGTCACAAAAGGTTTCTTTGCAGCTGAATGCAAACCACCACTCTTACATCCTGCCCCTGACAGAACCTGAGCCCTGCCATGATCAGCAGGTTACAGTATGCAGCTGTATGGATGTGGAGGGGAATTGTGGTAGTGCTGTGGTGCAGGAGGAAGACAAAGGCAAGAAGTGGCTCAGATCCTCTGATACTCAACAGCAGCATCCTGCTGTAGTTGCAAAGAAGCTGCTGCCATTGCCAGCTCTCAGTCAGTGGGAAAAATCAGTCCTGGAAGGTAGCTTTCCATCTCACCTTGTCTCTTGGGGGGGCTTGGCTCAGTTTCTAGCTCTCTCTCTAAAAGCTTTAGAAATGTTTGATGCTGAGTCTCCTTTTAGTGAGAGCAATTCCAATAACTCACCAAGTTAGAAACTTCAGGTGGAGGACAGATGGAAGCTGAGAACCTCATGGCCCAATGCTGGCCTTCAGGTCACTTACAAGCTGTCTGGAGATGAAGCTGAGCAGCTCCCTTCTCTTCCAACACCTCTTTCTGACCCCTTCACCACCCCTGACACTTCTTCCTGCCTGCCTGCAAACCTGCCAGTGCTCATTAACACGAATGCAAAGGCTCCTGGGTCTGTGTGCAAACACTTCCACCACCCTCTGGAGACACAGTGGCTGAGAAAACACCCACCTCACTGGGATGGAGCTTTGATGGAGCTTTATAGCCTATGAGCTGGCACCAGAAGGTGCTGGGGGTGCTGCTTCATATACCTAGTTGGTGCCTCAGTCCCAGCTTCCTGCCAGCCCAACCTAGGACTGTGCTCCCAGTGGAACACTGCTGGATGTGGAGTGGGGAAAAGAAGCTAAAAGAGCAGCCAGACCCCAAGGATCTAGATCCAGCTCTGCTCAGCCAGCAGCTTTCCACACACCTGGAAGATGCTTGATTTGGGAAGGCACTGGCCATGCAGTGAAGGATCTGTGCTGGGTGTAAGGCAAAGAGACCACAGAGCACTCAGCACAGGGACTTGTGTGTTGCTGGCATTTGATACTGGGGGTTTGGGCAGGAAGAATTTCTCCAGAGCTGAGAATGATTCCTGTGAGGCAGAGAAATGAAAGGTGCCCACAGCACTGCAGCCACAGACCTGTGCAGGTCTGATGGCACAGCTGGAATCAGTCAGCCAGAGTGTCCCCATCAGCATGTCTGGGTGCAAAGTGTGGTCAGAAAGAGAAGAGCTGAGAACATCACTGCTTTGGGTGCTTGCAAATCACTGCATGTCAGGGGCTGTAAGGAACCTCCAAAGCTCAGCCAGTCCAACTCCCCCATGCCAGAGCAGGATCTCCTACAGCAGATCACACAGGAACACATCCAGGAGGGTCTTCAGTATCTCCAGAGAGGGAAACTCCACAACTCCCCTGGGCAGCCTGTGCCAGGCTCTGTCACCCTCACAGTGAAAAAAATTCCTCCTCATGTTTACATGACACTTCCTCTGCCTCAGGAATGTGCCTGCAGGTTCCTACCTCCTGAGCCAGAGCAAAGAGGGGGGAAATCTGTGATAGAATGAGAGGAAACAGCCTCAAGATCATACAATCAGAGAATGATAGAATCAAGCAGGTTGGAAGAGAGCTCCAAGCTCAGCCAGCCCAACCTAGCACCCAGCCCTGCCCAACCAACCAGACCATGGCACTAAGTGCCCCAGCCAGGCTTGGCTCCAACACCTCCAGCCACAGCCACTCCACCACCTCCCTGGGCAGCCCATTCCAGTGCCAATCACTCTCTCTGACAACAACTTCCTCCTAACTTCCAGCCTGGACCTGCCCTGGCACAACTTGAGACTGTGTCCCCTTGTTTTGCTGCTGATTGCCTGGGAGCAGAGCCCAACCCTATCTGGTCACAACCTCCCTTCAGATGCACCAAGGGAGCTTTAGGTTGGATACTGGGGAAAAACAGTATTTGCTGCAGCAGGGATCAGGCATTGGAACAGGCTGCCCAGGGAGGTGGAGCAGTCCCTGGCTCTGCAGGTGTTGAAGAAACCCGTGGGCACCTGGTTTAGTGTTCATGGTGGTGCTGGGCTGCTGGTTGGACTCCATCACCTTTTCCAGCCACAGAGACTCTGTGATTTCCAGCACTGCCTTTTGCAAGGTGGGCAGCAGCAGGCACCTGTGAGCTGTGGCCTCGCTGCCTGGAGATCCCCTGGGAGACACTAAAGCAGAAAGTCATTTCTTGGCTCAAAGTGCAGCTCCCTTGCAAGGGGAATGATGGCAAAGCACCAAAAGATGCCAGCAGACAGCTCCTTTCAGTCCACCTCCATGTGCTGCCATCCAGCCAGGGCTCTGTCTGCAGTCCATAGCTCACCCACAGAGCCATCCACGGAACACAATGTGTGTGTGTGGGGGGGGAAGGATTGGTTCACCACTGCTATGCAAGCCAGCATCTGGGCTTGCTCTCCTCAGGGGCTTCTCTTTAAAAGGAGCTTTGAGCTGCTAAATTTTCACTCATTTTTGCACAAAGCAATCTCCCTGGCTTTGCTACAAAGAGCAGCTTGCTCTGCTCGCTGCTGGGTTGTTTACAGAGCATCAGTGTGATGAGGAAGGGAGAGCAGAGCAGCGCCGGGGAGACCAGAGCCTGGAGCCCAAACATGGGCAAAGCCAGGCACAGCCCCTTCCCCCCTCCACCTTCCATCAGCCCCTGGCCGCTGTCAGGATGAAGAGTCAGAGCTACAAAACCAGAGCTGGTTGGTTCCTGCCTGCCACAGCACATAAACAACAGGGCTGGAGGAATTCAATCAGCAGAGCTGAAGCTGTGAACTGCTTTTCAGCTTTCTCCTTATAGAAAAGCAAGCTGCTTGCTCTGCAGTCTCCCAGGCACACAGATTCAGCTTCCACAGCTACACCAGCCAAGAGGAGTGAAACAGAGAGCAAAGGCTTCATGCTAAAAACCACCACCCTGGACCACAGAATGGATGCACAGATTGCACTGGGTCGGAAGGGACCCTCAAAGGGCATCTTGTCCAACCTCCCTGCACTCACATCTCCAACTGGATCAGGCTGCTCAGAGCCACATCAAATCTGATCTTGAATGTCTGCAGGGATGAGGCCTCCACCACCTCTCTGGGCAACCTGTTCCAATGTCTCACCACACTCATTGTGCAGAGCTTCCTCCTAATGTCCAATCTAGATCTGCCCTGCTCCAGTTTCAAACCACTGCCCCTATCCTATCCTGTCCTATCCTATCCTATCCTATCCTATCCTATCCTATCCTATCCTATCCTGTGCTGTCCTATCCTATGCTGTCCTATCCTATCCTATCCTATCCTACCCTATCCTATCCTACCCTATCCTATCCTATCCTATCCTATCCTATCCTATGCTGTCCTATCCTACCCTATCCTATCCTATCCTATCCTATCCTATCCTATCCTATCACCACAGGCTCTTCTAAGCAGTCCCTCCCAGGCCTTCCTTTAGGCCCCCTTTCAGATATTGAAATGCTGCACCAAGGCATCCCCGGAGCCTTCCTCTTCTCCTGAACCACCTCAACTCTCTCGGCCTGTCCTGGTAGAAGAAGTGCTCCAGCCCTCTCCATAACCTTTGTGACATAGCTTGGGATTAAAATCCTCCTTGGAGACACCCCAGCAAACATCTCCTACAATAACATCACTTTCAAGTGGGGTGGTAAGGCTGAAGATGAAAGATGAATGAGCCCTGCAGAGGGACCTGGCCAGGCTGCATGGGTGGGCAGAGGCCAAGGGGATGAGGCTGAACAAGGCCAAGTGCAGGGTTCTACACTTTGGCCACAACAACCCCAAGCAGCACTACAGGCTGGGGACAGAGTGGCTGAAAGCAGCCAGGCAGAGAGGGAGCTGGGGGTGCTGGCAGAGAGGAGATGAGCAGGAGCCAGCAGTGCCCAGGTGGGCAGCAGAGCCAATGGCATCCTGGGCTGGCTCAGGAGCAGTGTGGGCAGCAGGACAAGGGAGGTTCTTGTGCCCCTGTGCTCAGCACTGCTCAGGACACTCCTGGAGTGCTGTGTCCAGTTGTGGGCTCCTCCATTGCAGAGAGCTGTTGAGGTGCTGGAAGGTGTTTGGAGAAGGGCAGCAAGGCTGGGGAGGGGCCTGGAGCACAGCCCTGTGAGGAGAGGCTGAGGGAGCTGGGGGGGTGCAGCCTGCAGCAGAGGAGGCTCAGGGCAGAGCTCATTGCTGCCTGCAGCTGCCTGCAGGGAGGCTGTAGCCAGGTGGGGCACAACAAATATCTGGCCCTGGCTTTGGCAGCTCAGCTCCTTCCCTCTGTGCTGGGGGATGGGTTAAATGGTGCAATGAAGGTCTCATCTAGCTCTGCTGTCTTGGTTTCCCAAGAAACTGGCACCTACATCCACGTTCTCTGTTCCTTTCCCATCTGTTTCCACTTCCCAAATTTTTAACATTTTCCTCTTAAAATGTTGCTTTCATGCACAGGAATGATAAGAAAAACATCTCTGCTACCAAAACATGCCTCAGGAGATGGGAAGAACTGTGGTTCACACCACAAAAACCCTGGGAAGACTTTTCTGTCACCACAGAAAGGCTGGGGGCCTTGTAACCAGCTCCAGCCACCTTCTGTGTCTCCCCTTGGCACATCCCTGTGTGCCCTTTGGACACATCATTTTGTGCCCCTTGGCACATCCCTGTGTCTCTCCTGGGCACATCCCTGTGTCTCCCTTGGGCACATCCCTGTGTGTCCCTTGGCACATCCCTGTGTGTCCCTGGGCACATCCCTGTGTGTCCATTGGGCACATCCCTGTGTCCCCCTTGGCATATCACTGTGTTCCCCTTGGGCACATCCCTGTGTGTCCCTTGGCACATCACTGTGTGTCCCTGGGCACATCCCTGTGTCCCCCTTGGCACATCACTGTGTGTCCCTGGGCACATCCCTGTGTCCCCCTTGGCACATCCCTGTGTGTCCATTGGGCACATCCCTGTGTCCCCCTTGGCATATCACTGTGTCTCTCCTGGGCACATCCCTGTGTGTCCACTGGGCACATCCCTGTGTCCCCCTTGGCATATCACTGTGTTCCCCTTGGGCACATCCCTGTGTCCCCCTTGGCACATCACTCTATGTCCCTTGCCACATCACTGTGTGTCCCTGGGCACCTCCCTGTGTGTCCCTTGGCATATCACTGCGTTCCCCTTGGGCACATCCCTGTGTCTCCCTTGGGCACATCCCTGTCTATCCCTTGCCACATCCCTGTCTGTTCCTTGCCACATCCCTGTGTCTCCTCTGGGCACATCCCTGTCTGTCCCCCATGCCACATCCCTGTGTGTCCCTTGCCACATCCCTATGTCCCCCTTGCCACATCCCTGTGTGTCCCCCATGCCACATCCCTGTGTGTCCCTTGCCACATCCCTGTGTGTCCCCCATGCCACATCCCTGTGTGTCCCTTGCCACATCCCTGTGTGTCCCTTGCCACATCCCTGTGTGTCCCCCATGCCACATCCCTGTGTGTCCCTTGCCACATCCCTGTCTGCCCCTTGCCACATCCCTGTCTGCCCCTTGCCACATCCCTGTGTGTCCCTTGCCACATCCCTGTGTGTCCCTTGGCACATCCCTGTGTCCCCCTTGCCACATCCCTGTCTGCCCCTTGCCACATCCCTGTGTGTCTCTTTCCCAGCTGTAAAATGGACTTAAGAAGTTTCTCCTCATTTCCCTCCCAGCCGATGCTCGAGGAGCAGGCAGCAGTGTGGTGCTTGGAGGGGTTTGCTCAGGCTTGCTGCAGCATAAATAAGTCATGCACAGGTCCCTGCTGAGCTCTGAGCAAAAAGCCTGGGCAGAAGAAGGCAAAAGCAGGCGTGAAAGAGGAGCTGGCACGGGTGCTCTTCATGCTCTAGTAAAACTGCAGTCCCTTGCACTTGAATGCAGCTCAAAACTTAAGCACCACTGGTCAGGCCCTGATCTCTTTGATCTCTCTGCCCAGAAGTTGTTGAGCAGTTGAGGGATGCAGGGAGAAACCTGCTGGGATGGCCAAGAAAAGCAAACCCAGCAGGAAAGCTGCAGGAACCCAGGAGCAGTGCAGCTCCCAGATTATTACCCAGCTGCTGTTTCAGCAGCCCAAAGAGCTGCAGTGTTATCATCTCCTCATCCTGTTGTTGATGCTGCTGGGAGATGGGGGGGGGGGGGTCATCAGGATATAGGAGGCTGGAAAGAGCCAGGTGGGTCAGGAAAAGGGGCAGGGTGACCATGGCTAAAGCCTGTCCTATGCCAGCTCTTAGGTGTCAGCACAAAATCACTATGGGTTGGAAAAGACCTTGGAGATCATCAAGTTCAACCATTATCAGGCTGGAGAGGAGGAGGCTCCCAGGTGACCTTATTGTGACCTTTCAGTATCTTAAGGGGACCTACAAGAAAGCTGAGGAGGGACTTTTCAGGCTGTCAGGGAGTGATAGGACTGGGGGAATGGAGCAAAACTAGGAGTAGATTCAGATTGGATGTTAGGCAGAAGTTCCTCACCGTGAGGGTGGTGAGAGACTGGCACAGGTTGCCCAGGGAGGTGGTTGAGGCTCCATCCCTGGAGGTGTTCAAGGCCAGGCTGGATGTGGCTCTGGGCAACCTGATCTAGTGTGAGGTGTCCCTGCCCATGGCAGGGGGGTTGTGGTCCCTTCCAACCCTGACTGATTGTAGGATTCTATGATTATCATTCAACTCTCTGCTGCAGCAGAGTCACCCAGACCAGGCTGCACAGCACAGAATCCAGGCAGGGTTTGAATCCAGGCTGCCCCAGCCACTTTCTAGGCTCAGCTCTCTTTGGTGGCAGCTCTACCATCAGTTCTGGTGCCTGAGCTGAGCTGTCTGAGACTTAGCACCCTTCTTCCCAGCCCCAGCTGCAGCATGGGCTCACAGCACAGGTGGGTGCTGTGCTCTGGCTCCCTGGGCTCATGGCACAGGTGGGTGCTGTGCTCTGGCTGTTTGGGCTCATGGCACAGGTGGGTGCTGTGCTGTAGCTCTTTGGGCTCATGGCACAGGTGGGTGCTGTGCTGTAGCTCTTTGGGCTCATGGCACAGGTGGGTGCTGTGCTGTAGCTCTTTGGGCTCATGGCACAGGTGGGTGCTGTGCTCTGGCTGTTTGGGCTCACGGCACAGGTGGGTGCTGTGCTGTAGCTCTTTGGGCTCATGGCACAGGTGGGTGCTGTGCTCTGGCTGCCTGGGCTCATGGCACAGGTGGGTGCTGTGCTCTGGCTCCCTGGGCTCATGGCACAGGTGGGTGCTGTGCTGTAGCTCTTTGGGCTCATGGCACAGGTGGGTGCTGTACTCTGGCTGCCTGGGCTCATGGCACAGGTGGGTGCTGTGCTCTGGCTGCCTGGGCTCATGGCTCAGGTGGGTGCTGTGCTCTGGCTGCCTGGGCTCATGGCACAGGTGGGTGCTGTGCTCTGGCTGCCTGGGCTCATGGCACAGGTGGGTGCTGTACTCTGGCTGCCTGGGCTCATGGCACAGGTGGGTGCTGTGCTCTGGCTGTTTGGGCTCATGGCACAGGTGGGTGCTGTGCTCTGGCTCCCTGGGCTCATGGCACAGGTGGGTGCTGTGCTCTGGCTGCCTGGGCTCATGGCACAGGTGGGTGCTGTGCTCTGGCTGCCTGGGCTCATGGCACAGGTGGGTGCTGTAGTCTGGCTGTTTGGGCTCATGGCACAGGTGGGTGCTGTGCTCTGGCTCCCTGTGGGGACAGACAGCAGCTGGAAAATGTGCTGCAGCAGAACAAGGGCTGAGGACTTGCTCTGTTCCTGGCATCAAGTTCATAGAATCATAGAATGGTTTGGATTGGAAGGGATCTTAAGAGATCCCAGCCCCCTGACATGGCTAGGGGCACCTCCCACCAGCCCAGCCAAGGTGTTGAAACACCTCCAGGCAAGGAACACCTCCAGCAGCCACAGTCTCCCTGGGCAACCTGTGCCACTGTCTCCCCACTCTCACCGTCAAGAATTTCTCCCTCCCCTCCAGCCTAAAGCTTCCCTCTCACCTTGGGTGTATCTTCCCTGCAGAACCCCACCCCCAGCATCTCTGCCTCACCCCCACCTGCTCCAGCCCAGCGGTGAGGAGCAGAGGGCAGCAGGCACGCTGCAGACACGCACGTACAGCCCTGCCTGGGATGAGAGCTGCAATTTGGAGCAATTTCCCTGCCAGCCTCTCTGCAATCTCGATAATCTCCCTCCCCTACCCCCCCCCCCCCCCCCCCCCCCAAAAAAAAAGGGGGATCAGAGATCCCACGGTGCCTTTGCTTGGCCATAAAGAATGCAAATCACGTCCCCTGATGGGTTTGAATAATGCAGAGCAGAGCAGGCAGCAGAAGCTGGGGAGGTGGGGGGGCTGCTGGCTGCTCACTCGCTCATGCCTGTGGTTCCTGCGGCTCCACGTTAAGAGCAGAGATGCACAAAGAGCTTCAGCAGCAGCTAAGGCAAAGGAAATCGTTTGTTTAGACCAGCCAAAACTGCCAGCTTCCTGCAGGTCCCATAGTTAAAGCTGCTGGAAACATGTCGAAAGGTGCCCCGTGGGGGTTTGTATTCCAATGGTCTCAGCAGAGCTGTGGATGAGGACTCCTTGGGCTGCCTGTGCTAGCAAAGGAAAACAGCTCTCAGAGGCCAGGGCTGGGGCTTAGCGCTTGCAGGGGTTGGCCACTAAGGCTCAGAGGGGTGCAGTAAGGATGGCAACACGGAATGAGGGCTCCCTGAGCTGTGTCTCACCTAGAGGATGCCTCACTGCTCCCACCAGCACCATAGATGCACAGATCAGCTTGGCTTAGAATCATGGAATCACAGAATCAACCAGGTTGGAAGAGACCTCCAAGATCATCCAGTCCAACCTAGCACCCAGCCCTATCCAATCAACCAGACCATGGCACTAAGTGCCTCATCCAGTCTTTTCTTAAAGACCCCCAGGGACAGTGCCTCCAGCACCTCCCTGGAGGGGAAGGCTTGGAAGAGACCTTGAAGCTCTCCTAGTTCCAACCCCCTGCCATGAACAGGGACACTTCCCACTGGTCCAGGTTGCCCAAGGTCTCATCCAACCTGGCCTTGAACACCTCCAGGGAGGGGACACCCACAATGTCCCTGGGCAACCTGTGCCAGTGTCTCCATACCCCCACTCTAAAGAACTTCTTCCTAATCTCCATCCCCAATCTCCCCTCTTCCAGCTCAAAGCCATCACCCTCATCCTGTCACTCCATGCCCTTGCCACAAGTCCCTTCTCCAGCTTTCTGGTAGGTCTCTTCAGATACAAGGTCTCCTTGGTCCCTTCTCTTCTCCTGGCTGAACAGCCCCAGGACACATCAGGCCACCTTGCCTCTTCCACACCCCAGTTCCTTACACATGCCTGAGCTGGCATCTTAATGCTCTTGGTGGGGGGGGGGGGAGGTAGAGAGACAGGAAGGTAAAACACAAACAGCTTTACTCCTGGTGCTACCAAACACCAGCTGGAATCCAGCACAGCAAGTCCATGCATTAAAAATCTCTCCTCTTGGTAACACAAACCACAGCTATTTAACAGCCCAGTTGGCAATTGCACAGGAGCTTTAGAGCTCAAAATGCTGCTCAGACCTTCATTTAAGGGGAAGTTGAAATTCGAGGCTACCTCAGATGCCCCTGAAACCTCCTGTCCCTCCTAACATAGAATCACAGAATCATAGAATCAGTCAGGGCTGGAATGGACCACAAGGATCAGGCAGTGCCAACCCCCCTGCCATGCCCAGGGACACCCTACCCTAGAGCAGGCTGCACACAGCCTCAGCCAGCCTGGCCTCAAACACCTCCAGCCATGGGGCCTCAACCACCTCCCTGGGCAACCCATTCCAGCCTCTCACCACTCTCCTGCTCAACAACTTCCTCCTCCCCTCCAGCCTCACTCTCCCCACCTCCAGCTTTGCTCCATTCCCCCCACTCCTGCCACTCCCTCACAGCCTCAAAAGTCCCTCCCCAGATTTTTTGGAGCCCCCTTCAGACCCTGGCAGGCCACAAGAAGGTCACCTGGGAGCCTCCTCTGCTCCAGCCTGCACAGCCCCAACTCTTTCACTCTGTGCTCACAGCAGAGCTGCTGAAGCCCTCTGAGCATCCTCCTGGCCCTGCTCTGGACACTCTCCAGCATCTCCATAGCCCTCTTGTCCCAGGGGCTCCAGAGCTGGATGCAGTACTCCAGGTGGGGTCTCATCAGAGCAGAGCAGAGGGGGAGAATCCCCTCCCTGGCCCTGCTGGCCACACTTCTGCTGCTGCAGCCCAGGCTCTGCTTGGCTTTCTGGGCTGCAAGTGCACACTGCTGGCTCCTGCTGAGCTTCTCCTCCAGCAGCACCCCCAAGTCCCTCTGCTCAGGGCTGCTCTCCAGCCTGGCACTGCCCAGCCTGGATTTGTGCTTGGCATTGCCTCCACCCAGCTGCAGGACACAGGAGTGGTTGGGCTTGGAAGGGACCTTAAACCTCATCTAGTGCCACCCTCCCTGCCATGGGCAAGGATGCTTCCCTCTGGACCAGGTTGCTCAAGGCTCCATCCAACCTGACCACCCTCATCTTGGATTTGTCAGGTGGGAACACAGAGCTGAACCTGGCACTGAACTCCACTTCTTGTCCCTAAGGAGGAGTCCCTAAGTCTCCAGCACTGAGCAGCACAGCCAGGAAAAGCAAGCAATGGAGAAGGCAAAGAGAGGGAGGCAAAGAGAGAGGCAAAGAGAGAGGCAAAGAGAGGGAGGCAAAGAGAGAGGCAAAGAGGGAGGCAAAGAGAGAGGCAAAGAGAGAGGCAAAGAGAGGGAGGCAAAGAGAGAGGCAAAGAGGGAGGCAAAGAGAGAGGCAAAGAGAGGGAGGCAAAGAGAGGGAGGCAAAGAGAGAGGCAAAGAGAGAGGCAAAGAGAAGGAGGCAAAGAGAAGGAGGCAAAGGAACTAAGGAGGGAACAACCTCGGGAGGGGTTTACTTTATCAGTACAAACGGGACCTAAGCTGGGAGAAAGTTCCCTGAGGGCACAAAAAAGACTTCTGCAAGTTTTGTTTTTTTTTCCCCTTCCAGACATCAGTCTGGGGCTGACAGAAGACTCCAGATTGAAGAGAGATTTGTTCATTCTGGGATCCTGCTGTAATCCAAACCACAATTCCCTGCTAAGCTGTTACCACATTTGTGAACTGATGCATCCCAGATGCTTGGGCTGCCAGAAGAACCTACACAACGTTTCCTCCTGGGATTGGTGGCCAACTCCCAGTGCTGTCAATCTCCTCTTCATGGACAAAGCCAGCAGAAACAGCACAGCCAGGTAAGAACACGACAGCCCTGGGGTAGCTGTCACCTACCACAGCAAGCATGCAGTAAGTATCTGCCTGGGCAGAGGGGGGAGGTGTTTGCCTGCGCAGCTCTGAGCACAGGAGTCCTGCACGGAGGATGGAGGGGAGGCAGGTTGGAGACTGCAATCCTCCAGCAGCTCAGCAGCTGCAGAGCTGAGATGTTTCTCCTCATGAAACCAACAAGCTCTTCCTTCCTAAAAGCTCCTTCTTGTATTTGGAGAACTTCCTGCATTCCATCCTATTTGAGCTCCTCCTTTGAAGGAGAGAATCACAGAATGGTTGAGGTTGGAAGGGACTCCACCACCAACCTGGGCAGCCTGTTCCAATGCCTGACCAAGTCCTCAGGTACCTCTCCTGCTCTCCAAGACCATTCAAGGATGATGGAGAGTGGCTTAGCATAACATCTGCCACCTCCCTCAGCACTTGTCAGTGCATCCCATCAGTGTCCATAGATTTGGGGCTGTCCAAAGAATGGTTTAGGTTGGAACCAGTTCCAATGCTCCTGCCATAGGCAGGGACACTTCCCACTAGAACAGGTTGCTCAAGGCCTCATCCAACCTGGTCCTCAACACCTCCAGGGATCTTTGATCACATTGGGTGCTTCTGTGCTCCACAACCTCCCTGGGCAACCTCTGCCAGTGTCTCACCACCCTCACTGCAAACAACTTCTTCCTAACATCCACTTTCAATCTCCCCTCTGCCACTTCAACCCCATTCCTCCTCATCCTCTCATTACAACACCTTGTCAGTAGTCCCTCCCTAGCCCTTCTGTAGCCTCCTTCAGATCCTGCAAGGCCACTCCAAGATCTCCTGGAAGTCTTCTCCAGGCTGCACAGCCCCAACTCTCTCAGCCTGGCCTCACAGCAGAGCTGCTGCAGCCCTCTCAGCATCTTGGTGGCCTCCTCTGCACTGGCTCCAACACTTCCATGTCCTGCTTGTGCTGGGGGCTCCAGAACTGCACCCAGGACTGCAGGTGGGGTCTGAGGAGAGCAGAGCCAAGGGGCAGAATCCCCTCCCTTGCCCTGTGCCCACACTGCTCTTGCTGCAGCCCAGCACAGGGTTGTGTCTGGGCTGTACTCACACTGCAGGCTCCTGTTCAGCTTTTCATCACCCCAGACCCCCAGGGCCTTTTCCTCAGCCATTTCCCACCCTGGAGTTGTTCTTGGGATTGCTCTGACCCTGGTGCAGGACCTTACAGTTGGCCTTGTTGAGGCTGGCCTGGGCACAGCTCTGCAGCCTGTCCAGGTCCCTCTGGATAGCATCCCTGCCCTCTAGCAAGTTAAGGCCATAGAATCACCTGGTTAGAAAAGACCTTAAGAGCCAACCATAACCTAACCTCTCCCTGCACACAGCTGCAGGACTGTGGCCCTCAGCACTTCAGCTCTGTGTCTTTTGAACACCTCCAGGGATGGGGATTCCACCACCTCCCTGGGCAGCCTGATCCAATGCCTGACCACTCTTGCAGGGAAGAAACTGTTCCTGCTATCTAACCTAAATGTCCCCTGGCACAACTTAAACCCATTTCCCCTCCTCATCTTCTCCCCCTCCCTGAACTCAACACATTCTCTTGTACCTCTTTTCTTTCCCTTCAAGGAACAAACCTCAACCTCCACTTTGTATGTGACCCTCAAACAAACACCAAACTAACTTGAAACAGAGGTTGGTGCATCTTGAAACAATTATTGTCCATCTAGGGGAGGGGGGGGCAGGCAGGAAGGGCTGGCAAGAGATCATTTTTAGAGATCAGGTCTGGAGTGATAGGGCACAGAGGCTGTCTTTAATCTGAAACAGGTTTGGGATAGAACTCAAAGCAAACAAACCCAAACACGAGTAGAAATCAGCAGCCACCCATCACCAAGAGCTCCTCAGGGGCTGCAGAGCTGCAGCCACCACTACTGCTGTGTTTCTCACTTAGCAGCCACCTTCTCCTTTGAAGGCTCATTGGGAATGTGACCTCTTTCCATGGAGCAAGGGGACAGCAGGGGCTGAAATTGTGCCAGGGGTGGTTTAGGTTGGACATTAGGAAGAGTTTCTCTCCTGAAAGAGTGGTCAGGGATTGGAACAGGTTGCCCAGGGAGGTGGTGGAGTCCCCATCCCTGGAGGGGCTCATGAAACCTGTGGCCATGGCACCTGGGGACAAGGTTTAGTGGCTGTGGTGGGGTTGGGCTGCTGCTTGAAGATCTTTTGGTCTTTTCCAACCAAAGCAATTCTACAATTCTCTGAAATGGACAAGCAGAAGCTGCCCCTGGAAGGGCACAGATCCTGCAGCAGCACTGTAGTGCTGGAGGGTTTTGGACTGTTCTGTTACTAAAGGAGCACAGCCCTGTGAGGAGAGGCTGAGGGAGCTGGGGGGGTGCAGTCTGCAGAAGAGGAGGCTCAGGGCAGAGCTCATTGCTGCCTGCAGCTGCCTGCAGGGAGGCTGTAGCCAGGTGGGGTTGGGCTCTGCTGCCAGGCACCCAGCACCAGAAGAAGGGGACACAGCCTCAAGCTGTGCCAGGGCAGGCTCAGGCTGGATGTGAGGAAGAAGTTCTTCCCAGCAAGAGTGATTTGCCTTGGAATGGGCTGCCCAGGCAGGTGGTGGAGTCCCTACCCCTGGTGGTGCTTAACAGGAGGCTGCATGAGGCAGTCAGTGCCATGAGTTAGCTAATCAGAAGGCTCAGGAGCTAGCTTGGACTGGATGAGCTCAGAGATCTTTTCCAACCTGGTTCATTCTGTGAAGCCCAAAGGCTGCTGCAGGGCTGTTTGGGGCTCTCTTTTGCTGTGTGCTTTCCCCCTGCAGCTCTCCTCTGGTTCTCCTCCTCTCCACGCCAGCGTGGCACAGCCTGGGCTCGCCGGTGGCATCGCCTGGCTCCTGGCAGCCTTGAGTGCCCATGGGCCCAGCTGGAGTGGTAGGGATTATAGCAGAGCCCGTCTGGGCTGGCAGATGCTGTGTTAGTTGATCTTTTGGCTCTGCTGCTCCACTGTGAACCTTCACAGCCATTCCTTCAGATTTTTCCAAGGGTCAGGTTGATAATGAAGGGATTAATTTTAATTCCCCCTGCCTTCACCCCAAGCTTTTCCTGCAGCTGGTCTGTGCCTGCTCATCTGTTAGTGTTTTTGTTGGCATAAGTCAGTCTCTGCCTAGTGCCTGGGCTCAGGAAATCCTTGGGTTGTGGTTGTACCCAGTGGACTGGCTGCTGTGGGATGCAGCCACACTGAGCTCCCCCAGCACTTGCTGCTGCCCATCTGCAGCAGCCAGGCTGGGCTGGGGAGGGATTGTTGGCATTTACATACTTGTGAGTACTTAGATGTGTGTAAATCCCAGCAACAACTGCAACCATTTTGATCTGATGGAGCTGGATGGGTTCAGGAGTTGTCCTTCATCCCCCAGCACTGCCTGGCAGGATTTGCTTTCCTTTCTGCTCTTGCAGCAGTGTGGGTTTGTGTCAGACTGCTCTGCTCTGCTATCACTGCAATGCCAATCAAAGGGGCTTTGGCATGGGGTAGAGCTGCCAACGTGTGTCACAGCCCCTGGCACAGGGTAATGTGACCCCTCTGAGAACAAGCTGTGGGTTGTTAGTCCCTGTCACTGTTGGCATTGGCTGGGGCCTCTCTGAGTGCATCTAAAAATAGGGAAACCTGAGTGTGAAACCAGGGCTGGGCAGCTGGGGCAGAGCTGCAAGATGGGCTGGACTTGAGAGGGAGCTTGGAATGGATCACAGCTTCCTCCTGATCAGCTGTCATAGAATCATAGAGTCATAGAATCAAGCAGGTTGGAAGAGAGCTCCAAGCTCAACCAGTCCAACCTAGCACCCAGCCCTGCCCAACCAACCACACCATGGCACTAAGTGCCCCAGCCAGGCTTGGCTTCAACACCTCCAGCCACAGCCACTCCACCACCTCCCTGGGCAGCCCATTCCAATGCCAATCACTCTGCCAACAACTTCCTCCTAACATCCAGCCTAGACCTGCCCCAGGCAGAAGAGGTCAGGATGCCCACAGTCCCCTGCTTGGCCCCAGCAATGCCCCTGTGGGTGCACAGGAGGGTCTGGCACAGAGCAGAAGCATGGAATTGTCTGGGTTGGAAAAGGCCTCTAAGATCATCCAGTCCAAGCACCAACCCAGCACCACCATGGCCACTAAGCCATGCCCCCAAGTGCCATCTCCACACATTTCTTGAACCCCTCCACCCCCTCCCTGGGCAGCCTGTTCCTATGCCACCATCCTGGTGCTCTTCTAAGCTGAAGGTGGCTCAGAGCTAAGGGCAGCTGCTTTAAGTCATCTTTCAACAGATTGTTAATGAAGGTCTTGAGACACTAAAACAAACAATAATAATCCCCAAACCACCCCAAATAAAGCTCCCAGGCAGGACTGCTGCAGCTCTCATGCCTCAGGAGCAGAGCATGGAGCAGAGAATGGGTGCAATGGGCATTGTCCCTGGAGGGGTAGGGACCAGGCTGCAGCCTAAGGCCAGATGCCACATGGCAGAATAAAACCAAGCTCACAGTGTGGAGGGATTTGTGCTCCTGCAACCCAATCCCCTCTGCTGAACCACTGCCAAGAGCCCTTCTGGCCCTGCTGCTGCCAGCAGACACTTGGGTAAAGTTTGAGGAGGAGAAAAAGGGGAGAGGAGGGAGAAAACTAAAAGGGGGAGAGGAGGGAGAAAAATAAAAGGGAGAAAGGAGGGAGAAAAATAAAAGGGGGAGAGAAAGGAGAAAAATAAAAGGGGGAGAGGAGGGAGAAATATAAAAGGGGGAGAGAAGGGAGAAAAATAAAAGAGAGAAAGGAGGGAGAAAAATAAAAGGGGAGAGGAGGGAATAAAATAAAAGGGGGAGAGGAAGGAGAAAAATAAAAGGGGGAGAGAAAGGAGAAAAATAAAAAGGGAGAGGAGGGAATAAAATAAAAGGGGGAGAGGAAGGAGAAAAAAAAAAGGGGGAGAGGAGAACAAAAAAAAGGGGGGAGAGCAGAAAGGAAAACCCAACCTGCATCTTCCTAGGATTAATATCTGAAAGGAGCTTTAATTTGAAGATGAAGAAATGGGGAGCTAAAAGCAGAGCACAGCAGCCCCTGGCTTGTCTCTGCAGCCCTCAAGCAGGCCATCAGGGTCCTGGATGTGGTGGGAGAGAGCCACCAGACCTTGGCAGGGGATTATCACAGGGATCTGCTGCACCTCCTTCCCATCCCAGCAGAGAAAGGCAGCTGAAAGCTGATTTATCTGCTGCAGAATGAGGGCAGGAGATTCTCAAAAGGGCCAAGTTCCAAGCCAGTGTCCAGGCTCCTCCACTTGGCTTTTAATCCCTCTCAACACTGTGCTATAGGGGGGAGGGAAGGGGGAGGGTGGGAGATCCTCACCCCAAAAGCAAAGGAGCAGAAGTGGCTGGAACACGCCAGCCAAGCTCTGCAGAGGTGTCTGGGAGGCACAAAGAGGAGATTAAGGCTGAAAAGCTCCAGCACGGAGCCAGGCAAGGATTCTGCTGGAAAGGATGGGAAGAGCACATGGGAAATATTTTGGATGCCTGACAAGGAGACACAGAGACCATCTGGGTGAGGGGAGGAAGGGCAGGGTGCCAAGCAGAGACATGGGAAGGACCAGAGCAGGCAGGTTTTCCCAGCTGCTTGTGTGGGACCTGCTCCCACCCTCCTCTAGCTCTCCTAAAGAAAGTGAAGCAACAGGTTGGAGCTCAGAGCCAGGCTGGCATCTTGGCTGGGTACAGGAGGCCTGGCAGGCTGCACAGCCATTCTGCCCTCCACTGCAGCTCTCTGATGGGGAAAGCTTCCTCCAAAGGGAGAGAATCACAGAACTGTCAAGGCTGGAAGAGACCTCTGAGATCATCAGGTCCAACTGCTCACCTAGAGCTCATAATCAATCCTACCACTGCTGCTAAGCTAACACTGGCCCTGAGGAGGCTCAGGGTAGAGCTCATTGCTGTCTGCAGCTGCCTGCAGGGAGGCTGTAGCCAGGTGGGGTTGGGCTCTGCTGCCAGGCAGCCAGCAACAGAAGAAGGGGACACAGTCTCAAGCTGTGCCAGGGCAGGTCTAGGCTGGATGTGAGGAGGAAGTTGTTGTCAGAGAGAGTGATTGGCACTGGAATGGGCTGCCCAGGGAGGTGGTGGAGTGGCTGTGGTTTTACCCTTCCCTTAAGCTTTAGTCTCTGAAGTGTAAGTGCGGCACAAAGAGCATCCATCCTGCAGCAATGCACCATGACATGCAGCAACTCAGCTCAGCCCTGCAAGCTCAGCCCCCCTGAAGGGGGGCAGAGAAGCTTCACCTCAGAATCACAGCAACATCCAGGCTGGCAAAGCCCCTCAGGAGTGCCAAGTCCAACCTAGAACCCTACTCATCAAGATTCACCTTAAATCATAGCCCCAAGCACCACATCCAAACCACCCTGAAACACAGCCAGGCTGGGGGACTCCAGCACCTCCCTGGGCAGCTCATTCCACTCCCTGACCACTCTCTCCATGAAAAGCTTTTTCCTAATGGCTAATCTAAACCTCCCCAGCCTCAGCTTGAGGCCATTCTCCCTTCTTCTGTCTCCAATTCCCTGTGAGCAGAGCCCAGCAGCAGCCTCTCCACACTGTCCCTTCAGGCAGCTGTAGACAGCAATGAGCTCTGCCCTCAGCCTCCTCTTCCTCACACTACCCATCCCCAGCTCCTTCAGTTGCTCCTCATAAGAAACCATTTGGGATCTGTGTAGGGGGAGACCCACAACAGCCTGGAGCAGGGCTAAGAGGCACTGTTCAACAGCAAGGTCCAGCTGGCCTTCCACTCCCACTCAAAGCCATCAGAGCTGGAGGTGACAGCAGGGTTTGGGGCTATGGACATCTGCCCACGTTGGGGACAGGACCAGGACCCAGTGACTCATTTTTCACAGGGCACTGAGCAGTCATTAGACATTAATGACTTCTGGCAACTACTGCCCTGGGTCAGCTTCAAACCAATGACCCAAAAGGGAGAGGTTTTGCTTTCCCCAGCAGCAGCCCCTAGGAACCATCTTCCCTTGCTCTGCCTCTGGGAAAAACAAGGTGGGGGGAGGGGGAGGGAAACCCAAGAGGAGCTGAGAAAGGAAAGGCAAAGAGGTCCTGGGCCAGATCTGGCACTGGGTAACCCTATCAACATGCACTGCAGATAGAGGAAGCTTTTTGCCCAGGAGGAATCAAAGCCTCATTGATATGTGAATTATGAATGAAACCTTAAGCTTTTAAACTTTTCACCTGGGCACATCTAAGAAAGTCTTAATTTAGCCACTGGAAGGCAGTGGATTTTCTGGGCTTTTAAAAACACACCCTTGTTTAAGATGAATGTTTCACTTGCTGAGCCACTCCTAGGGGGAAAAGGAAATCTTGATCCAGGCTGACCAAAGGCAAGGACTGAAATCCCTGGTAGAGTGAGACTCTTGGATCAGGCTGTCACAGGGATATTGTCCCCCCACCACTTCTAGTTCCAGCTCTGATCACTTCCCCAGCAGCACTCAGGGCTTCTGCCTCTTGCTCCTCTTCTCATCCAGCTTTTCAATTTCACTATGAAAGCCTCCAAATGCCTTCCCCTGCCCCATGTCAGTACCCCCACAGCCTGGCTGCCAGCCACTTCCCAGGAGCAGGAGGCCAGGCTGGCTGAGGCTGTGTGCAGCCTGCTCTAGGGTAGGGTGTTCCTGGGCATGGCAGGGGGTTGGAACTGGCTGCTCCTCGTGGTCCCTTCCAACCCTGACTGATTCTGTGATTCTAGTCTATGATGCTCTGCTCTGCAGTGCACTTGCAAGGGTGCTTTAGGCTGAGCCTTGCCTGTCCCAACAGCTGAGCCAAGCCCAGCTCCTGTTTGTGAACTTATCCCCAGGCAAAGGCCAGGGCCAGGAGAAGACTCTGGGGACAGCAGCAAAGCAATAACAGTGATTCAGTGTGACAGAGGTCAGGCCACCTCACACCAACCCCAACCAGGGTGGGTCACTTTGGTGGAAGTAACACTCATTAGAAGAACAAACTACAGAGTGAAGAGGGTGAGAGGTGCTCTGCTGGGGTCTGCTGAGGCACTGCTAGCCCTTGGAGCATCAAATCAAACCTTTTCCAGCTTCCACTCTGCTGTAACTCAGCCCAAATCTCTCCTTGCTGGCCACTGCTGGGTGAGATTTGGCTCCTTTTCTAGACAGCTGCAGGCAGGTTGCTTGCAGCAGCAGAACTGAGCCCAAATCTCTCCTTGCTGGCCACTGCTGGATGAGATTTGGCTTCTTTTCCAGACAACTGCAGGCAGGTTGCTTGCAGCAGCAGAACTCAGCCCAAATCTCACCTTGCTGGCCACTGCTGAATGGGATTTGGCTTCTTTTCTAGACAGCTGCAGGCAAGTTGCTTGCAGCAGCAGAACTCAGCCCAAATCTCACCTTGCTGGCCACTGCTGGATGAGATTTGGCTTCTTTTCTAGACAACTGCAGGCAGGTTGCTTGCAGCAGCAGAACTCAGCCCAAATCTCTCCTTGCTGGCCACTGCTGGATGAGATTTGGCTTCTTTTCCAGACAACTGCAGGCAGGTTGCTTGCAGCAGCAGCAGAGCTGGCACTGAGCTGTCATGAGGGCAAAGCCAGCAATGAAACAAAGTCTTCTGCTTGAGTATTCCCCAGGACAAGGGTGCAGGGAATTCGTTGGGTGGAAAGGCTCTGCAAAACCCCAAACTCAGCTCAGCAAGGCCAGGGAGGACACAGGTGTCACAGGAAGGATGTGGCAGGAGGGATCACCTCCAAAGAAAACAGCTTTGCAGCGTCATGTCCCTCCATCAGCACACAGCTGCTGACAGAGAGGTGCATCTGAAGCCTCTTCCTGCTCCAGAGCCAGATTTTTGTGCAGCTTCCCCCTAAATTTTAGCTGTTCAGATGTTCACAACCCCCCCCAGATTCCCTCTGGTTGCCCAACACAGTTTCAGATTCCTGCTGCTTGCATCCCAAAGCAAAAGGCAGCTCTGCAAGCTTCAGCCCAGCACAAATCACTGCTGGAGGGTTGAAGCAAAGCAGATGAGCAGAGGACACCATTTGAATCACCACACAAGGGCTCTGCAGAGCATGGAGGTCCAAGTCTCAAGGGAAAGACCTCTTGCAGGTGGGGATGGAGCAGCACTGAGTACAGAACCATGGCTAAGACAGGACTGTAGTGTCAGGGAGTGGCAGGAGTGGGGGGAATGGAGCAAAGGTGGAGGTGGGGAGAGTGAGGCTGGAGGTGAGGAGGAAGTTGTTGAGCAGGAGAGTGGTGAGAGGCTGGAATGGGTTGCCCAGGGAGGGGGTTGAGGCCCCATGGCTGGAGGTGTTTGAGGCCAGGCTGGCTGAGGCTGTGTGCAGCCTGCTCTAGGGTAGGGTGTCCCTGGGCATGGCAGGGGGGTTGGCACTGGCTGCTCCTTGTGGTCCCTTCCAACCCTGCCTGATTCTATGACTGAGAAGATGAGATGTGTTTGGCAGGCCTTGGGCCCATCCCTAGGACACAGACAGACACGTGCCAGGGATGGACCCAAGGCTTGCCAACCTCATCCCCTCCTTGGTGGCAGAAGATGTGGTTGCTCAAGGGGATGAATCCAGCAGAACCAGGGCAGGACAAGCAGAGGAGAAGCAATTGCACCCTTGAGGCTGCCACATCATGAGCCAGCAAAGTTCCACATCTTCAGAGGAGGAAATAAAGTAAGGGTGGGGGAAGAAAGGAAAAATCAATCAGCCACAAATGATAAAGAAAAGAGTTGAAAGTTAAGAACAGAACTAGACAAAGCCCCAGGTGGCTCTTTCTGCCTGGGGCACTTCTGCTAATTTTAGTTTCTCTGATCTTCCCTGGGTTTGGAGCACTTAACTTGACTGTAACTGCCTAAAATGTTACAAGCTGAGATGGTCCAACCTGGGCATCAGCCTGAAAGGGGAAGGCAAGGACAAGCTGCTTGGAATCCAGCAAACAGCAAGTCTGAGTCTCTGGGGTGTCTGAAGGGTTCAGTTCTGAGCCGTCCAGCTCAAGAGAGACAGGGAACTACTGGAGAGAGTCCAGCAGAGGCTATGAGGATGATCAAAGGACAGGAGCATCTCAGTGAAGAGCAAAGGCTGAGAGCCCTGGGGCTGCTCAGTCTGAAGGAGTGCAGCCTGAGAGGGGATCTGATCAATACTCAGCAACAGCTGAAGGGTGGGGGGCAAGAGGATGGGGCTGGGCTCAGCTCAGTGGCAGCCACTAATAGGGCAATGGGCACCAACTGGAACCCAGGAGGTTTCCCTTGGACTGAAGGAGGAAATGTTTTCTTGTGAGGGTGCTGGAACCCTGGAGCAGGCTGCTCAGAGAGGTTCTGGAGTCTCCTTTTCTGGAGAGGTTCCAAATCCCTCCTGGCCATTGTGATCCTGGGATGAGCTGCTGTGGGTTCCTATGCTTTAGCAGGAGGGTTGGGCTGGATCATCTCAGAATCACAGAAGCAGTCAGGGTTGGAAGGGACCACAAGGATCAGACAGTTCCAACCCCCCTGCCATGCCCAGGGACACCCTACCCTAGAGCAGGCTGCACACAGCCTCAGCCAGCCTGGCCTCAAACACCTCCAGCCATGGGGCCTCAACCACCTCCCTGGGCAACCCATTCCAGCCTCTCACCACTCTCCTGCTCAACAACTTCCTCCTCACCTCCAGCCTCACTCTCCCCACCTCCACCTTTGCTCCATTCCCCCCACTCCTGCCACTCCCTCACAGCCTCAAAAGTCCCTCCCCAGATTTTTTGGAGCCCCCTTCAGATCCTGGCAGGCCACAAGAAGGTCACCTGGGAGCCTCCTCTGCTCCAGCCTGCACAGCCCCAACTCTTTCAGTCTGTGCTCACAGCAGAGCTGCTGCAGCCTCTGAGCATCCTCCTGGCCCTCCAGATCTCCCTCCCAGCCCCTACTTTTGTGTGATTCTAAGAGCTGGTTGCTGGCCATGCCACTGCACCACCTGCAGAGCACAGGGGTGGTGAGTCCATGCCACGATGGATGGGCACAAACTCATGGTCCCCTCCAGAGCTGGGTGCACCCCGAGCTGTGCTGCCACCTGCACACACACCTGTTGCTCAGCACCCTTCTGAACCTCCTTGCACCCTCCCCAGATGCCAAGTGATGCTCTTGCAACCCATCAGCACCTCTCCCATCACATTCCTGGCTAAGCACGGTGGGCTGGGGGGCAGGGAGAGTCATTTTGCAGCCACCACATTTATTCCACTGAGAGAGGAACAAGGCAGGAGCTTCAGAGAAGCATCCTATGGAGCAGAATGTATTTAAATACCTAATGAAGGAATAAATCTGGTTGAGGGAGACATTTACTGCAGCCTCATTCACACAGAGCCTTTGTGCAGCGAGGGCAGCAGGGGGGGAAGCTCAGAGCTGCACCTGCGCTCCTGGCTGGCAGCCCCTGGCTGGGGGAGCCTCCTAGGGAATGAGACTCTACCTGTCAGGGGGGGAGGCTGAACACCCCCAACCTCCACATCCATTCCTCAGAACTCATCCCTGCTGAGCCAACAGCATCCTGGTCTGGATCAGCAATAGTGTGGCCAGCAGGAGCAGGACAGAGATGGTGTCCCCAGACTGGGCACTGGTGAGGCTGCACCTTGAACAGCACAGTCAGGTTTGGGTCCCTCGCTGTAAGGAGGACATGGAGGGGCTGGAGCAGATCCAGAGGAGGGCAACAAAGCTGGGGAAGAGTCTGGAGAATAGGGCTTGGGGAGGAGCAACTGAGGGAGCTGGGGGTGTTGAGCCTTGAGAGAAGGAGACCTCACTGCTCTCTACAGCTCCCTGAAAGAAGGTTGAGCCCAGGTGGGGGTTGGGCTCTTCTCTCTAGGATCAGGTGATAGAAGAGAAAAAATGGCCTGAAATTGTGCCAGGGGAGGTTTAGGTTGGGTATTAGGAAAAGATTCTTTGCTGCAAGAGTGGTCAGGGACTGGCACAGGCTGCCCAGGGAGGTGATGGAGTCCCCACCCCTGGAGATGCTCAGGAAGTGTGTGGCCATGGCACTCGGGGGCATGGGTCAGTGGCCATGGTGGTGGTAGGCTTTGCCCTCTCACAGCCATCACCCCACACCAGCTGCAACTTAGTGGGGAGTTGACCACTTTGCTGCAGGGCAGGACTACCTGGCAGGCAGTAAGGGTGGGCTGAGGGTGGTGGGGATGAAACAGCAGAGCTAAGCATTCACTCACATTTCCCATCTCAGGAGGCTCAGTGCTCCCTCAGCACCTGAGCTGCGTGATGGAGCAGCAGCACCCACTCCCAGCACACCATCCCCAGCCCACAGCACCTCCATCCCTCCACTCCCACTCTCTCACAGCACCTTGACACCTGGCTCAGCCTGGCTCAGCCCTTCAGTTTTACCTCCCCCACCTCCCAAATCCTGCCAAATTCATCTTGCCCTTTGCTTGCCCTTCTGCCTGCCCTCCCTCCCCCCCGAAACAAAAGGTCAGTTTTGAAATTCAGGGGTCAGGAGGAAGAAATGTAGCAGGGTCAAGGGTCAGAAAAGCAGGGAGAGCAGGAATTTCACCTCTCCAACCATTTGCTTCCACGAACCAGCAGCTGCAGAGTTCCTGCCAGGCATGGGGGTGCTGAGCTCAACTGGGGCAGCATGATGGGAGGTTGTGGGGACAGAGTAAGGATGCTCCCAACCTAGGGAGGATGCTTCCAACCCTGGGAAGATGCTTCCAACCCTGGAAGGTTGATTCCAATCCTGGGAGGATGCTTCCAAAACTGGGAGGATGTTTCCAACCCTGGGAAGATGCTTCCAACCCTGGGAAGATGTTTCCAACCCTGAGAAGATGCTTCCAACCCTGGGAGGATGATTCCAACCCTGAGAAGATGCTTCCAACCCTGGGAGGATGCTTCCAACCCCGGGAGGATGTTTCTCATTTCACAAGCCTGCACTCCTGAGAACCCAAGACAAAGGAGAGAAGCTACCACAAGCTCATTCAAGGTGCCAGCACAAACACACCTAAATGCCAACCTCCCCAAAGCAAAGCTGCAGCAGGAGCAGAGCAAGAGGGAATCTGGAGTTTACATTTCCCATCTGCAGAGCACCCAGAGAAAGGAAAGGTCCTCCAGGTCCCTCTCCAGGTGCCTGCTAAGAGCAGGAGGCAGCTTGGCTCATGCTGCCTCAGGGCTGGAGGCAATAAATCCATCATTCCACACTGCTGATGTCACTGCCTGTGCCCTAAACACCAGCTTTGGGTGACTTCTTTTCTTTCATCTACATGATTACATGCACTCTCTATCTGCCAGAGCCCCATTAGCTCTCCTTCTCAAAGCTGCTCCTCCAGCTGCCTAAAGCTCTGCAGCCAGAACCAGGCACTTTGGGAAACCCTGATGGGATTTGTCCCTGCCTCCAGGATTTCACCCTGGCCTCTTTCTGCTGAAGAGGGACAAAATGTTGCTGTGCACAGGAGGGAAGAAACACACCAAGCATCCTAACTGACCTACATCATGGCTTACTGAGAATGGGGAGCAAGGAGTGAACATGAAGCTGTAGCATCCTGCTCTGGAGCATCTTGAGTACTGTGTCCAGTTCTGAGATCCTCTAGGCTGGATGTCAGGAGGAAGTTGTTGGCAGAGAGAGTGATTGGCATTGGAATGGGCTGCCCAGGGAGGTGGTGGAGTTGCTGTGCCTGGAGGTGCTCAAGAAAAGCCTGGATGAGGCACTTAGTGGTTGACTGGATAGGGCTGGGGGATAGGGGATGCATTGGGCTGGCTGAGCTTGGAGCTCTCTTCCAACCTGCTTGATTCTAGGATTGTATGAATGGGCTGCCCAGGGAGGTGGTGGAGTGGCTGTGCCTGGAGGTGTTGAAGCCAAGCCTGGCTGGGTCTGGTTGCTTGGCCAGGGCTGGGTGCTAGGTTGGACTGGATGAGCCTGGAGATCTCTTCCAACCTGCTTGACTCTATGCTGGTCACACCCTTCTTCTTGCAGCCCAGGAGCCCCTTGTCTGTGTGTCCCTGAGCTGATGGATTGCACCCAGGAGCGAGGGCAGCCCCAGAGCAAGGCAAGGTGGAGATCTCTGGCTGAGTAAATGCAGCTGCAATTGGGGAATGTGCTGTGAGAGCAAAAAAAAAGCTGTTCTCATGTAAATGTCCCTAATAAGAAAAGAGGGAAGGAAGAAAGCAGCACACATCCAAACAAGAAATAGTTCCATTTGTGCTGGAGAAGCAGAAATGCTGCTAAAAAAGAGAGCTTTATCACCATTTTCCAGAAGGCAGGGGCTGCTCTTTAATGCTCCTGGAGGAATACCACATTGATCCTGCTGAACCTGGGCTGCCTGCTGCCTCTGATCACAGGGTTCTGAACAAGCCCAGTCTGGAGGCTGCACACTTGAAAAGCATTCAGCTTGTTTGTTTTCTCCAGCAAATATTGAGCCACTCTCCTCACACCCCAGCTCTGGCATTTTGTGCTGTTTGCCCTCTCTCTGCACACTCTTCTCGGCAGCATTTCCATGGCAATCTGGACTCTGAAGCTGCTGGTATCAGCCTAAGCATCCAGAGGGATCTAAGCAGGCTGGAGGAGCCTCGTGAGGTTCAGTAAGGTGAGGTGCAGGGTTCTGGGTCAGGACAATCCTCCCTTTCTACCACCTGATACTAGGGGGAAGAGCCCAACCCCCACCTCACTCCAGCCTCCTCTCAGGGAGCTGTGGAGAGCAATGAGGGAATGGAACAGCTCTGGTAGGAGGAGAGCCTGAGGGAGCTGGGGCTGGGAGCTTGGAGAGGAGGAGCCTGAGAGGGGACCTCAGCAATGGCTATAAAGATGTGCAGGTGAGTGGCAGAGGCTGCAGCCAGGCTCTGCTGGGGGATGCCCAATGCCAGCACAAGGGGCAGTGGTGGAAGCTGAGGCAGAGGAAGCTCCATGGGAACATGAGGAGGATTTTTTTTCCCTGTGAGGGTGACAGAGCCTGGCACAGGCTGCCCAGGGGGGTTGTGGAGTCTCCCTCTCTGGAGATATTCAAAACTCACCTGGATGATGTGGTCTAGGTCATCCTGCTCTGCAGAGGGGTTGGACTGGCTGAGCTGGGGAGGTCCCTTCCAGCCCCTGACATTCTGTGATTCTCCCTTCAGCCTCAGCATCCTCAGCTCCCACACCAGCTCCTCCCCAGCCCTGTTCTCCAGACCCTTCCCCAACTTTGTTGCCCTTCTCTGGACATACTCCAGCCCTTCCACATCCTTCTTGGAGGACCTCAAAACTAACTCCAGGATTTCTAACAGTGAAGCTCAGCATTTATCTTGGGTTTGGGGTTTTTGGATTCCAAAGCCATTTTCAGACTCCCTGGAAGGTCTGACTGATGTTATTCCCTTCTCCTGGTGGGAAAACCTGCAGGCAGAAAGCAGCCTTCCCACATTCCAAACCTCTCAAGTCTCTCTCCCACTCTACCTGTGCCTTCCAGATCATTCTAATTATTTATTTCTCAATAACAACCTCAAATCCCAAGCATGAAGTGCTCTGCACAAAGAAAGCATGAAAGAAAATGGGAGGTGTGTGTGAGGTGGGGGGGGGAAGGTCAGAGCCTGTTGTCCTTTGGCTTCCAAACTCTGCAGAGTGATTTAACCCAAACAGACTCAAGAGGTGCAATTGGGCTGAGAGGCAAAAGAAAAGAGGAGGTGGGAGGAGGGGGGAAGCCTCTGGTTTGAATCCAGCTCTGCCATTCACCAATTTAAGCCTGTAAGATCAAGCCAAACCCCTCCACTGCTCCATGCTCACTTGCATTTGTGCTACAAAGTCTCTCTCAGAGTGAGAAGGCTTTAAGAGCATCAGGGAAAAAGGAAGGGGGAGAAAAAAAGGCATCAAAGGAACTGGGAAGTGAAAGCAGGCAAAAGGATGCTCTGTTTTTACCACTAATAAGCCACTGGCTGCAGGATGAGGAGCAAAAGCAAACATCACATTAGGCAGCCAAATGTTAACTGAGAGCTGCGAGGATGCAGGCTGGGGATGCTGGGGAAGGTGAATGCTCCCAGCTGGAGGCACAGCCAGGGTTAGCTGAAAAACCTTCTTTTAACCCAGCACCTCCTCCTCACCCTTTTTTTTCCCCCTTGACTTTAAAACAGCTCAAGGGACTGACTCTTCTTCTCTGCCACTAGCAAGGATCTCAGGCTTGGCATCCCCCTCCAAGCAGCACATGCAAATCGCTCCCTAAGTTAGTGGTGATGACCAACCTGACAGACCCCACGGCTTCTAATGAGCTGAGGAGGAGGAGGAGGTGGAGGAAGGGACTGAGGCAAGATGAGCAATTACCACCTACAGGCACGGCAGGCTCTGTGCTGCCCAGCACAGGATGCTCAGGCTGCTTTGCCTAAGGCCTGCAGGCAGGTTTAGGAGATTAAAGCCCAGCACAAAATCAATAATTGAGCAGCTTCCCCCAAACCTCCCCCCTGTGCTGTACAGTAGCTGGGCTCTGTGATGTGCACATCCACTGCACATGCAGGTGGCTTTCATCTGCATGTAGCTGTGTGATGCAAAGAGAGGGGACTGAGCGAGAAGGAACAGCTGGGACAAGGTGGTCAAGTCCCCAGTCGAGGCACAGGCAGGGGTGATGGGACAGATGCTGCCAAAGCCACTCACTCATCATTCCAGACCTGCCCATGCTGCTGCCTGCACTCTCCTGTTTGCTGCTTTGGAGGCATCTTAAACCCCCACTCAGCCAACTATTCCTCCCTCATCCTCCCCTGGTCCCAGCAGGCTGCCCACTGGGAGGTGTCCCTGCCTATGGCAGAGGGGCTGGAACTGAATGATCCTTGAGGTCCCTTCCAGCCCAAACCATTCTATGACTGTGTTCTATGGGCTGGCAGTGGCTGGTGGCAGCTTCCCTCAGCCCAGAGATGACTGGGACGAGGCTGAGGGCTTTTAGTCATGCACTGGACAGCTCCATCCCTGCTGCTATCATCCCTTCTTCCAGAGAGGCTGCATGGTCTTTGCAGCCAGCGTTGACTGCAGGTCACAGACTCACAGAATGGCAGGGGCTGGGAGGGACCTCCACAGCTCAGCCAGTCCAACCCCCTGCCAGAGCAGGAGCACCCAGAGCAGATCACACAGGAACACATCCAGGTGGGTTCTGAATATCTCCAGAGAGGAAGACTCCTTAACCCCCCCTGGGCAGCCTGTGCCAGGCTCTGTCACCCTCACAGGGAAAAATCCTCCTCATGTTTCCATGGAGCTTCCTCTGCCTCAGCTTCCACCACTGCCCCTTGTGCTGGCATTGGGCATCCCCCAGCAGAGCCTGGCCCCAGCCTCTGCCACTCACCTGCACACCTTTATAGCCATTGCTGAGGTCCCCTCTCAGGTTCCTCTGCTCCAAGCTCCCAGCCCCAGCTCCCTCAGGCTCTCCTCCTAACAGAGCTGTTCTATTCCCTTCAGCATCTTTATGGCTCTCTGCTGAACTCTCTCCAGCAGTTCTATGTCCCTCTTGAACTGGGGGGCCCAGCACTGGACACAGTACTGCAGCTGTGGCCTCAGCAGGGCAGAGCAGAGGGGCAGGAGAACCTCTCTTGACCTCCTAACCGCAGCCCTTCTAACCCACCCTAGAATGGCATTGGCCCTGCTGGCCACCAGAGCACACTGCTGGCTCTTGATCCCTCTGTTATCACTCAGGCTGGGCTGCCTGCAGAGAGGTCCCTGAAGGCCTGAGGGATAGAGGCATCTGCCTGGCCATGCATCTCAGCAGAAATGAAAAGAGGGTAATAAAAGGCAAGGGGAGGTGTGGAGACCATGCATCATAACAGGCTAATGGCCTAATGCTAATGGAGAGCCTGGCTGCAGCCAATCCAGCCTGCCTGGCACAGCCATAAATATCAGGCAAGCACTCAAGTGATGGATTTGGCTCCTCCAGCCACACAGTATTTTACAGCCCCACTAATGCTGTCCTCCCCCTGGCCAGCAGCAAAAAGCAATTGTCACAACAATGGGTAGTAAACTCCACGGTGGCACTGAGGGGATATTAAGGGCAGCATCAGGCAGATGGCTCAAGGCAAAGCCCAACAGGAAGTCCTCCACCACAACCCACACTGGCACTGCTTTTGGCATGGCATTTGGGGTGTCAGGATGGAGTTCTGTCTTGAGAGGGTGCTGGGGTCACAGGATCACAGAAACATCCAGGTTGGAAATCCCCCTCAGGAGCACCAAGGCCAACCTAGAACCCTGCTCTACAACATTCACCTGAAACCACAGCCCCAAGCACCACATCCAAACCACCCTGAAACACAGCCAGCCTGGGGGACTCCAGCACCTCCCTGGGCAGCTCATTCCAGTCCCTGACCACTCTGTCCATGAAAAACTTCCTCCAAGTGTCCAATCTAAACCTCCCCAGCCTCAGCTTGAGGCCATCCCCCATGTTCTGTCTCCAATTCTCTGTGAGCAGAGCCCAGCAGCAGCCTCTCCACAATGTCCCTCTCTGTGAAAAACTTTCCCAACAACGATGGAACAGGTTGCCCAGAGAGGTGGTGGAGGCTCCATCCCTGCAGACACTCAAGGTCAGGTTTGATGGAGCTCTGAGCAACCTGCTCCAGCTGGGAAAGTGGACAAGATGGCCTTTAGAGGTCACTTCCAACCCAGTGCTTTCTCTGATTCCCTCTCTGAACATCCATCAATTCAAGAGAGATGTTGAGGAGCTGGAAGGTGTTTGGAGAAGGGCAGCAAGGCTGGGGAGGGGCCTGGAGCAGAGCCCTGTGAGGAGAGGCTGAGGGAGCTGGGGGGGTGCAGCCTGCAGCAGAGGAGGCTCAGGGCAGAGCTCATTGCTGCCTGCAGCTGCCTGCAGGGAGGCTGTAGCCAGGTGGGGTTGGGCTCTGCTGCCAGGCAGGCAGCAACAGAAGAAGGGGACACAGCCTGAAGCTGTGCCAGGGCAGGTCTAGGCTGGATGTGAGGAGGAAGTTGTTGTCAGAGAGAGTGATTGGCACTGGAATGGGCTGCCCAGGGAGGTGGTGGAGTGGCTGTGGCTGGAGGTGCTGAAGCCAAGCCTGGCTGGGGCACTTAGTGCCATGGTCTGGTTGCTTGTCTAGGGCCATGGGTTAGTTCACTAGAAGGTGCCAGGTTGAACTCAATGACCTCAGAGGTCTTTTCCAACCTGATTAATTCTGTGTTTCCATTCCCAAATCCCAACCTTTTTGCAGCAGCAGCAACCTGGGGGCTGCAGCAGCAGGCAGGACTCTCCATGTGGATTCCCCTGTCCATCTTCTGCACCCTGTGGACATCCCTGTCTGTCCCTGCACATTTCTGCTTGCCACATTCATTTCTTTCTCTTTTCCCCCCCCCTTCCTCTCAAGGAGGTATTTATAGAAGCAACATAGCATGGGCTTCTCACAGTATTTCTTGCCACCCAGGGATTTAAGATCTTACAAATGGACCAAAGCTGATGTTATTGTGACCTCTGAGGATTTTAAAAGCAGGCAGAAAAAAATATATATAGCAAAGAAAGCATGAACTTCTTGACTCACAAATAGAAAGGCAGGAGTCTAGCACTGCCCTACCCCCTCCAAGAAACCAAACATCTCCAGCACAGCAACTTCTGCAGATTTATGCTGAGAGGGAAGCAGGGAACAGACAGAAAAATGAGCACAGCTTCACAAAGCAGTTTGCTATTTCCTGCTCTTTGTCTCCAAGAAGATGGAAATGCAGCCCTGCTCCTGGCATGACATGGAGGAGGAATCACTTCTGCCTCACCTCCTGCTCCTCAAGGAGACAACACCTCTGTCTGTACAAGGTGTGGGGATTAAATGTCTCCTGAATCACAGCACTGTTTGGGATGGAAAAGCTCTCTAAGACCATCGAATCCAACCATCAACCCAACACCACCATGGCCACCAAACCATGTCCCCAGCTGCCATGGCCACAGGTTTCTTGAACCCCTCCCAGGGTAGTGACTTCATCACCTCCCTGGGCAGCCTGTTCCAATCCCTGACCACTCACCCAGCAAGGAAAATCTTCCTAATGTCCAACCTAAACCTCCTCTGGTGCAACTTGAGATCATTTCCTCTCATTCCATCACCCAGTGCTAGGGAGAAGAGAACATTCCAGGTCAGGTTGTCTGGGGCTCTGAGCAACCTGCCCTAGTTGCAGATGACCCTGAGAAGAGGGGCTTAGAGGTGCTGCTGGAGGAGAAGCTCAACAGGAGCCAGCAGTGTGCACTTGCAGCCCAGAGAGCAACCAGAGCCTGGGCTGCAGCAGGAGCAGTTGTGGGCAGCAGGGCGAGGGAAGTGATCCTGCCCCTCTGCTCCCCACTGCTGAGACCCCACCTGGAGTCCTGCATCCAGCTCTGGAGCCCCTGGGACAAGAGGGCTGTGGAGATGCTGGAGAGTGTCCAGAGCAGGACCAGGAGGATGCTGAGAGGCTGCAGCAGCTCTGCTGTGAGCACAGCCTGAAAGAGTTGGGGCTGTGCAGGCTGGAGAGAAGGCTCTGAGGTTATTGTGGCTCTGACCTTATTGTGGCTTTTCAGTACCTTAGGAGGGCTACAAGAAAGCTGGGGAGGGACTTTTGAGGCTGCCAGGGAGTGATAGGAGTGGGGGGAATGGAGCAAAGCTGGAAATGGGGAGAGCCAGAATGGATGTTAGGAAGATGTTTCTCAGCATGAGGGTGGTGAGAGCCTGGAATGGGTTGCTCAGGGAGGTGGTGGAAGCCTCATCCCTGGAGGTGTTTAAGGCCAGGCTGGATGAGGCTGTGTGCAGCCTGATCTAGTGTGAGGTGTCCCTGGGCATGGCAGGGAGGTTGGAACTGGCTGCTCCTTGTGGTCCCTTCCAACCCTGACTGATTCTAGGACTCCAGGATGCTATGTCCCTGCTGACTGCAGAGGGGGGGGCCTGGGTAAGCACTGAAGTTCCCTTCCCACCCAACCCACTGCATGATCTCTGGAGCAGGTTGGCTCTCACAAGGCTCTCCAGCCACTTCCACCCTTCAGTAGCTCCACTTTGGAAATGAAGCAAAGGTAATTGTTGCACTCAACGATTTCAAGCTGATTGTTCAAGGAGCCTGAACCTAGGTAAGAACCAGAGCTGGCAGCATCTCCTGATCCAAGAAACAGATTAAAGCAGCCTCTGAGCCCACCTGGCTCCATTTCACACAGCATTTCCTGAACACCTGCCCCTTGGCTCCCCAGCAGCTACAAAATGACAGCCCAGCTTCTTCTCTTTTTATTTCCCCCCCCCCTTATTTTACCTGCTGTGCCAGGCAGCAGATAACAGAGCTGCAGAGGCAGTGGTAGGAGAAGATGAGGCCAATTTCATGCCTTTAAGAGGCAACTAGGGCATGTCTGAATGGCTCAAAACTCAGAATGTAGAGGGACTTGGCAGCTCTGTCCCCTCTCCAGCCCTGACACACTCATGTGAAGGACTCTCTGATCACTTTTCAAATTCCCTGGCTCAAAGTAGGGCTCCAGCTTCTGGTTGCTACCAGTAGCCAGTGTAAGGCATCAGGCACTGTGGGGATGCATTACTCTGCTCTGGCAGGGGAGTTGGACTCACTGATCTCCAGAGGCCCCTTCCAGCCCCTACCACTCTGTGATTCTGGCATCACAACCTGAAAGAAGCCTTTCTACACAAATGGAAGCAACAGGGAACTGCTGGGAAATCCTTGTTTAGGGAGAAAGAGAGCCCCAGCTTCTTGGAATCAGAGAAGCATTAAGGTTGGAGAAGACCTCCAAGATCATCAAGTGCAACCTTCTACCTCCATCACCACTAGACCATGTTCAGAACTGCTGCATCTACCTGGTTTTTGAGCCCCTCCAGGGATGGTGATTCCATCACCTGCCTGGGCAGCCT
This sequence comes from Pogoniulus pusillus, assembly GCF_015220805.1. NCBI lineage: Eukaryota > Metazoa > Chordata > Aves > Piciformes > Lybiidae > Pogoniulus > Pogoniulus pusillus. Next base: position 5,399,957 of record NC_087302.1, read on the forward strand.
GTTCCAACACCTCTTGTAGGAATGGAATTCTTCCCAAGATCCACAGAATCACAGAATTAAGCAGGTTGGAAAAGACCTCTGAGGTCATTGAGTCCAACCTAGCACCTAACCCTACAGTTAACTAACCCATGGCACTAAGTGCCTCCTCCAGCCTCCTGTTAAACACCTCCAGGGATGGGGACTCCACCACCTCCCTGGGCAGCCCATTCCAATGCCAACCACTCTCTCTGACAACAACTTCCTCCTCACATCCAGCCTATACCTCCTCTGGCACAACTTGAGGCTGTGTCTCCTTCTTCTGCTGCTGGGTGCCTGGCAGCAGAGCCCAACCCCACCTGGCTACAGCCTCCCTGCAGGCAGCTGCAGGCAGCAATGAGCTCTGCCCTGAGCCTCCTCTGCTGCAGGCTGCACACCCCCAGCTCCCTCAGCCCCTACTCACAAGACCTCCTCTCTACCTTCTCACCACCTTCACTGCCCTTCTCCAACACCAGAGCAAACCAGCAGCAATCCAGGACCAAAGAGACCCCTCCTTAATTCACATCCTAGGGCAAGAAACAGACACTTGTTGCTCAGACCTTCCAATTAAACAGCTCCTTGAGCTGAGCAGGACTCATCTGCTGCCTCACACCTCTGCTTGGACACAGCTACTTGTGCTCTGTGGCTGATGGATTGATCATTGAGTCAGCAAAGCACCTTGACCTTCAAGCCCTGGCTGAAACCAGGCACCTCCCTCAGAAGGTGTCTGGGAAGGGATGATTTGCATCTCTACAATCACAGCCTGATGTCCTCCTGGCTTCTCTACACACTGACCCAAGGGACTTTTTCCTCAAGCACCACAGAGTGTGTCCAGAGGTGATAATTAAGGAGAAATTAAAAGGATGAGATAAGCATCCACGGAATGAAGTCAGATAAGGACAGGCTGGGACCTGTATTTCCTTCTGAAAGACCTATTTTGTTCCCACTAATGGAACAGATTAAGTCAGCCAGGCTGAATAAAACCCTCACATACCCAGACAGAACTCCACTTGAAGCTCTCCTTGCCCTTCATAACCCATCCAGGTACCACTGACCCTTGCAGAAGGGGAGGTTTGCCTGTCTGGAGGTTTGTCTGTCCAGGCATCACCCACCATGCATTCAGCAGGTGAACACAGAACCATGGAGTGAGTTGGAAGTGACCTTAAGGTCTAATTCCAAGCCCACACTATGGGCAACTTCCACCAGACTAAGCTGCTCATCCAATCTGGCCTTGAACACCTCCAGGGAGGTGGCATCTGCAACCCCCCTGGGCTGAACTGGTTGTTGTTTGTTCACAGAGCAGGCTTAGACCCTCTACAACTACCCTGAGCAGCCTGTTCCAGTGCTTCACCACCCTCATGGGGAACAATTTCTTCATGAGGTCTAATTTCAGCTTCTTCCAGTTTGAAGCATGAGTTAAATAGGACAAGGGGCAGGGTGGATCTGGATAGAATCCTAGAACCAAGCAGGTTGGAAGAGAGCTCCAAGCTCAGCCAGTCCAACCTAGCACCCAGCCCTGCCCAACCAACCACACCATGGCACTAAGTGCCCCAGCCAGGCTTGGCTTCAACACCTCCAGCCACAGCCACTCCACCACCTCCCTGGGCAGCCCATTCCAATGCCAATCACTCTCTCTGCCAACAACTTCCTCCTCACATCCAGCCCAGACCTGCCCTGGCACAGCTTCAGGCTGTGTCCCCTTCTTCTGTTGATGCCTGGCAGCAGAGCCCAACCCCACCTGGCTACAGCCTCCCTGCAGGTAGTTGTAGGCAGCAAAGGGCCATTAGGAAGAAGTTCTTTACTATGAGGGTGGAGGAAGACAGGGAAGTGGTGCAGGCACCATCCCTGGACACACTCAAGGTGAGGTCTGATGGGGTTCTGAGCAGCCTGCTGTAGCTGGGGCTGTCCCTGCTGACTGCAGGGGGGCTGGAGCAGACGACCTTTAGAGATCCCTTCCAACCCAGTGCATCCCCAGGAAGGGATGGAGAAGCTGCAGGCTCCTGCTGCAGGAACTTTTCCCAGAGCAGGCACAGAGAGCAAGATGGTAAAGTCCTGCACAGACTCTGCACTGTCAGACAGAGAAGAGACATTTATTTATTCTTGATCACAAACAATGTCCTCCATTGACAAGCTGAATGAAGGGCACTCCACTGATTTATTAGATCTAATAAGAAGCAGACCTCTGGGGATGAAATACAAGATTGATTTTCAGTGGTGAGCCACACTGCCACCCCAGCCCCTGTGCTCAGCAGATGAACCTGGGCATGCAGAGCACAGAGGGAGCTGAGACAGCACTGGGCAGGAGAAATGAATGGGAAGATTTGCACCAGGAAGGGGAGATGAAATGGAAACGAGGCTTGCAGCAGCAGCCCTTCACTCTTGTGCTAGCTGGAGCCTAGCTGGGGTGCTTTAGTGAGAGCAATTAGATGCTAGGCTGTGAAAAGGAAACAGTGGGGATGGCTGCTGCACTCCTAGGCTTGCTGAGATGGGTGAAAAGAATGACACACAGATAACAGAGTTGCTCTCTGGTTTTGGCTGCCTCCCTTCTCTCTAACCTGCTGTCTGGGTGACTAAGCCTTCTGCTTCCTAACTCCCCCTGGTCAATTCTCCAAACTCACCTTGAACATAAGGCAAAGTCTGGGAAGAGGTAGAGGGGTGGAAAGGAGGTGGAAGGGTGGTTGGGAGCCACTCCTGGGGACAAGAGAAAATGGCCTGGAGTTGTGCCTCAAGGGGAGCTTCAGGCTGGATATTAGGAGACTTTCCTTCCCAGACAGAGTTAGCAAGCATTGGAAGAGGCTGCCCTGGGAAGTGGTGAAGCCACCATCCTTGGATGGATTTAAAACCCTCATGGATGAGGAATGTGGTTTAGTGGCAGTGGCTTGGCAGTAGTGCTGGGACTGTGAGCTCTGCTTTTGGACTTGATGACCTCCAAGGTCTCTTCCAACCTCAACAGTTCTATGGCTCTATGATGAAGAGGAGAGCAGCAAACCACTAGGAAGTCTAAAGCAAACCTGAGTCAGGCCCACTCCATGCACCTGCCTCTAAGAGGAGCCTCTCTAAACATCTCCAGCCTCATTTTCACACCAGCCTGAGCCTCTACCAGGGCAAACACATCAGGAGAGCTCCCTGGATGCCATCCTCCACCAGGAAAAAAGACAACTAGCACAGCAGTTCTTAGCTGGAGGCCCTATTAATAGCAGTCCTAATTATATGGCTGCAAATTTAATTCCTAGCAATGATTAGTGTTGAAATCAAAGGCATCACACATCAATATTGATGGCACTGTATGAAGCCCATAAAGACAACAAGCAAGGAGGCACATCTACCCCCTACCCCCCTACCCCCCCACCCCAGCAGGTAGTTGATGTTTACTCTTGCACTAAGTCATTTCTAACTTTGCTGCATGAAAACTGCTTTCCTGCAGGAATCCACAGCTCTGATTTACCACCTGCAAGGTCAGGCTGAAGAAGGCCTGGCCTGGATGTCTACAAGATGTTGCTGCCCATGGCAGGGAGTTTGGAACTAGGTGATCTTTCAAGGGCCCTCCCAACCCAAAGCATTCTGTGAGTCTATGATCCACTTCCCCCTTGCTCCACCAGCAGAGATGCTCTGGAAGGAGAGCTGGAACACCAAGCTGCAGGGATGACTGCCCTGGGCTCCAAGCTGCTACTGAGCAGGCAGAGAACTTCTCTCCCTCCTCTCTTCATCGGATGAGACTGAACAAGGCCAAGGGCAGGGTTCCGCACTTTGGCCACAACAACCCCAAGCAGCACTACAGGCTGGGGACAGAGTGGCTGAGAGCAGCCAGGCAGAGAGGGAGCTGGGGGTGCTGGCAGAGAGGAGCTGAAGAGGAGGCAGCAGTGCTCAGGTGGGCAGCAGAGCCAATGGCATCCTGGGCTGGCTCAGGAGCAGTGTGGGCAGCAGGACAAGGGAGGTTCTTCTGCCCCTGTGCTCAGCACTGCTCAGCCCACACCTCAAGTACTGTGCCCAGTTCTGGGCTCCTCCATTGCAGAGAGATGTTGAGGTGCTGGAAGGTGTTTGGAGAAGGGCAGCAAGGCTGGGGAGGGGCCTGGAGCACAGCCCTGGGAGGAGAGGCTGAGGGAGCTGGGGGGGTGCAGCCTGCAGCAGAGGAGGCTCAGGGCAGAGCTCATTGCTGTCTGCAGCTGCCTGCAGGGAGGCTGTAGCCAGGTGGGGTTGGGCTCTGCTGCCAGGCAAGCAGCACTAGAAGAAGGGGACACAGCCTGAAGCTGTGCCAGGGCAGTTTGAGGCTGGATGTGAGGAGGAAGTTGTTGTCAGAGAGAGTGATTGGCATTGGAATGGGCTGCCCAGGGAGGTGGTGGAGTGGCTGTGGCTGGAGGTGTTGCAGCCAAGCCTGGCTGGGGCACTTAGTGCCATGGTGTGGTTGGTTGGGCAGGGCTGGGTGCTAGGTTGGACTGGGTGAGCTTGGAGCTCTCTGCCAATCTGGTTGATTCTATGATACATCAGCCAGCACTGTCTGCTGAAAGGAGCAGGAATCACAGGTTGGAAGGGACCCTCCAGGTCGTGTTGTCCAACCCCCTTGAAGTAAGCAGGGAGCTTCCCAGCTAGAGCAGGTTGCTCAGAGACCCATCAAGTTTGTCCTTGAATGTCTCCAAGGATGGGACCTCGACCACCTCTCTGGACAATCCATTCCAGTGTTCCACTACCCTTCCTCCTAACATCCAACTCTGGGCCCTCCAGATACACCCTAGAACAGAGAAACCAGAGGAACCAGGGCTAGACAACACTGCAGAGTGCAGGCAGCAATGCCATAATCCCACTGCAACATTTGGCTTAGAAAAGCCCTTTCAGATCACCCACTCCAACCACTCTCTCTCTCTACCAAGCCTAGTTCTAAACCATGGCCCTCACCACCATGTTTGTGGCTCTTTAAAACCCATTTTGAGCCAAAGCATACCAACAGAGCACTGAAACAGGTTCCCCAGAGAAGTTGTGGAGTCTCCTTCCCTGGAGACTTTCAAGGCCTCTCTGGATGTGTTCCTCTGTGATCTGTGCCAGATTGTGTGATCCTGCTCTGGCAGGGGGGTTGGACTTGATGATCTCCCTGGGTGCCTTCTGACCCCTAATATCCTGTCAATTGCAGCAGCTGCAAACACTCTGCTGTTTTATCCTTCCTTCCTCAGGCACTACTTCTGCACATCACTGAGCCCAAGGATTCAGTTGTCCCATTCTGCAGGTAGGAAAACCTGGATTGAAGTGCAAAGGGTGGATCTTGGCCCTGGGTGTATCTTCCCCCTGAGTGTCTGGGCAGGCAGGGGCTTGGGCACCTTCAGCGTTCAGCTCCTGTAGAGCAGAGAGGCTGAAGCAGCTCTGCCAAGGAGCATGCAGGGGGAGCTTAGGTGAGTGGCTAATGGGCAGGACATGGGTGAGATAAGGCAGCAACTGCAGCAATGACTCCTCACTGGGGAAGCACAGACAAATGTGGGAGATTTCAGAGCTGGCTCCCTGACTTCCCTCCCCCAGCTACACTTCTGTCTTTGAAACCCCAGACTCAGCCACCAGCTTGCTTCCAAAGTTAGTCAAGGGCTGTGGGAGAGGGAAGAGGTGTTGGATAACTCACCTCTGCGTGGGCAGGTGCAGGAGATGAGGCACCTGTCTCAGTCTATGGCACTGGGAGAGGTGGGCAGATTCCTGCCACCCTCATTTCACGTTTGGGGAAAGAGGAGACAGGGAAACATTTACAGTGCTGAGCATCCTGACATCGAGATCTGCCTGCTCACAGAACACACATCACTGCTGGAGACAACCTGGTGCTAACTTCCCACTGGCTTTGCAGTCCCCAGAGCCCCCCAGAGCTGCTTCCCACCCTTCACATGGCCTCTCTTAGGCCACATTGAAGATAATCTCACATGGCAGACAAGGAAAGAGTTACCAAAGGTGTGGACAGAACCATGAGATAGAGAACACCCTCCTGCAGCAGAAGACAGGGCAGAGAATAACAAGAGGTATGGATCTCATCAGCTGCAGACAGCTCTGATGCATGGGGAATAAGGGTGCTTGGGATGCCAGGCAAAGCTGGTGTGCCTGGAATCAAGCTGCTGAGAGATGAAGCAGTTCTCCCACTACCTGGCCAGCACTGGCTCAAACAGGAGGTGAAGGATTCCACAGCCCTCCCTCTGGCCCAGGCCATGGATGGGAATGGCTAGGTTGGAAGGCAGGTGTTATGCCTGGGACAGCAGGGGGGGTTAAAGCCTGCTGGAGAGTCTGCCTCTGCTGTAATCCTCCATAATTCATGGGGTGGGACACTCAACACCAAGCGTGGGCAGGCAGAGGATGCTTGCTGGAACTGCTTCTCAATCACAGAGCCACAGAACTGTTTCAGCCAGAAAAGACTTCTGAGATCCAACTGTTGACCTAACACCACCATGGCCATGAAAGTGTGTCCCAAACTGCCATGTCCATGTTTCCTGAACACCTCCAGGGGTGGAGAGTCCACCACTGCCCTGGGCAGCCTGTTCCAGTCCCTGACCACTCTTGCAGGAGAGAACTGTTTTCCTCATAACCAACCTACACCTCCCCTGATGCCATTTGAGGCCCTTTCCTCTTGTTACTAGGGGGATACTAGGGAGAGGAGACCAACTCCCACCTCACTCCAACCTCCTTTCAGGGAGCTGTAGAGAGCAAGCAAGACTCCCCTCAGCCTCCTCTTCCCTGGGCTGAACACCCCCAGTTCCCTCAGCTGCTCCTCACCAGCCCTGTTCTTCAGACCCTCCATCAGCTTTGTTGCCCTTCTCTGGACTAATTCCAGCACCAAAACGTCCTTCTTGGAGTGAGGGTCCCAAAACTGAACCCAGTATTTGAGGTGCAGCCTCACCAGTGCCCAATACAGGGGGACAATCACTGCCCTACTCCTACTGACCAGACTAGTGCTGATCCAAGCCAGGATGCTGGTGACCTTCTCGGCCACCTGCATCCCTCTGTGCTAGGAGAAGAGGTGGGCAGGGAGCAGAGGGGCTCTGCCTGCAAGCCCACTCTTCCCCACGCTCAATATTGCCCCACTGCCACCCGAGAGGCACCAGGGAGGCATGGAATTTACTGCTGCTCAGCACTCGGTGGAGTGCTGACTGAATATTAACGAGCTGATGTAATTAAAGTGATGCAGACATTCAAGTGTAGTATCTGCCTGTCCTTGTATCTTCCTGCAGAGCTGAGGAAGAAATTCCCTGCTGCTTAAGGACACCAAAAAAAATTAACAGCCTGCTGCTGATTACATTTGTTAACCCTTTCCCTGGCAGGAAGCAGCAGGCTCTGCAATCAAGGGCTTCACCTACAGCTGTCAGTCACGTCCCAGGTTGATTTGCAGCTTCTCAGCATCTCCAAAGCTGCTTTTGCTGGAGCTGGATCAACCTTCTGCACCCACTGCTGAGCTGGTTTCCAGTTGCAGCTCCAACTCCAAAGGGCAGTAAGTGCTGGGGTGTCCCTTCTGCTTATGGCCCCCAGATCCATCTCCACACTCGGTTTAAATATGGAGCTTCTGGGGGAGGATTAGAGAGGACGACACAGAAGGTATGGGACTGGGTCTGACCAGTCTTTGCTCCCCACTTATTAAAGAGCAGTTCAGAGACCTGGGAGAGGGGGAAATCCCAGCTGGAATTCACAATCCTAGGACTCACTGCCGCTCCGAAGGAGGAAACCAGAGAGAGCATCTCTTTGCCCAGAGCAACTTTTTGTGATGCAGAGGGTGAGGAATGTTATCTTCCAGGACTGATCAATCACTCAACTGTCAGAGGGTAGGGCAGGAGGGAAGAGGCAGAGAGGAGCAGCAGGACTTTGCCCTGAGGCTTGGTTTCCAACAGCAGTCAAGTTAACCCATTCTTATCTCTCCATGACCTTCCACCATTGGCAATTTTGCCATCACCAAAAGCTCCCTAACCCTTTCTTCTTCAGAGGCTGCAGCAGGATCGCTGGGAAGCAACTCAAAACCATTTCAGGATTCCCACCAGTGTGTCAAAAAGGAGAGAAGATCCAAGAACTTGGATACAACTTGCTGAGGGTCACAATTTGCTGAGGGTCACTCATGCTCAGAAACTGCAAGTCACTTAAAGCAGGCTGACAACCACAGGATCATCAACGTTGCAAAACTCCTCTAAGATCATCCAGTCCAACCAACACCAACCCAACACCACCATGGCCACTAAACCATGTCCCCACAAGGCATGTCCACACATTTCCTGAACACCTCCAGGGATGGTGACCTCACCACCTCCCTGGGCAGCTTGGTCCAATGTTTCACCTCTGCATCAGCCCCACAACCACTCCTCCCACAGCTCACTGAACGATGAGATGCACAACCCCCAAACCAACAGCACACAGGCAGCGCACACAGGAGCTGGCACAGTGCTGAGACCTCCATCACCCTGCTGCAGCAGGAAGAGACTGGCTGGAAGCACAGGAAGGTGCCCTCAGCCCATGCAGGGGGATGCTCTGGAGCTGTAACACCTCAGAGTAGTGGGAACTGTGTGGCTCACTGAACGACGAGATGCACAACCCCCAGACCAACAGCACACAGGCAGCACACACAGGAGCTGGCACATTGCTGTGACCTCCATCACCCTGCTGCAGAAGGAAGAGACTGGCTGGAAGCACAGGAAGGTGCCCTCAGCCCATGCAGGGAGATGCTCTGGAACTGTAGCAGCCTCAGAGCAGTGGGAACTGCGTGACCTTTTTTGGTCTCTTTCCCAGGACCATGCTGGAGGAGTTTCTGCTGCACCTTTCAGCTGACACTTCTGCATTTCAAAAGAAACTTGCAGCAACACCACCCTGTGCTCCCAGTGCAGATGGATGGACCTGGCCTCACCAATGCAAGGCTCTCTATGACCCAAACCCTGTGATTCTTTTGTTTCACTCCCTACTGGCTCCCAGTTTCGCACTGGGAACAAAAATCTGCAAGACACACAGCAGCAGCTACGTGCACCAGAGATGACAAATGGATCCTGGCTGTCTGAAGCCACATGAATCAGCTTACCTTCTTCAGCTTGCCAGTCTTTGTCCCCACAAACACCACACTGTAGCCATTGTAGACATAGGAAGCAACGGAAGTCATCCGGTCGCGGCTGGAGGTGAAGAGGGTCACTCCATCCACGGGCGTTGAGCCTCCCAGGGGCTGGTTGATGTCAAGCCCACAGAAATTGTCATCGATGGGGACTGGCTGGAAAGACAAAGTAGGAGGCAGCTGTGAGTCAGACAAAGCACAAAGCAGCCCCACATGCTTGGGGTCGTGTAAAGGGGGCTCGACTGGACAGGGCTGGGTGCTAGGTTGGAGATCTCTTCTAATCTGGTTGATTCTGTGATTCTGTGACAGCTGGGTGGGAGCTACCAACATGGCTCTGCCCAGGAGCCAGGCCAGCTTCAGCCACTTTGTTCCCTTCACTGCCTGGGGCCAAGACACTCTGCAGCTGCTCCAAGAGGGGTTTGGACAGGATTAAGGAGGTACCTTGAGTCCATCTGCTAGGTTTCTCCTGGGTTTAGCACAGCTGCATGGCCACGCAGGAATTCTCTGCTCCACTCATTTCAGCTCCTCTCAACCCAACTTCCAGAGGTGCTGGGCCACGAAAGCATCGAGGCTCACACCAGCAAAGGCTTCCCTTGAAGACCACACAAACCCTGCTGCTGACAGCTGACAGTGGGGCTGGCACTGCCTCACACAGTGTGGGACATGCTCAGGTCAGTCCCTAGCCAGAGGATGGCCAGGCAGGGCTGATCCCACCTCACATCCTTAACTCCAACCTAAACCTCCCCTGGCACAACTTCATGGCCATTTTCTTTCATTCTGTCATCTGAGAACAGGGGGAAGAGACCAACTCCTACCTCACTCCAACCTCCCAAAGCTGGAAACAGCAAACACTTCCAGCGAGCTGCCAATCTTTATGTGCCTTAATGCCAGCCCTTCCCTGTCACCACCAAGTGTCTGAGAAGAGCACGGACCAAAGGGCAAGAGAGTTGCTACGGCAAGGAAGCAGAGGCATGGAAAGACACTGGAATGGGCTGCCCAGGGATGTGGTGGAGTCGCCGTCCCTGGGGCACTTCAAGGCAAGGTTGGACGTGGCACTTGGTGCCATGGTCTAGCCTTGAGCTCTGTGGTAAAGGGTTGGACTTGATGATCTGTGAGGTCTCTTCCAACCCTGATGATACTGTGATACTGTGAACCCTGTTGCGTAAGCTCCTGGCCCACAGGGCCAGGCTTTGAGACCAGCTCTCAGGGGCTACGCCAGCCAACAGAGCATCCTCACCGCTTTAGTGCACTGAACATCCTTCCCCAGCAGCCAGTTGAGCTCCAGGTTGCCTTCCCCCTGGTAGCAGGACTGCAGGCGCTCCTTGATCTGCGCGTTGATGGCGCGGATGGGGAAGACGCAGAGCGCGGAGTCGTCGGGGGGCTGGTGGTACTGCTTCTGGCCCTTGGAGAAGATGGCAAAGAGCACATCCTCCCGGGCCGTGACGTTGAGGGCCCTGGCCAGCACGTCTCCCGGCTTGGAGAGGTAGGCTGCTTGCAGCAGGCGGTACTCCGTGTCCCCCCGGACGCAGCCGAAGGGCAGCGAGACGTAGGAGTGGAACTTGGGGTCGTCCTTGCAGAGCCGCACGATGCGCGAGGTGTAGAAGAGGTCGCTGGCGGAGTTGATGGAGACCCCTTCGGGGGTCTCCGGCTGCACGGTCAGAAAGTAGACGAAGTTGCCGCTGGCGAAGCCGTAGATGTAGAAGATGTCGAAGTGGGAAACGAGGGCCAAGGTGTCCGAGGGGATTTTGATGAGGGACGACACAAAGTCGCTGTGGAGCTCGTAATCCAGCATGGCTGAGGACTCGGGGTCCCGGGGCAGCTTGCGGCTGGAGAGGGTGGGGAAGTAATCCTGCTTGCCGTCCACTGCCGTGCCGATGAAGAGCTTCCCGTCCTCGCCTTCCGAGCGCACGATCACCCCGTACATGGTGCCCGTCTGGTTGACGCTGGACAGGTAATGCTCCTTCTTGTGGGAGGGCTCCACCAGGATGAAGAGGTCGTCCAGGCGCAGCAGCTTGCAGACGCCCTGGTAGAGGCTGCCACAGGCCAGCAGTCGGTTCTCAGAGTAGTCAATGATCAGCAGCTTGTTGACGTTGTTGGTGAGGGTGAGGATCTCGCTGCAGGGCTGGACGATGAGGGGGGGGTAGCAGGATTTGTTGTCCTCCTCGGGACCGGTTTTGTGAGCCACCAGAATGGTCAGGTTGCCCGAGAGCTTGTAGACCCTGTTGATGGCTCCGACGTAGACCGCTCCGGTGCCCTGGTGGACGGTCAGGTGGTTGAACGTCCAGTCCCGGTTCTCCGAGTGGAAAGTGTTGAACAAGGCATTGCTGGAGACGTTCCGTGAGAGGGATGCCAGGAAGAGACAGAGCAAAGCCACCGCCCAGCCATCGGAGTCTGGTACCCGAGGCCAGTTCTTCCTCTGATCCATCCTGGGAAAGGCAAACTCCGTGTCCCCCGAGCGTGTCCTGTGCCCCAGCAACGTCCCTCACATGGTTCTGGGGAGGGGGGGAAGAGAAAGCAACACAGAGCAAAGGATTAGATCCTGTGTGCCCTGCAGATAAAATTCAAAGGAGGCTTTCTAATTACAAAGTCCTTGAGATAAAGTGAGGACGCCTCTAAGCCCAGCAGGAATTAAGCAGGTCTCCTAACTTATTGGTAAACAGTTCAGGCTCCAGGCTTTGCCACTTGGTTTGGCCTCTGCGTGCTAATGGCTTCTGTGGTTGAGGTCTTTCTAACCCACCCTGCTCAGGCATGAGAGGGGACAATCAGCTCCAACCCAAGGCAAAGCCTGCTGCTCACACACTCAACCATCAGCCTGTGGTCTCGGCTAAAAGGCTCCTGCAGGGAATGTTGTTGGAAGCAGCAGAGGAATAGAGAGGAGTTTCTACCTTTAAATCCACCACGACCTCATTTGGGAACCTCAAGAAGAAGCCTCCTGCAGGCAACTTCATTGAGCATACACAGACCAAAGCCACCAAGATCTCCTCTCCACCTCTCCCCACAGCCTGAAGTACCTCTGCAGGAGCTCTGCATGCAGCGTAGGTACTGCGCTTCTTCATGAGGCACTGCACAGCTGAGAAGCAGGTGCCACAGAGGTGGGGACACCTGGTTAGATCAGCAACCAAACAGCACCAGCAGCGTCCTATGCAGGGCAGATGCTGCCCATCTGGAGCCTGATGTTCTACACAAAGGAGTCAAGAGATGAAGTTCCATCCCTGGCTCCCTGCGAGAGAAGCTCCAGGCTTGGAGGACACAACATGTGGGTGCAAGACATGCATCACTTGGCCAGCAGATCAAGAGAGGTGATCCTGACTCTCTGCTCTGGTGAGACTTCACCTGGAGCATGCATCCAGCTCTGGAGCTCCCAGCACAAGGACACAGATCTGTTGGAACAGTTTCAGAGGAAGCCAGGAAGGTGATCAGAGGGCTGGAGAACCTCCCCTGTGGGACCAGGCTGAGTGAGTTGGGGCTGTTCAACCTGGAGAAGAGAAGGCTCCAGGGAGACCTTAGCACAGCCTTCCAGTACCTGAAGAGGGCTACAGGAATGTTGGAGAGGGACTTTTGACAAAGACTTGGAGTAACAGGATGAGAGGGAATGGACTGAAATTGGAGAGGGCAGATTTAGGCTGGAGATGAGGAAGAAATTCTTTAGAGTGAGAGTGGTGAGACACTGGAACAGGTTGCCCAGAAGCTGTGGACACATCATCCCTGGAAGCACTTAAAGACCAGGCTGGAAGAGCCTTTGAGCAACCTGGCTAGTGGGAGGTGTCCCTGCCCATGGCGTTGGACCTGGCTGATCTTTAAGTTCCCTTCCAACTCAACTCATTCTCTCAATCTCTGAACAAACAATGTTCAGTGTGGGCAGCAGGACAAGGGAGGTTCTTCTGCCCCTGCGCTCAGCACTGCTCAGGACACACCTCAAGTACTGTGCCCAGTTGTGGGCTCCTCAGTTCAAAAGAGATGTTGAGGTGCTGGAAGGTGTTTGGAGAAGGGCAGCAAGGCTGGGGAGGGGCCTGGAGCACAGCCCTGTGAGGAGAGGCTGAGGGAGCTGGGGGGGTGCAGCCTGCAGCAGAGGAGGCTCAGGGCAGAGCTCATTGCTGCCTGTAGCTGCCTGCAGGGAGGCTGTAGCCAGGTGGGGTTGGGCTCTGCTGCCAGGCAGCCAGGGACAGAAGAAGGGGACACAGCCTCAAGCTGTGCCAGGGCAGGTCTAGGCTGGATGTTAGGAGGAAGTTGTTGTCAGAGAGAGTGATTGGCATTGGAATGGGCTGCCCAGGGAGGTGGTGGAGTGGCTGTGGCTGGAGGTGTTGAAGCCAAGCCTGGCTGGGGCACTTAGTGCCATGGTCTGGTTGGTTGGGCAGGGCTGGGTGCTAGGTTGGGCTGGCTGAGCTTGGAGCTCTCTTCCACCCTGCTTGGTTCTATGATTCAGTGCCACAGCCCCCAACCACCACCAGAAACCCTGCGGAGGAAAGTTTGAGAGCGGCTGGGTAGAGCTGGAGAGTTAAACACCAGGAAGGCAGGAGAATGGAGCCAATTTAACTCTGATCCTTAATACCATTTCACCATTAATTTTCCCTCTTTCTTTTGGTCGTGGGAAGGAAGTTCCAAACGTGGCCTTCAAAGCCATTTGAAGCTCTTAGTAACGCAAGGTGCAAGAGAGAGTAAATCCAGGGACACAATAAAAACCCAAGCAGCTGAAAGGCCTCAATTAGGCTGAAAGGAGTTATCTGGTATTTAAATAATTATTAGATTGAAGGAATAATCACAGGTCTGAGCCTAATTTTTTTTCTCCCTCCCCCCCCCCCCCCCCCCCCCACTGTCATCCTAATGGAGGCTATAATATTATTATTCAAATGCTCATGATTCTCATTGAGGGACTGGGAAGGGGGGGGGGGGGGGAAAGGGTTCATTTAATCTCCATGTGACAGGGCTTCAGGAGGTCTGATTAGTCATTTCTCTTGCTTCAGCTGTCAATCACTTGTGGGCACCATGGTTTGTCATTAGTGGTGTTTTATGCACACACACAGAGGCAATAAATAATGAAGAGAGGAGGAGAAAAAATAGAGTGGGGGAAAAAAATGCAAAAGCAAAAAGGATAATGAAAAGCAAAAGCAAAACAGAGAATCTCCTGTGGAAATAAAAATGATGGCTCAAAGGGACAGTTCTGCTGTCCCCACGGCTGCAGCTGCCTCTGGCTGGTGGTGCTGCAATGTTTCACAAGGGGTTGCAGCAGTAGGAGGAGGAGCAAAGGGTTTGGAACTGGAGATGGGGAGATTTAGGTTGCACATCAGGAGGAAGTTCTGCACAATGAGGGTGGTGGAACCCTGGAACAGGTTGCCCGGGGAGGTGGTGGAGGCTCTATCCCTGGAGACATTCAAGGTCAGGCTTGAGGTGGTTAAAGATGTCCTTGCTGACTGCAGAGGGGGTGGACAAGATGACCTTAAGGGTCTCTGCTCCTAACCTGAAGCATTTTATGATTCTACTATCTGATCTTTCTGGGTTGGGCTGGTTTCATGAGCAATGATTTACACACAGCCTCCCCCCTTTGCCAGCACTGCTCTGCCCACCCCAATCCTCTTGGCTCTGTTGGGTCCTGCTCTCCTGGGACACTCCACCCTCTGAAGGAGGCAACTCCAACAGCTCTGACGCCTTCAAGATGCAGTAAATGCATCTGCACCAACCCAGGCACACTCACTCCCACCCCAGGCACAGCCAGCCTGCCCCACACCAGCCTCAGCATCCTCCTCCAGCAGCCTCAGCATCTTCCCCCAGCAGTCTCAGCATCCTCCCCCAGCAGCCTCAGCATCCTCCCCCAGCAGCCCCATCCCTGGATCTCAGCATCCCAGCTCCAGAGGCTTTGTCCAGCTGTTCCCACATCACTCCCAGCCCAAGGACCCTGCTCAAGGGGAAGAGAGCAGCAGATCAAACCCGCTGTGGGTTTTTTTCTCCTAAGGGCACAAGTGTCTGGGGAGCTGCCTCACAGAATGAGGCCTCCTGAGCAATGACTGAGCTGGCAGGGATGTGATTGCTTTCGGAGCTGGAGGTGGATTCTGCCCTTTCTGCTTTTTATAGTCAAATAAGATTCATTGCTGTGGGGCCAGGAGCAGGGAGACTGGCTGGCTGGTGCTGCTGACCTCCCCTGCAGGTCACCAGGCTGTCAGAAATCCCCCAGAATTATCAAAGGGGTCACCCAAAGGTCAGGCTGCACTCTATAAACTAAAAACACAAGAACAAACCCTTTGGAACAACCTCGCCCTTGCACCAGCCTGACCCTTTCTCTTTGCATTGGCTCCAGATCGAAGCTGCCAACTGGGAGGAGGGAAAAGAGCCCAGAGCTGGGCCAGTTCTTTGTAGTAAGAACACAGGGGATGGGTTTGCATCCCTCCTGGAGCCCATCAGGAATGCTTCTGTGAAATCTTTCCAGCCATGAAAGCTGCCACAGTGATTTACCCCCCTTAAAGAAGTGAGGCCCAGGACGCACTGGTCAGCTCTGGAAGAAGATCTTACAGTCATTAACAGGGCTTTAATTAGACAAGCTCTGAGCCAAACTGTCTCAATAAAGCATCTCTGAGTTCCAGGATGCTTCCAGTTCAGATCAGAGGTCTGGGGTTTGACTCTGCCTCCTCATAGAGTCACTGAATGCCAGGGGCTGGAAGGGACATCCAAAGCTCAGCCAGTTCAACCCCCCTGCCAGAGCAGCATCACCCAGAGCAGATCACACAGGAACACATCCAGGCAGGGTTTGAATATCTCCAGAGAGGGAGACTCCACAGCCCCCCTGGGCAGCCTGTGCCAGGCTCTGTCACCCTCACAGGGAAAAAAATCCTCCTCATGTTTAAATGAAACTTCCTCTGCCTCAGCTTCCACCACTGCCCCTGGTGCTGGCATTGGCATCCCCCAGCAGAGCCTGGCTCCAGCCTCTGCCACTCACCTGCACACATTGATAACCATTGCTGAGGTCACCTCTCAGGCTCCTCCAAGCTCCCAGCCCCAGCTCCCTCAGGCTCTCCTCCTACCAGAGCTGTTCCATTCCATTCAGCATCTCTGTGGCTCTGTGCTGGACTCTCTCAAGCAGTTCTATGTCCCTCTTGAACTGGGGGCCCAGAACTGGACACAGTACTCCTGCACCCTGGTGCAGCCAGATGAGCCTCCTGCTGCCCAATTTCCCCTTACTCAGCAGAAAGTCCCACAAGTCTCTTCCATGCTCTCAGCATCTTCACCTCATTCTCCAACAAGAGAAGCCTTGGCACAGTGGAGCCCTGAACTGAGGATTTTCCAACCCACCCCATCCTAGGGACACAGTTTAGTGGCAGTGGCTTAGCAGCACTGGTGGGATTGCTCTCTACAGCTACCTGAAGGGAGGCTGTAGCCAACTGGGGTTGGACTCTTCTCCCAGGCAACCAGCCACATAACAAGGGGACACAGCCACAAGGTATGCCAGGGCAGGTCTAGGCTGGATGTCAGGAGGAAGTTCTTGCCAGAGAGAGTGATTGGCATTGGAATGGGCTGCCTCATCCAGTCTCTTCTTGAACACCTCCAGGGACAGCGACCACCACCTCCCTGAGCAGCCCATTCCAATGCCAGTCCCTCTCTCTGCGATGTCAGGTGGTGATAGGAGTGGGGAGAATGGAACAAAGCTGGAAATGGGCAGATTCAGACTGGATATTAGGAAGAAGTTCTTCAGCATGAGAGTGCTGAGACCCTGGAATGGGTTGCCCAGGGAGGTGATGGAAGCCTCATCCCTAGAGGTGCTTAAGGACAGGCTGGATAAGGCTCTGCACAGCCTGCTCTAGGGTAGGGTGTCCCTGCCCATGGCAGGGGGGTTGGGACTGGTTGATCCTTGTGGTCCCTTCCAACCCTGACTGATCCTAGGATTCTATGAAAAGCAAACTCTAAACCACCAGAGAGGAATCTGGCAACAGGTCTGAGGTTTCTGAACCTCAGGCATGCTGAACACTAAGCTTTTACAACCTGTGCAAGGCTGAACCCTTTGGATTTCAGGCTGCAAAGCAGTTTTATGCCCCTCCAGGTTCTGCTGTCCCTTGGCTCTGCCTGTCCCCATCTCCCCTGGGCCATGCTGGCAGCTGCAGGCAGGATCCATGCCAGGAGCAGCCTCTCCACTTCCCCAGAGCTGCTTATTCACAGGGCTGGTATTTCACAGCTTTCTGAGAAAGAGTTAAGAGGGCAAAACACAGCATTGTGATTATTGCTTCCTCCAGCCCTGGGACAAGGAAGAGGAGGGGAGCAACCAAAGGCAGCCACAAAAAGGCATTTCCCTGATAACAAACAGGGCTGCATGGATCAGGCACAAAATTTGGGCACAGTGTCCAGACTTCAGATGTTGTTTATACAACACATACCAGACAAGCTACCTCTCCATCCCTGCCCCTCTTCTGCTCCTTCAGCTCACACATCCTAACAGGTCTGGGGTAAAGAGGAGCAGACAATCCCAGGGACAGGTCTGCTGGAAGCTCCAGCTTTGCATTTTGGGGAGTGCCCTGCAGCAGCCTGGCCTGACCCAGCATTGCTCCTGCCTCTGTCCCAGGCTTGCTGAAGAAACCTTGGTTGGTCCACCTGAGAAATGAGGACAATGCCCCATGGATAATGCTCCCTTTTTGCAAGGAGACTCATGGGAAAGGCAAGGGGTGATTGGTACAAGCTACTGCTGGGGAGATTCTGACTGGCACCCAGAGGAAAATGTGTCACCATGAGAGCAATGAGACATTGGAATCACATCCCAAGGGAAGCAGTGAATTCCCCTATGCTGGATGGTTTTCAGACTCAGCTTGCCAGGGTGCTGGGCCAGCTCATCTCAACCCCACCATCACCTAGGAAGGTTGGCCCAGGTGGTCCTTGGGGTCCCTTCCAACCTGGCACTCTGGGATTCAGCTGATGGAAAACTCAAAAGGGATCTACCAGACATAAAGGGTTGGAATAAAATAGGTGTGAGGGAGCAGCTTAAGAGCTGCTTGGTGTGCTGCTGCTGGTGAACTCTTTGATCAGACAGAGCAGGGCTACTCTGCCCTGACAGCAGTGACAACACAAGCACAGCCACAGCTCCCTCTGACCATCCCTGTGCCACGGCAAGGAGGCTTTGCTTGAGCACTGCCCAAACCATCATCATCATCTCCAAGGGAGCTCTGCATTCCTCAGGCAAATCTAAAGCAGGACAACAGCTGTGGCTTGCAGCCAGCTGTGCACTGCAGCTGGAGACATTTAACACCCCTCTCCACCCCCAAAAGACATCCAGCAAAATTCATAAGCACCCTAGGACACCTAGGGAGCAGGAATTAGACACCTTTTCCTTTCCCTGTGCTGATACTTGACACCTGCTAGCTGAGAAACCACAGCTGGCAGCTATTGAGCCCCCAGCTCACTGCTGTGAAACAGCTTAGGAATTACCCTGCACACAGAGAGGTGCTGGGAAAAGAGGACTTCATTCACCAGGTGGTCCCCAAGGACAGACCCAAGGCTGGTGACAACAGTGTGCACTGGAGCATGGAGCAGACCAGACCCTGAGTTCCCCTTGAAGTATGAGGCCGAGGGAAAACCTTCACACTTCTTAAGTTTCAGAGCTGGTTTGTTCAGGTCTTGGGCAGTCTCAGTTTCATCTGAACCTGTGTAAACAAGTCACTGGCTTTGGATGACATTAAATCATCAAAGCCTTTGGCTGGGAAGTTGTGCTTCTCTAATCCAGTCTCCTGCTGCCAGGGCCAGCTATAATCATCAGCCAGGAGAAGTTTCTCTAAGCTGTCCTTAAGGACCTCCAGGCACAGAGTCCACAACCCCTCCAGGCAATCTGGGTCAGCAAAGTTCCTCTCAAAGTGCTGCTTCTGCTTTCAACCCCAGATGGTCTGAGGTTCATCCCCACCCCCTCCACTGGTGCACCTGAAAGCCCTCTGATTATTCATGGGCTTTACTCCCAACAAAACAGAATTTAATGGATGGTGACCTTAGGTGCAAGCAGATTAAACGATTAAATGATTTGCCCAAGGCTAGGCAAAAGGTCCCAGTGGCCAAGGCAGGAGTTTTATCTCCCCAGCTTCAGCCCAGCTCTCTCTCCCCAGGTGACATCCAGCTGCAGTTTATAACAAGAGAATATTACAGAGCAGCACCAGGGATGATCAGAGAGCAGCCACTGAACTGGAGGAGAAAAAGCAGCAGCAGCTTCTCCTGGCCTCACTCCAAGTGCACCACAGGCAAGTGAAGTACCCCAGCTTCAAATTAAATGGGTCCCCAGCCACTCCATTAAACAGAAATCCTGAAACAGGAATCCTTGGGCTGTGCCAGGCCTGTTCAGTGAGCAGGGTTTGTCATCCCCAAGCCTCCCCAGGCAGGCAGAGGAATTTACACAGCGGCCACCAGGCTGTTCCCTAAACAAACCTGGAAATGGGGCTGGGATAAAGCAGCTCCTGAGCTGCTGCATCCCCAACCCTGCAGCCATGGAGCACACCCAGCCAGCAGAGCTGCACTTAAAGCTCTGTGCACAGCCAGGGATGCTGCCCCAGGTAGAGAATCACAGGAACACAGTGAGGTGGGGGTTGGGGGGGGACCTCTGGACACCATCCAGTCCAACCCTCCCTGCTCCAGCAGGGCACCCACAGCAGCCTGCCCAGGATCACAAGGGCCAGGGGGGGTGGAACCTCTGCAGAGGAGGAGGATACTCCAAAACCTCTCTGGGCAGCCTTAATTTTTTCCTTCAGTTCAAGGGAATCTTCTTGGCTTCAGTTTGTGCCCACTGCCTGCTGTCCTGGCACTGGGCACCACTGGAAAGAGCCCAGCCCCATCCTTATGGCCTCCACCCTCTAGATGCTTGTGTGCATTTGAGAGTTGTTTGCTGGTGATGCTGCTCCACACCAATCCAGAACAGAATTAGCTGTTCAGATTATGAGCTACATCCACCCAGCCAAGCCCACACCACCACAGACCATCATGTTGTGCATCACTGTGCCCCAAACTGAGCCCACACCACCACAGACCATCATGTTGTGCATCACTGTGCCCCAAACTGAGCCCACACCACCACAGACCATCATCTTGTGCATCACTGTGCCCCAAACTGAGCCCACACCACAGACCATCATCTTGTGCATCACTGTGCCCCAAGCTGAGCCTACCCCTCAACAAGTCATCATGTTGTGCATCACTGTGCCCCAAGCTGAGCCCACACCACCACAGACCATCATGTTGTGCATCACTGTGCCCCAAGCTGAGCCCACACCACCACAGACCATCATCTTGTGCATCACTGTGCCCCAAGCTGAGCCCACACCACCACAGACCATCATCTTGTGCATCACTGTGCCCCAAACTGAGCCCACACCACAGACCATCATCTTGTGCATCACTGTGCCCCAAGTTGAGCCTACCCCTCACCAAGCCATCATGTTGTGCATCACTGTGCCCCAAGCTGAGCCCACACCACCACAGACCATCATCTTGTGCATCACTGTGCCCCAAATTGAGCCCACACCACAGGCCATCATCTTGTGCATCACTGTGCCCCAAGCTGAGCCCACACCACCATAGGCCACCCACTCCTGTGCTTTCCCACCACCAGACTGGGAGGGCAGTGGTGGCACAGCACCAAACTGGGATGAGAAGCAGAGCAATGCATTCCTGGTACATGCCCACCTCTGGCCTCCTGCCTCACTCCAGACTCCAGTTGCTGCTCCCAGCGCTGGCATCCCCAAGGCAGAAGGGGCAGAAATCCTCAGCCAGGCACTGCCATGGGATCAGGAGGAATTTGGAAAGGCAGAAAAACAACTGCCACAGCCCTGAAACGAGCAGCAGAGCTGAAGCAGGCAGGCTGATGCAGGAGAGAGCCATGCAGCACTGAAGGGCTCTTCAGAGACCATTAAGCAGTCCTGCTCAGCCCTGCCTTGGTGGAAGTGCCTGCCTGGGACTGCAATCAACACCAGCCTGAACAGCAACATGAAGCAAGCTCCTGTCCCCCTCAAAGCCTCTTCACCCGTGGTTGTCTGCACTGTAAAGTGCATCACTGAGGTCCTTGATGCAGCTTCTGAAAGCATTTTGAGGTGCCTGAACCCTGGGGAATGCAAAACATCTCCATTCCCTGCCCAGGCTGCTTCAAGCAGCCACCATCCCTGGCAGCTGGGTGCTGGCAGGATCCCAGTAGGTCTTGGGCATCAGTGCCATGGAGGGAGGCTCTCAGTGTCCCCAGACTTGTGTTCTGAGCTCCAGCCAAGAACCTGGAAGCTTGGAACCACCTCACCTCAATCTAACAACCAGATGAACACCACAGAATTGTTTCAGCTGAAAAACACCTCCAAGATCATCCAGCCAAAGCATCAACCCAACCCCAGCATGGCCACTAAACCATGGCCCTAAGTGCCATGGCCACAGGTTTCTTGAAGACCTCCAGGGATGGGGACTCCACCAGCTCCCTGGGCAGCCTGTGCCAATCCCTGAACACTCTTGAAGGGAAGAAAATTTTCATTACCTCCAACCCAACCTTCCCCTAGCTCAATTTCAGGTCATTTCCTCTTCTCCTATCACCTGATACCAGGGAGAAGAGCCCAACCTCCACCTCATTGCAACCTCCTTTCAGGGAGCTGCAGAGAGCAATGAGCTCTCCCCTCAGCCTCCTTTTCCAGACTGCCCCCCCCCCCCCCCCCCCCCCAGGCTGCTCCTCACCAGCCCTGCTCTCCAGACCCTTCCCCAGCTTTGTTGCTCTGCTCTCCACCTCAGCATCCTTTTTGGAGTGAAGGGCCCAAAACTGAACCCAGCCTTCTCCTCTCCTGTAGTGGTTGGACATCAAAGCCTACCCAAGGAAGTGGCTTCTTCCCACTCATCTGCTCCATGCTCCTCTGCCCTGCTTTTCAATTTCAGAGCTCTGGCAGATCTCTGATTAATTCAAGCCTGTTTAATAACCCTTCTGTTTAGATGAAACAAGCTGTCTTGTTGTCTTTATTTTTAACACCAACTCTTGCTCCTTCACTAAGGATCTTTCTGTCATTTAAAAACCTCTCTCCAACCAAGCTGATGATAGGATGCAGCAAACATCTGCTTGTGCCCACAGCTGACATCAGCCAGAAGCTGCAGCAGGAGGCTAAAACACCAGGGCTGGGCACTTTAGAGTCACAGAATCAGCCAGGTTGGAAGAGAGCTCCAAGCTCAGCCAGCCCAACCTAGCACCCAGCCCTGCCCAACCAACCAGACCATGGCACTAGGTGCTCCAGCCAGGCTTGGCTTCAACACCTCCAGGCACAGCCACTCCACCACCTCCCTGGGCAGCCCATTCCAATGGCAAATCATTCCCTCTGTCAAGAACTTTCTCCTAACATCCAGCCTAGACCTCAGCCTTGATGGGTGAGAGGTCCCAAAATCATTATCTACACCAACCCCTGCATGGCTCACACCAGAGTGGAACACCATAGACCATGGGGCCAACTCCAGACAACGTGGGCAAGAGGAAAGGAGATGTAGGAGCTGCAGCACCACAGCTCTCCATGCAGCTCAGCTACAAGAAGGATTTGGAGGTTGGATTTGAATCTTGGACTTGACCTTACAGGTCTTTTCCAACCTTAAAGATTCCAAGAAGGAGATGCTTTCCTCTGAAGAGAGACTGAGGGACCTGGGGCTGTGCAGGCTGGAGAGGAGAAGGCTCCCAGGTGACCTTATTGTGACCTTTCAGTACCTTAAAGATAGCTACAAGAAAGCTGGGGGGGGTGGTCTGGGAATGATAGGACTGGGGGGAGTGGAGCAAAGCTGCAAATGGGGAGATTCAGACTGGGTGTTGGGAAGAAGTTGTTCAGCATGAGGGTGGTGAGAGCCTGGAATGGGTTGCCCAGGGAGGTGGTGGAAGCCTCATCCTTGGAGGTGTTTAAGGCCAGGCTGGACGAGGCTGTGGCCAGCCTGCCCTAGTGTGAGGTGTCCCTGCCCATGAGAGAGGGGCTGGAACTGGCTGATTCTTGTGCTCCCTTCCAACCCTCACTGATTCTGTGTTTCTAGTGCACTTCTGCACCCTGCTGTGGGTGGGGAACATGCCTTAGATAACCTAAAACTGCTGCCAGCTCTCCCCTAGGCTGTGCCTCTGGTGCAGCAATCAATTGGCAATGGGCAGGTGGGCACAAAGCCCAGCAGCTGCTCACTCCACCACAGAGCAGCTTCACCAGCAGCCCTCTCCCCTCCTCTGGCCCTCAGTTTCACTTGCCATCACCTGCTGTCCCATGGTGACCTCATGCCAGAAGGTTCTGAGGCATCACAGAGTGGCTGCTGCCCAGCAGAGCCTTCTGCTCCCCTGCCCCATCCCGGCTGCCACCCCCAAGTGCTGTGCACAAAGAGGAGCAGACACACATGGACCCAAATCCCAATGGGAATGAGTTGGAGCCTCTCAGCTGTCTCCTGCCTCTCTGAATTTCAAAGCTCCACTTGTCAGGAGAGCAACTGAGTCACTTCCTTCCTATGTCCAGCAGCTCAGACTGGATCCAGCAGTGCCAGGAAAACAATCAACCCTTCATGGACTGGTGAGGCCATAATTCCCAGGAATGCAGTGAGCCTGCCTGCTTGGAGAGCTCCTCACACATCCTCTAACTCAACACTCCTCAGTGGAAGCTGTCCCACCCTGCCCCACTCCCATCCACGTACAGCAGTGGTCCCCATCCCTGCCCTTGCCATCTCCCTGGGCAGCTCTGGGGCACTGCAGAACCCCAGCACTTGTAACCCACACAGATCAAGTCCATTTCATCACCCCTGGCCAGAGGCATCACAGAGGGACTCATGGGTTAAGAACTGGCCATGAGATTTCCTTGCTGGAGGAGCCAGGAGGGAGAGAAGCTGCAGCTGAATTTGTTGCAGGACTTTGCCAACACTTTGGTAAGGAACCTTGAAGCTCATCCAGTACCAACCCCCCTGCCGTGGGCAGAGACACCTCCCACCACCCAGGTTGCTCAAGGCTTCATCCAATCTGGCCTTGAACACCTCCAGGGAGGGGACATCCACAACCTTCTTGGGCAAACTGTTCCAGTGTCTCACCTGCAGCTCCCTTCGCCTGCGCATTGAGCTGAGCAAGAGCTAAACAGGTGAGAGGATGGGGCTGGGCACACCTCAGCAGTGCCCAGTGACAGGAGAAAGGGCAATGTGCACAAATGGAACCCAGGAGCTGTCACCTGAATGTAAAGAAGAAACTTCTTTGCTTGTGAGGGCGCTGGAAGCTTGCAGCAGGCTGCCCAGAGAGGTTGTGCAGTCTCCTTCTCTGCAGACCTTCCAACCCCCCCAATGCCACTGTGATCCTGGGCAAGCTGTTCCAGTGTCTTCCCAGCCTCACTGGAAAGAATTACTTCTCCTTCTCCAGGCTCAATCTTCCCTCTCCCAGCTCAAAGCCATTGCCCTCATCCTACCCCACCAAGCCAAGAGACACTGAGTTGTTTATTTCTCCCAAACACCATCCTTGGAAAGCCTTCAAAGAGCCTCTGCTTTTGTTTCTTTCCAAGAACTGTGCTCTAGCACTTCTCAGCTCAGCCCTAGACAAGTTGTGGCCACCTCCAAGTGTGGAGAATGTATTTGCTGGAACCAAGGGAACAGATTTGCCCTGACACACAATTCCTGCCTTGAAAAGCCAAGTCACACAAGTCCTTGTGCCAGCACCTTGTTATACCCCAGCAGACAAGCAAAGGGGCTCCTGCCTCTCTCTGCCACTGAACTCCTGAGTGCTTGCCCATGCTCCTTGGTTGCTATGAGATCTTCAAGACAGTCTAAACCTGTTGCCACCAAATAGGCCTTGAACACAATTCCTGCTCCACAAGGCTCCTCCTCTGCCTGTCCAGCCAAAGGCTCTGCTGCTGCCCTGATTAACTCCTTGTGAACTGCAAAGAACACTTCATAACTAGGAGAGAAATGTCCTGCAGTGAGCCTTTTGCTGCTGCTTCATCTCTCAGCCCAACAGATGATTTGCTGGGGATGTTTTTCATCCAGCCCTTCCACCCTCAGGAACAGGATGGATGATGTCCCCACGAGGCTGAGTTGATTTGGAGACAGAAAGAGGCAGGCAGCAAAGGATGCTCTTTGTCAGAAGGTTTAGGGCAAACAGAAACATTTCTCCTGAAGGTGGATTTTGAGAAGCTCTTACTCCAAATTTGGAGTGGCAAGCTAGAAGAGCTTTTCTCTCCTGTAAGAACATAAAGCAGCATCATTGGAGAGCACTCAGCAGACAACAAATCAAGTCAGAAAGCCGCAAAGTAACCACAGCCACCACCTTGCAGCCTGACTGCAGCGAGCAGCCTCTGCCTCTCCTGCTGCCTAACATCTCCCAGAGCCAATGGCTCAAAGGAAAAAGGGATTTGGGCACCTTCCCTCTTACTTGTGCCCTGTCCTCAGCATCCATGTGCAATAAAGACAGCAGAAGGAATGTGTGTGGAGGCTGCAGCAGCACAGGTTGTGCCCATGAAGGCTGTGCCCAGTGAGAGGTCAAGGCACAGTGGCTACAAGTCAGAGCACAGGAGGTGTCACTTGAGGAGAAACTTCTTTGTTTTGGAGCTATTGGACCACTGGAGCAGGCTGGTTGTGGAGTCTCCCTCTCTGGAGAGACTCCAACCCCACCTGGACATTGTGATCCTGGCCAAGCTGCTGTGGGTGCCCCTGTTTTAGCCAGAGGGATTGGACTGGAAGATTCTGATCTCCAAATCAACCTTCCCACCCTCACCATGCTGGCAGTCAGGCACAAGGAACCTTACCACCCTCACCATGCTGGCAGTCAGGCACAAGGAACCTTCCCACCCTCACCATGCTGGCAGTCAGTCACAAACCAGTGCCCTCCTGTGACTTTGGATAAAGGTGATGTTGGCTACATCCACACCTCACCAAACCCCCAGAAACACCAAGATGCTTCAAGCCTGCAGAGTCACAGCCACCTGTCCCCTGGGTCACACAGAATAACCAGCAGCAGCCTGCAGAGTCACAGCCTCCTGTCCCCTGAGTCACACAGAATAACCAGCAACAGCTCAGGGAACCTTCCCACCCTCACCATGCTGGCAGTCAGGCACAAGGAACATTCCCACCCTCACCATGCTGGCAGTCAGGCACAAGGAACATTCCCACCCTCACCATGCTGGCAGTCAGGCACAAACCAGTGCTCTCCTGTGACTTTGGATAAAGGTGATGTTAGCTCCATCCACTCCTCACCAAAGCCCCAGGAACAGCAAGATGCTTCAAGCCTGCAGAGTCACAGCCTCCTGTCCCCTGGGTCCCACAGAATAACCAGCAGCAGCCTGCAGAGTCACAGCCTCCTGTCCCCTGGGTCACACAGAACAACCAGCAACAGCCTGCAGAGTCACAGCCTCCTGTCCCCTGGGTCCCACAGAATAACCAGCAGCAGCCTGCAGAGTCACAGCCTCCTGTCCCCTGGGTCCCACAGAATAACCAGCAACAGCTCAGTGAAACTCTGAGCTGGGACCTCACTGCGCTCCTAGAGCAGTTAGATCTTCACCACCCAAACCAGGCTCAGCCTCTCTCAACACCCAGGAGCTGCCATGCTTTAGCTTCAGAGAAGACCTGCATTCCACAGCAACCTGTGAGATGGCAAAATGTTCAGCAGAAGAGTAACTTAGGTGGTTTAGGAAACCCACAGGCACCTTTTTCCTCCCCCACTCCACCTCTCTGCACTTGCATGAAACACGAAAAGGAAATCCAGAGGGTGGGATTTTTGTTTTGTTTCATTTAAACAACATTTCAGGCTGTGACATAAAGCAGCAAAGGCAGGAAATATGATCATGAGGGCAGTGCTCCATCCTCTGCTCCTGTCACTGCCACTTTTGGGGGATCTGGCAAATGAATGAGTAGAGGAGACAGGCGACTTGTTTTATGGAGTTGAACTGTAACATCCCTGTTAAGCAGCCAACTCACCATTTCTCTGCTCTGACATCAATAAATATACCCAGCCAGGGGGAACAGAGCTCTTCACATAGAGTCAGAGAATGCTTTAGGTTGGAAGGGAGCTCAAAGCTCAGCCAGTTCCAAACTCCCTGCCATAGGCAGGGACACCTCCCACTAGAACAGGTTGCTTAAGGACTCATCCAACCTGGACCTGAGCACCTCCAGGGAGGTTGTGGAGCACAGAAGCACAGAATGTGATCTTTGATCACATTGGGTGCTTCTGTGCTCCACAACCTCCCTGGGCAACCTGTGCCAGTGTCTCACCACCCTCACTGCAAAGAGCTTCTACCTAACATCCACTTTCAATCTCTCCCCTCTGCCACTTCAAACCCATTCCTCCTCCTCCTCTCATTACAAGACCTTGTCAATAGTCCCTCCCCAGCCCTCCTGGAGGCCCCTTCAGACATTGAAAGGCCACTCCAAGGTCTCCTCCAAGCCTTTTCTTCTCCAGACTGCAGAGTCCCAACTCTCTCAGCCTGTCCTCAGAGCAGAGCTGCTGCAGCCCTCTCAGCATCTTGGTGGCCTCCTCTGGACTGGCTCCAACACTTCCATGTCCTGCTTGTGTTGGGGGCTCCAGAACTGCACACAGTTCTGGACCATTTACACATGAATTCTCCTGTATGGCTACCTGGGCAAGCCCTCAGGCTGCTGTGATCTGACATTCACTGCTGCTTTGGTGATATTCTCCAAGGAATGGGAACTGGCCCCGTTTCAGCAAGGTGCCTTGGGAGGTTTTCACCCTGCTATGAGGCACCCATGTTCATTACAGCCCCAGCTTTTCACAGCATCATTGAATTGCTTTCCCTGGAAATGACCTCCAAGATCACAGAATCAGAGAATCAAGCAGGATGGAAGAGAGCTCCAAGCTCCCCCAGCCCAACCTAGCACCCAGCCCTGCCCAACCAACCACACCATGGCACTAAGTGCCCCAGCCAGGCTTGGCAAGAACACCTCCAGCCACAGACACTCCACCACCTCCCTGGGCAGCCCATTCCAATGCCAATCACTCTCTCTGCCAACAACTTCCTCCTCACATCCAGCCCAGACTTGCCCTGGCACAACTTGAGACTGTCCCCCCTTGTTCTGTTGCTGGCTGCCTGGCTGCAGAGTCCAACCCCACCTGGCTACAGCCTCCCTGCAGGTAGTTGCAGACAGCAAAGTCCAACCAATCATAAAGTCCAACAATCAATCCAGCATCATCATGGTCATTAGAGCACATCCCAAACTGCCACATTCACACCCCACAAAGTGCCACATTCACACCCTAATCCCCAGAGCCTCAGCTTCTCATTCCTGGGATGGGAAACAGCCACCTGGGACTGTAAAGAAAACCTTAACAAGGCAAACCCTGCACGTCCAGCAACCAAGAAGCAAATTAAGTCAAAAGCCTTTGTTTTAAGTATCAATTCCAAAATCTTGGAAGTTCAAACTCACTTTTTGGAAGCTCATTCCCAGGTTAACCAGCCACAGGCAGGAACACCAAGGACAACTCTTGTACAGCTCCAGATTTCTGCCCGTGGATGCTCACTTTCCTCCATCACCTCCAGCACACCACGAGGGATTGCTCCCAGCTCCCTCTTGCAAGTGACACGAAATAGCTATGGAAGCAAAACCATCATAAATCTCTCCAAGAGGAATTTGTTCCCAGGCTCACAGAGCCTGGAAATGCCATGAGGAACTTGTTCCACGCTGAGTCAGGGTCTGCCGGCGGCTCCTGGCCCCGCCGCGGTGGATGCGCTTCCTTCCCGGCACACGTCAGCCCGAGGAGCAGCCCAGCACTGCCCCACAGCTTTCCTGTTTTCCCCAGCACCCTGTGGCTTCCCGAGACACAGGGCAGGGAAATGGAACTCCAGAGCCTGACACTGAGCTGCTGCAGCAATGAATGCTGCTGGCTTGCAAGTGCTCTTCAGAGCCAGCCAGCAGCTGAAAGCAAATGAAGTTGTTTCCTTGAATCTTCCCTGATGCAGAGGGAATGATCCTCTCCAAGGGCCATCATTCCCCCATCCAACCATCCCTACACTAGGAAAATGGAGTTAGATTTGCTTGTGCACCATGAGGGCTTCCTACGCATCCCAGCGCTTCCACTGCTGAGCCTCATTCCTGAGCTGAGACCATGACAGGCAGGATGCCCTGGTGCAGCCCTCGGGGAGCCCTTCTGCTCCAGAGAAGGGCAGCAAGGCTGGGGAGGGGCCTGGAGCACAGCCCTGGGAGGAGAGGCTGAGGGAGCTGGGGGGGTGCAGCCTGCAGCAGAGGAGGCTCAGGGCAGAGCTTATTGCTGTCTGCAGCTGCCTGCAGGGAGGCTGTAGCCAGGTGGGGTTGGGCTCTGCTGCCAGGCAGCCAGGGACAGAAGAAGGGGACACAACCTGAAGCTGTGCCAGGGCAGGTCTAGGCTGGATGTGAGGAGGAAGTTGTTGTCAGAGAGAGTGATTGGCATTGGAATGGGCTGCCCAGGGAGGTGGTGGAGTGGCTGTGGCTGGAGGTGTTGCAGCCAAGCCTGGCTGGGGCACTTAGTGCCATGGTCTGGTTGGTTGGGCAGGGCTGGGTGCTAGGTTGGGCTGGCTGAGCTTGGAGCTCTCTTCCAGCCTGCTTAATTCCATGATCCTATGATTCCAAGGCATCATGAAGAAGCAGAGGCTGAGTCCACATTCAGCTCCTCCTGCCTGCACCTGCTTCTCTGGACAATGCAGACTCAGAGAAGGTTAGGGGTTGGAAGGGATCTCCAGGGAACATCAAGTCCAACCCTCCTGCCAGAGCAGGATCACCCAGGGCAGGTCACACAGGAACATGTCCAGACAGGTCTTGAAACCCAGAGGAGGAGACTCCACAGCCTCTCTGGGCAGCCTGCTCCAGGGCTCCAGCACACTCACAGCAAAGAAGTTTCTCCTCATATTGAAATGAAACCTCCTGGGTTCCAGTTTGTGTCTGCTGCCCCTTGCCCTACCACAGGACACCACTGAACAGAGCCTGCCCCCTTCTTCTTGCCCCCCATCCTTCAGATATTGCTGAAGATGAATCAGATCCCCTCTCAGGCTGCTCTCTGCCAGGCTAAACAACCCTTCCTCCTCAGACAGATGCTGCAGCCCCCAGACCCCCTGCTCGCAGGATCTGTGCTGCTGGGGCTGTTCCCGCAGAGGCTTCTGCCAGAGCAGCACCCCCTTACGTGGCACCAGCACCCAGCAAGGGCTGACCCAACACCCATTCCCCATGGAGGAGGCTCAGGAAGCCCTTCCCATCTGGCTGCCAGCTGCGAGGCACTGGGCTGGGGCTCCAGCCCCAAACCCGAGCTCCGAGCCCAGCCCTGAGCCCCCTCCCCACGCTGCCTCTGCTAATGAGCCCAGCCAAAGTGAGCAGCGGGGCCGGAGGAGGCAGGGGGAGGTGAGGGGTCAGGGCAATATTTACTCAGACGTCACCTTTCACTTTTGTCAAGCAGGGAAGCGGCGCAGGAAAAGGGCTGTGAGGGACGTTCCTGCCTAGGAAGCTGCTGTCACACCAAGCACAACAAGCAGCTGGCTCCAGGGCGCCAGGAGCTCATCCATCAGAGCCTCAGACCCCCCCCCCCAAAATCACATGGGGCTGGGGCTGGGCTCTTCCCACTTCTTTTTCCATCAGCCCCATCAGAGGGGCAGAGGAAATGCCTGGGGCAGGCAGGAGCTCTGAAGAGCAAAGACTCAGCTCTGTGCTTCAGGAGGCAGGCAGGAGCCCATCGCACAAAGGGACTGCCCCTCTGGCACTAGGATCTGATGACCTGGGACATGGTCTGCTTGCTATAGTGGTGTTAAGTTAATGAGTGGCCTTGATGATCATCAAGGTCTTTTCCAACCAAAATGATGCTGTGAATCTATAAAGGAACCCACAGGCAAAAAAAAAAGGGGGGGCACATGGTGAAGGGGGCTGAGAGCTCAGCAGATGGGCAACTAAATTTCCCCAGTGGACCCACTGCTTGGAAGAGCCATCTCCTGGGCCAGGGGATGGGATGGTGCCAAGTGTGCCTCCCTCTTTGGAGCTTTGTCAGTGCAGTAGGTAGGACTGGTTCTGGGGCAGAGTCAGTGCTGGGCAGGGCTGGTTCTGGGGCAAGCCTGGTCTCAAGGCAGGATCATTACTAGGCAAGGCTGGTCCTGAGGCAGGATTAGCCCCAGTGCCAGGCAGGGAGAGCAGCACAGCCTGGCACAGCAGGTGCCCTGGCTCCCAGGGCACTCCCAGGCTCACTATCACTCTGCCTTTTGAGATGATCTCCACTATTTTTTCTTTATAACATGATTCTGATGCCTTTTATCTCCTGCTCTGAAAGTAATTTTAGCCCAGGCAAAGCAGGATTAAATGTTTATAATAGGATACATTTATCTCTTTTCCTTGCCCCCTCCAATCCCCACCTCCCACTTCGATTTCACCCAAACAGAAGCAGCAATTACAGCCAGAAACATGAGATGGGCTCCATCCGATAACACAGGGGAGGGCACCTCTTTCCCAGCACCCTGTCCCTGGCTGCCCAGCAGCCCAGCATCCAGCCTCAGGCTGACAGCATCTCTGCGACCCTCCTGAATGCACAGATGGATGAGAAGTTAGCCCCCAGGCCCAGCACAGAGCACACAGCACATTAGGTGCATCGCTGCCATATGCTGCACTCGTGGTAGGTGAACTTGGTGCTCTCCTGGCGAGGTCCTGCTGCAGCAGCCTCATTCCCTCCCCAGCAGCTCCCAGCTCTTGGGCTTGGACCACAGGCAGAGCTGACACAAGCCAAGCTTGGGAGCAAGGACAGGCAGCCCCAACCAACCTGTCTCAGCTGGGAATGTCTGAAGAGCACCAAATCCTCCTTCAAGTCCCTCACCCACAGATTTACAGCTTGCATGGGTTTGGAAGGGGCCCTCAAAGGTGACCTGCTCCAGTGTTTCACCACTCTCATTGTGAAGAAATTCCTCCTAATGCCCAAGCTAAACCCACCCTGCTTCAGTTTCAATCCACTGCCCCTTGTCCTATCCCTACAAGCCCTTCTAAACAGACCCTCCCCAGCCTTCCTGTAGGTCCCCTTCAGATATGGAAATGTAGCTCTAAGGTCTCCCCGGAACCTTCTCATCTCCAGGCTGAAAAGATGCGTGTCGAGTCCAGCTCTGGGTCAGCCTCACAACCGCTGTAAGCCATCCTCAGCCCGCAGCCGGCGGCAGCAGCTCGGCTCAGCTGTGCCAGTTGCTGCCTTTATGTTCATTTTACAGCTGGGCTCCACCAGCCTGATCCGGAGGATCCCCTCTAGTGGGATCAGGAGGAATTTCAAGCCCGCATCCCACTCCCATCTCCTCCCCAGCTCCCTCTGCCCAGGGTGGGCGGTGGGCTTGCAGCAAGGAGCCGGCTGACGGAATGCCAACCCCCCCATACCCCCCACCCCACTTTGCCAGAGCTGTTTGGGATGAAGACAAAACCAGGCTGGAAAAGCAGATGCTGGGGAGGCGGCGCAGACAGGAGGACTGGAGGAGGGAGGAAGAAGACAGCAGACATCAAGGATAAATCCCCTGCAGCAAGAAGGGGGATGACTTCCACCAGCAAAGCCCCTACCTCTGACCATAACCTGCCACCAGGACCGCGCCGCCTCACCGCGCAGGCAGGGGGCTGGAGGCGCAGCGGCCACCCGGTGATGGTTGGCACAGCAGCACGTGTGGACCCGGCCTGGGGCACCCAGCAGGTGTACTAACAGCCCATCTCCCTTGCTGGCACCAAATCACCCAGTGAATTCATATTTTTCACTGCAGAGAAAGAATCTGCACACAAGCCCCGGGTGGTGGCCCCTGCTGCCCAAGGACAACACGCTGCCCTCAATTCTGCTTTTGTTCCTGCTTTGCTTTTCATCCCACAGGCTCCCTCTGCACCACTTTTTGCAGACAAAGAGTTCCTGGCCTCCTCAGACCCAAAGCCCTTCCAGCCTCACACAGCAGAGCTGTGCCCTCACCCAGCTCTGCTCCCTGGGAAGGAAGGTGGGCACCCAATTAGAGCAGCTAAGGGATGCTCTTTGGTGACAAAGATGCAGCAGATCCAGCCAGTGATGCTCCTGGCTCAGCCCTGGCTAGAACTTGGTAGCACCTTTTACCCACCCTGAGCTCTCTCCCTTGCCCTCCCCTGTGCTGTTGTGGTGGTGGCCTCCTAGCCAAGCTGGTTAAGAGATTAACACTCTAAAAACCACATTTACTCTAATTAGCCATGAAATCTTTGTAACTAAGTGAAAAAATGTTTCCCTTGAGGGATTTTTGTCCATTCATCACTGTTTGAATTGCCAAGGAAAGGCAAGGGGGGGGGGTGGTGGAAAAAAATAGAGAAGAGAGGGGGGAAAGAGAGGAAAAAAAAAACCCAATCCTCAGATCTAATGAATTAATAGCAGGATGCCCTGGGGGAGCTGAGGGCTCCTACAAAACACAGGCACCTCAAAAGGGGCTTTTCACAGGCTGGGAATTATTTGGAGTTAACAGACTGTAACACAATGCTCCACTCCCTGCCCGAGCTGGGCAGCCTGGCCAGAATGCTGCTCTCCTTCCTTCCCTTCCATAGGGATGGACAGACAGATGCTGCACCCAGCTGTATGCACAGACAGCTCTGAGGTGGGAGGGGGGCAGAGCTCTGCTGACAGCACAGCCTATGTGTGTCTATCCCCTCCTTAGTTATTTTTTCACTAGGAAAAACATTTCAGAGAGAGTTATTACCACATACCAGAGTCACAGAACAGTTTGGGTTGGAAGGGATCTTAAGAGATCATCTGCTCCAACCTCTCTGCCATGAGCAGGGACACTTCTCAAGTAGACTCAGTAGCTCAAAGCCTTGAAAACCTTCAGGGAGGGGCAGCCACAATCATAGAATCAGTCAGGGTTGGAAGGGACCACAAAGATCATCTAGTTCCAACTCCCCTGCAACGGGCAGGGACACCCTACTCTAGATCAGGCTGGCCACAGCCTCATCCAGCCTGGCCTTAAACACCTCCAGGGATGGGTTCTCAACCACCTACCTCCCTGGGCAACCCATTCCAGGCTCTCACCACTCTTATGGTGAAGAACTTCCTCCTCACAATCTCTCTGGGCAATCTGTTCCAGAGTCCTAGCACCCTGGTACCACACCAGGACATAAAGGAGGATGCAAGACTCCCTTTTACAAGGAGTCCCATGGAAAAGACAAGGGATGATGAGGACAAGTTATTCCCACTGGAATACAGAAGACAGTTTTTCCCCATGAGAACAGTCAGAGCTTGAGATCATCTCCCAAAGGCAGCAGAGGACTCCCCTAGACTGGACAGTCTGAAGACTCAGCTCGCCGGAGCTGCTGGACCAGCTCATTTCAACTCCGCTACCACCCAGAAAGCTTGGCCCAGATGATCCTTGGGGTCCCCCTTCCAACCTGGCATTCTGTGACAGGTGGCAGGAAAGGGGTAGGGGCAGAGAATCTTACCACAACTTAGGCCTATAAATATTTCATGGGGCTGGAATCAGAACGATTATATTCCTGCCAGCACTTTCCTTGTGTATTTTAAACGTGTCACCGCCTTCTACTTTCTCCCCCGTTTGTGTTCCTTGTAACGGGCCCATGAAATAAAGATTAG
The DNA here is from genome assembly GCF_015220805.1 of Pogoniulus pusillus. Taxonomy (NCBI): domain Eukaryota; kingdom Metazoa; phylum Chordata; class Aves; order Piciformes; family Lybiidae; genus Pogoniulus; species Pogoniulus pusillus. Next base: position 5,434,456 of record NC_087302.1, read on the forward strand.
CTGAATAATCAAGAGTGGTTAGAAATGTGAAGGGGCCTGTCTCAGGAGCACTGCACGCTCAGGTTCATCTCTCTTTTCTTTTGGTTTTTATTATTATGACTATTTCCCCCCCCCCCCCCCCCCCCCCTTTCTTTTTAAGGATGCCAAACACAGATGGGGGAGAGCGGTTTTCAGCGAGCGTGCAGGGACGAGGCGAGCGGAGAGCACACGCTTCCCCCATCAAAAATGACAGCCCCAACACCATGTGCAGGAGAGGACACACACACACACACATCTCCCCCCCCCTCCCATTACATATTTATTGTTCAAACTGCAGAGGGGCCAATTAAAACGGTTTGATCGCTGCCACGTTCAAACAGAGGCGAAGACGCGCGGAGAAGCGAGATGAGAGAAGCAGGTGGACGTTCTCCTGCTGCAAGACAGCAGGGGCTGCTCCTCTGAGAGCCACCCAAACTGCCTCAGCTCAACACAGCTACCTCTGACACTCTCCTGCTGCAAGACAGCAGGGGCTGCTCCTCTGAGAGCCACCCAAACTGCCTCAGCTCAACACAGCTACCTCTGACACTCTCCTGCTGCAAGACAGCAGGGGCTGCTCCTCTGAGAGCCACCCAAACTGCCTCAGCTCAACACAGCTACCTCTGACACTCTCCTGCTGCAAGATAGCACAGACTGCTCCTCTGAGAGCCACCCAAACTGCCTCAGCTCAACACAGCTACCTCTGACACTCTCCTGCTGCAAGACAGCATGCACTGCTCCTCTGAGAGCCACCCAAACTGCCTCAGCTCAACACAGCTACCTCTGACACTCTCCTGCTGCAAGACAGCACAGACTGCTCCTCTGAGAGCCACCAAAACTGCCTCAGCTCAACACAGCTACCTCTGACACTCTCCTGCTGCAAGACAGCAGGGACTGCTCCTCTGAGAGCCACCAAAACTGCCTCAGCTCAACACAGCTACCTCTGACACTCTCCTGCTGCAAGACAGCATGCACTGCTCCTCTGAGAGCCACCCAAACTGCCTCAGCTCAACACAGCTACCTCTGACACTCTCCTGCTGCAAGACAGCACAGACTGCTCCTCTGAGAGCCACCAAAACTGCCTCAGCTCAACACAGCTACCTCTGACACTCTCCTGCTGCAAGACAGCAGGGACTGCTCCTCTGAGAGCCACCAAAACTGCCTCAGCTCAACACAGCTACCTCCAAGAGCCTGGCTCCCACAGGAAGGCATCACACTGACACCAGACAGCAAGCACAGCTTTCTGCCTTAAGCCTTCCTGCCATATGCCCCATGCAGTATCTCTTAATTTTTGCTTTCTCTCCCAGTTCAGCTCAACTCAAGAGCCCCTCAAGCTCGCCCAGCACAAGCCTTGACCCAGCACTTGATCACCACCAAACCATGTCCCTTAAACACCTGCAGGGAGGGTGACTCCACTGCTGCCCTGGGCAGACCATTCCAACGTTTGATAACCTTTCCTCCTCTCAGAAAGTGCCTGCAGCATGAGACAGTTCTGCACTCACAGCTATGAGTGCCAAGCTTTTTGGCAATCACTCCAAGGCACATTCTAGACTCCCCTGTTTAGCTGCAACAGGAGTTCCTGAAGTAAGTTCTGGAAAGCCCTGCAGCACAGTCAAATTAGAGGTCTCAGGAAGATACTGCAAATCACATTTCCTGAGCTACCACAGGGTCTGCCCAGCAAACTGCTCCAAATGTCATTTCCATTTAGCTGCTTTGCAAGCCAATTTGTCACATACTAATGCAATTTGCTGAAGAGAGTTAAAGAGCACAGGGCAGTAGCAACCACCTCTTCTCCAGGTTCCCACAGCCAGCCTGGGTCTACCTTCTTTCAACTCCCACAGCCAGCCTGGGTTTGCCTTCTCCCAGCTCCCACAACCAGCCTGGGTTTGCCTTCTCCCAGCTCCCACAATCAGCCTGGGTCTGCCTTCTCCCAGCTCTCACAGCCAGCCTGGGTCTGCCTTCTCCCAGCTCTCACAGCCAGCCTGGGTCTGCCTTCTCCCAGCTCTCACAGCCAGCCTGGGTCTGCCTTCTCCCAGCTCTCACAGCCAGCCTGGGTCTGCCTTCTCCCAGCTCCCACAACCAGCCTGGGTCTGCCTTCTCCCAGCTGCCACAATCAGCCTGGGTCTGCCTTCTCCCAGCTCTCACAACCAGCCTGGGTTTGCCTTCTCCCAGCTCCCCAATCAGCCTGGGTCTGCCTTCTCCCAGCTGCCACAATCAGCCTGGGTTTGCCTTCTCCCAGCTCTCACAATCAGCCTGGGTCTGCCTTCTCCCAGCTCTCACAATCAGCCTGGGTCTGCTTTCTCCCAGCTCTCACAACCAGCCTGGGTCTGCCTTCTCCCAGCTGCCACAATCAGCCTGGGTCTGCCTTCTCCCAGCTCTCACAACCAGCCTGGGTCTACCTTCTCCCAGCTCCCACAACCAGCCTGGGTCTGCCTTCTCCCAGCTCCCACAACCAGCCTGGGTCTGCCTTCTCCCAGCTCCCACAACCAGCCTGGGTCTGCCTTCTCCCAGCTCCCACAACCAGCCTGGGTCTGCCTTCTCCCAGCTCCCACAACCAGCCTGGGTCTGCCTTCTCCCAGCTCCCACAACCAGCCTGGGTCTGCCTTCTCCCCAGCACGAGTTGCCTCCTGCAGAAAGCCAAGAGAAGCCCAGGGCTGACACAAAGAGCAAGCCCAAGCACCAGGAGAAACTTCCTACAGCAGTTCTCCTGCAGCATCTGCTACCTGCTTTCACTGCACAAACTTGTTCCAAGCCAGGGTGGGGTGGGAACTCCACGATTAATTACATCAAACAAGACTATAAAAGACAATGAGGAGTAAATTGAGTTGCTTTATCTTCTTGCAACAAGCACCATGAAGATGGTTGGAAGAGTTGAGAGAGATGACTGGTTTGCTAGATAAGCCATTTCACAACAGCAGTAGTACCTTCACTCTACTCGGTGCTTGCACCAAGTTTCTTCTGTCAAAGCTATCTTATCTGGTCCCCTGCACCACCCCAAAATATCACATTTCTGCTCTGAGGGGCGTCAAAGTGACAACAGACAGCAAAAGGACAGCAATAAAGAAAAGAGGGGGGGAAAAAATAGATCCCATTCTAAAAGGATCTAACACCTCGGTGTTAGAGGGGGAAAAAAAAAAGCTCAACATCTGTTCTGAAGATAGCACAGATTTCTTCCGAGGCATCTGTCTTTCAGCTGTAAAGTAGGTCATTTGGTTTAACTTTTAGACACCCTCTCGATGAAGCCATCCAGAGAAAAAGAGACCAGACCAGCTCCCCGGTTCAGCTGCGACCCATTATGCGCATCCAAGCCGCCGGCGAAGCATCAAGTGCTCAGCAGATCCGAGGGAGAAGCCTGCCAGCGGTGGGTTTTTACAGCGTGGTCCTCTGCTAACTTCACATTCCCTCACCCCCAAGCCAGTATCTTGAACCGTAGGTCACTGCTGTACAGGTTTTTTTTTTCCCCTCCACCACTTACTATTCACCTCACTTAATATTAACCTATTGACTTTCTGATACCCCTTGGAACACAGATTAATTGAACATCATTCACTTCACCTCCAGGAACGTGGGAAGTATTGGCCACGGCTTGAATAGAGACAAAGCCTGACCGTGCCAGGTTAAACGGAGGTCACACTAAGAGAGGACAGTGTGGTCTTTGCACCCAGCAGCCTCATAATGGCATCGGCATCCCATCCAAAGAGCCACGGGGCTGGAGGAGCCCTGGACCATCGCAGAGAAGTGAGGATATTCTTCCTAGAGCATCCCTCCCATCACCACCTGCCCGCAAGGGGCTTGGGAGGATTGAGAGAAGTTCCATCAGGGAATTTTTTTCCCGTCAGGGATGCTCTCCAAAAGGCTCCTCTCTGCCAGCACTAACTTTTCATGGCAATGAGTTTATTCTGGTGCATCGGCAGCTCCAGACCGTGTCCGTGCGGGAACGACCAGCGGCAGAACTAACGACAAGATACATCTCTGGGTAACGGGAAACGGAGCGGGGAAGGCACCGGGGTGGAGGGGGAAGACGGACAACACCGGGGACTCCAACGGCATTCCTGATGCCCTCCGGGCAGCACCCTGGTACCGCTCCCGGGCAGGTTCCTCGGGGGGGACGGCGGCGGCAGTGCCGGTACCACCGAGCATTACCCGCGGTCTGCAGCCCCCGGTGCCAGCCGTCTGCAGCGACCGCGGGGAGACGAACCCAAATCCTCTCCCTGCGCCCTCCCACCGGCAGCACGGTGGTGACAGGGATGCCCGGGAGAACCCGAGCGCCGGCCGTGGGGATGTCCCGTACTCCCCAGGGATGTCTCGTACCCTCGGGAGATGCCCCCGCACCTCCGGGAGATGCCCGCGGGCAGGAGCCTCTCGCCAGCCCCAACCACTCACCAGCCCTCGCCGCTCCGGTGCCGCCCGTCTCCTCGGGTGCCGGCTCACGGCGGGGGAATCCAGCCGGCTCCCGACACCATGGAGATCCAGGGCCGGGCTCCCGTTACTCCTCCGCCTGCCTCGGTTCAGCTCCGCCGGCCCCTCATCCCTGCGCAGCCCGAGTACGGCGGCGAGCCCCGGCTCCCCTCCGCCTTCCCCGGCATCCGCCCGCCGCCGAGCCCGGGCGCGCTCCCGGTTCCCCGCCGAGCCCCGAGCCCGGGCGCGTTCCCGGCTCCGCTCCCCGCCCCCGCGCCACCCCCGCTCGTCGCCGTTAACCCTTCGCCAGCCTCGGCGCCGGGCAGCGGGGATAACGGTGCGGCGGGGAACCGAGCTACCGCATCCTCCCTCCCCCGCCGCCGAAACAAAGCCCGGAGCGGGGCTGGCTCACCCCGCACGGCTCCGCGCTCCCAGCACCGGCACACCTGGAGCGCAATCAAGCTGCTCCCACATGGCTCGGGTCACAGCTGCCCAGCAGCTCTGGGAATGAGGGGGAGTGGAGGCTGCTGGTTTCCATTCCCAGCTCCCACCCCCTGTACACCTCTTTCTCCCGGTTCTGGTGGGGACAGCGATGCTGGAGTCGCTTCGGGTGGAAAAGACCCTTAAGACCATCAAGAGCAGCCATCAACCCACAACCACCACGGCCGTTCAGCCGAGCCCCTCGGCACCACATCTCTGCCTCTTAAACATCTCCAGCGATGATGACTCCACCACCACCTCCCTGGGCGGCCTGTTCCAATGTCTGGCCGCTCCTCTAGCCAAGAGTTTTTCCCAATATCCAACCCAAACCTCTCCTGGTGCAACTTGAGGCCATTTCCTCTCATTCTACCAATTGTTCCATGGGAGAAGAAAACAACCCCCCAGACGTCTGCAACCTCCTTCTCTCCAGACTAAACAATCCCAGGTCCCTCAGCTGCTCTTCACAAGACCTGTTCTCCAGACCCTTGACCAGCTTTGTTCCTCAGTTTCCCCATCTATGGAACGGAGGTGACAATTCATTTCTCTCCCAAGTCACCTCCAGCAGAGCAAAAGCTTCACCAGTGCTGCAAAGCCACCAACCTTCACCTTCACACAGCTACAAGGATGATGAAGGGACTGAAGCATTTGTCTGAGGGAGAAGGGCTGAGAGACCTGGGGTCGTTTAGCCTGGGGAAGAAAAAAGGCTGAGAGGAGATCTGATCAATGTTCAGAACTATCTGAAAGGTGTGGGGCAAGAAGAAGGGGGCAGGCTCTGTTCAGTGGTGTCCTGTGGTAGGACAAGGGGCAATGGACACAAAGTGGAACCCAGGAGGTTCCACCTCAACATGAGGAAAGCCTTCTTTGGTGTGAGGGTGCTGCAGGCTGCCCAGAGAGGCTGTGGAGTCTCCTTCTCTGGAGACTTTCATGACCTGTCTGGATGTGTTTCTGTGTCACCTGCCTAAGGAGATGCTGCTTTAGCAGGGGGGTTGGACTCAATGATCTTCAGAGGTCCCTTTCAAGCCCTACTGTTTAGTGATTCTGATTCTAGGATCTCACAGAGGGACACGGCTGACAGTGCCTGGGGTGTGCCAGCAGGATGCTGCAGCAGTGAGTTTTTCTGGGGGGGAAAGGTCCAATTTGTGTTAGTTTTGCTGTTTGCCCCATTACAACGTTCAGGAGGCTTCTGTGCAGGTTCCATTTGGGAATACCTTCACATCTCACCCTTCAGGTCTGGATCCTGGAAGGGCTACAAAGCAAATCCAGCTCTGCCCCTCTCTGGGGAGAAAACGACAAGTCAGCTTGCCTGGTTCTGTCCCCATCCTCACCACGTTTTCCAGCCTTCAGGAAAGCATTTCCTTGCCAACAGTGCCTGCATGACCATCCGTGAAGCACGCCTGTACCCCCCTACACATCACAGCCAAGCACCCACCCCACCCCTGAGAAGGGTCCCCTCGAGTTTAGCAGCAGCTCCAGAGCTGCAGATCTGACATCCTGCAAAGATGCACAGGTTGCAGCTGCTCAGCTCAGGAGAGAAAACAGAAGACACTCAGTGGATGGCAGCATTGGTTCCCCAGCGAGCTCCTCTCTCACTGTTCCATCCCTACCACAGCTACTGTGTCACATGCCCAGAGCCACCAGCACCAAATCCTATCACAAACCATCCCTGGGCAACGTGCAGCCAACTAACACAATTCCTGCTCTGCAGACAACCCTGCATGCCAGGTCAGAGGTCTCCATAACCACTTCTCTCTTTGCAGGACCCTCCTCATCCTGTCTCTTGTTTTGTTATTTGTCGTGGTCTGCAGAGAGAGTCTGAACCAAGCTCAGTGAGTCCTGCTGGGGAGCAGCTTGTACAGAGGGGGGTTGTGTGTGCATGTGAGCAAAGGGCTGCTCCAACACGTGAGGAGAAGAGCAAACCAGGTGGGGTAATCAACCAGCACAAGGGGTGGTAACAGGCACAAATTGGCAGGGGGGTTGGGCTGGGTGGTCTCCAGAGGTCCCTTCCAACCCCTACCATTCTGTGATTCTATGGGATTCACCTGGCCTGGCTCAGGTGCTGGATCTGCAGCTGGGCTGATGAGCTCTCTCTGCTTTAAACATTAGGCAGCACCACACCCAAATCCTCTAATCCCCTTTGCAACTCAGCACGTGGTGCTGGGGAACAGAAAGGCACTCAGACCGTGATGGAATACACCTGGACACCAGCAGCCTCAGCAGCCTCAACATCCACATCACCAAAACTCGCACCCATGGCTTTGCCAAACCATGGGCAGCACTAGGGTGGGTGCAGAATGCCTCCACCTGTTCCCCACAGAGCTCTGCCACAAAGCAAACCAGGAGCTCCATTCCTGTTTCCTCTGGCACAGGCAGATCCACTCAGTGCCTCTCAGCAGGGCAGGATCTGGCCCACACAAGACAAAGCAGTCTTTAAGCAGCCAGTGAAGCAGGGCATCGGTGAAGGATCGGCCTCTGCTTCTAGCCTGTGTATTCACCATTTCTCTCTGTCCTCATCTTTGATAAACTCCCTTGCTTCAGAGCTCAGGGGTTATGAATCTGTGTGAGCTGTGTGAAGCAAGGAGCCTTCCAAGCCTCCCAGCACCCAGCTCCTTGGGTTCCCTGAAAGTCCTGGGGAACGTGGCTTCATCCATCGCCTCTGGCACTTCTCTCCCTGCCTGCAGATGCATCAGGGCCTGACGTCAGCCCTCACTCTGTGAAATCCCAGGGATGTTAAATAGATTCTGCTCTTCCTTCTAAAGCAGGAAAAGATCACACAATCATCAAATGGTAGGGGTTGGAAGGGACCTCTGGAAACCACTGAGTCCAACCCCTCTGCTAGAGCAGGGTCACCTAGAGCAGGTCATACAGGGACACATCCAGAAGGGTTGTGAAAGTCTCCAGAGAAGGAGACTCCACAACCTCTCTGGGCAGGCTGGCCCAGGGCTCTTGCACCATCACAGCAAAGGAGCTTTTCCTCACGTGGAGGTGGAACCTCCTGGCTTCCAGTTTGCATGCATCTCCCCTTGTCCTACCACAGGACACCACTGAACAGAGCCTGGCCCCTTCTTGACATTCAGCTTTTTCTAAACATCTTTTCCAACCTGGTTAATTCTGTGAGTCTGTAAATGAATTAAGACCCCCTCTCAGGCTGCTCTTCTCCAAACACCCCCAGGTCTCAGCCTTTCCTCCTCAAGCAGCTGTTCCAGTCCCTCCATCACCCGAACCGCACCCAGGAGAGTTTGCATGAAGAAAACAGAAAGATGTGCATTTTTTTTCCCTCCCCCCCCTCTCTATTTCCCTTCCTGACAGACCACAGCGCTCAGGAAAGCACAGCCTAGCAGCGGCTGAAACTGTGCGAGGGGAAGAGCACCATCTACGGGCACCAGCCAGGGGCACCATCCGCAGGCGCCAGCCGTAAGGCAGGGGACAGGCTTCCGAGGAGCATCGGCAGTCGGCAGCGCTGCTGCCAGCGGCTGACAGCTCCTAGCTGCTCGCATCAGCTCTTACCCGTGCAATACGCAGCAGAGCTAATAATTATTCAGCGCTAATCACTACAATAGAGGAATCATAGGCAGTTATTTAGGAATGATTGTTTCCACTCCCTTATTACCTGTGACAGTGAAAGGAAATATCAAATAGTCCAACCCACATGTCTATGGGAAGCTGAGTGAGAGATCAATGGGAATTTAACCAGCACTTTGTGTTATTCTTCCTCTTTAGAAGAACCTTGTCAAGTCATTTCCTTTACCCCCCCACCCTTATCCCCCCCCCCTCCTTTCTATGCTGTTCACAATATCTTGGAAAATGAAAAGGATTTTTCCTTCCCTACCTCACTTTATCCTTCCCTCTCCTCAGACTTTTCTCATCAGTGTGAGCTTGGGTTGCTGCTTCTGGTGATTTTCTCATCAGTGTGAGCTTGGGTTGCTGCCTCTGGTTTGAACTCAGCTGAAATGAACTCAGAAAGGTTGGGGGGGTTGTTGGCTTTCTTCTTGTTTTCTGCTTTTTTTTGTTCTTTTTTGTTCTTTTCTAACCCAAACTCTGCTTTCATTAAGTGGAAGGGCAGCAGAACAGAAAGGGCTCCTGGTGCCCACTTCCAGAGTGCCTTGTTACTGTCAGAAACACATCTGCCAACGAGGGCTGTGCTGAGGTGGTGTCAGAAAGTGGAGGTGCAGACAATGTGCCATTTCTAAATGTCTTCCTGCAGCTACCAATTGGCTCAGCTGGGATCAAGCATGGGTTTAGGGAGGGCAGGTCCTGCCTGAGCAACCTGAGCTCCTTTTCTGATCAGGTTACTGCTTGGTGAATGTGGGCAGGCTGTGGATGGAGTCTACCTGGACTTTGACACCTTCTGCCACAACAAGCTCCTGGCAAAGCTGGCAGCTCCTGGCTTGGAAACATTCACTCTGATATGGGTCAAGAACTGGATGCAAGGCTGGCCCCAGAGAGTGGTGGTGAATGGTGCCACAGCCAGCTGGCAGCTGGCACTGGTGGGGTGCCCCAGGGATCAGAACTGGGCACAGTCCTGTTCAATCTTTATTGATGATCTGGACAAGGGGATTGAGTCCAGCATCAGTAAGTTTGCAGATGACACCAAGCTAGGAGCAGCTGTGGAGCTGTTGGAGGGGAGGAGAGCCCTGCAGAGGGACCTGGCCAGGCTGGGTGGGTGGGCAGAGGCCAATGGGATGAGATTTAACAAGGCCAAGTGCAGGGTTCTGCACTTTGGCCACAACAACCCCAAGCAGCACTACAGGCTGGGGCCAGAGTGGCTGAGAGCAGCCAGGCAGAGAGTGGCAGAGAGGAGGCAGCAGTGTGCCCAGGTGGGCAGCAGAGCCAATGGCATCCTGGGGTGGGTCAGGAGCAGTGTGGGCAGCAGGACAAGGGAGGTTCTTCTGCCCCTGTGTTCAGCACTGCTCAGGCCACCCCTGCAGTGCTGTGTCCAGTTCTGAGCTCCTCCATTGCAGAGAGATGTTGAGGTGCTGGAAGGTGTTTGGAGAAGGGCAGCAAGGCTGGGGAGGGGCCTGGAGCACAGCCCTGTGAGGAGAGGCTGAGGGAGCTGGGGGGGTGCAGCCTGCAGAAGAGGAGGCTCAGAGCAGACCTCAACCATGTCCCTGGGCAGCCTGTGACAGCCTCTGAGAACTGAGAAGAGATCTAATCAATGTTTATAACTATCTGAGGGCTGGAGGCCAGGAGGGGGGGACAGGCTCTGCTCACTGCTCCCTGGAATAGGACAAGCAGCAGTGGATGGAAGCTGCAGCACAGGAGGTTCCTGCTCAACACAAGGGAGAACTTCTTGCCTGGAAGGGTCCCAGAGCCCTGGCACAGGCTGCCCAGAGAGGTTGTGGAGTCTCCTTGTGTGGAGCCTTCCAAGGCCTGTCTGGATGTGTTCCTGTGTGCCCTGAGCTAGGCTGTGTGGTGCTGCTGTGGCAGGGGGGCTTGGAGTAGATGATCTCTTTGGGTCCCTTCCAACCCCTGACAGCTGTGAGCCTGTAATAGCCAACCTATACCTGTCCTGCTCCAGCTTGAGACCATTTCCCCTTGTCCTCCCACTTGTTACTAGGGAGAAGAGCCTGATCCCCACTTTAGGAAGCCTGAAAGGTGGTTGCTGTGATTAACAAGCTGCTCCAGCAATAAATCTCCCCAGCAGGCTTGGTGCAGGCTGTTCATTGGAAATCTTTAGTCCCTTCATCATAAAGAAATGAGTATTTCAGCCTCCTTGTCCTAATGAACATGAAACAGGCAGAGTATTGTCCCACAAGCTGTGGGCTCTGCCTTTTTATTCCACAATAAGCTTTTTAATTTCTCCTGCAGGCAGTGTGTATCACTGACAATGCAAAACTAAATGAAAAAGGCCAAAACCAAACGATTTTAAACCCTAATTTCATCTCTTTTTCTCCCTCTTGTCTGAGGAGATTGAGATTTATTATTTTATGTTATTTTTTCTCCCCCCCCCCCCCCCCCTTTTCTTTGCCCTGCATAATGGGTGGGAGGGAGGTGGAGCTGGAAATCCTTTGATTTGTGGGTTTCTGAGTCTTAATCTGCTGCTGAGAATTCTGCAAAGGGGTTTTGTGACTGAGTAAGGTGGAGCCTGGAGTCTGCTTATCATTTCAGAGCCCTTTCAGGGTTTCTTAGGAGGTTTTCTTCAAGAGAGGGAAAAGGGGAGGGAGATGCTCACAGTCAAATGCAAACTCAGAAGTTTATAGAACCTCCTTTCTCTCCAGGGAGTTCAGCTGAAGCCAGAAAGGCAGAACAGGCACAGGTTGATTTAAACATTATTATCAAGCTAGAAAGTGCCAGAGGAAAAAGCCAACCCAACCAACCCACCAACACCCAAACAAACAACAGAAACTCAAACAAGCCAATGCAAAACCCCCAACAAATGAGCAGAGACAGGCACAGACACAAAGCAAGCAAAGGAAGGAAAGAAAATCCAACCAGCAAAGAAAATAAATCCAACCTACCACCACCACCACCACCAAAAAGATGTCAAGAGCACAAACCTTTTCATTTGCCTCCTAACTTAGCAGGGCACCTCTCTAAGCTGTGTCTCCTCAGCCTCCTCCTCACTGTCTCTGTGCTTTAGGGGACAGGCACTGGGCACAGCTGTGTGAAGAAATCACAGATTCATAGATTGACAGAATGGTTTGGGTTGGAAGAGGTCTTCAAGATTATAGAACCAAGCAGGTTGGAAGAGAGCTCCAAGCTCAGCCAGCCCAACCTAGCACCCAGCCCTGCCCAACCAACCAGACCATGGCACTAAGTGCCCCAGCCAGGCTTGGCTTCAACACCTCCAGCCACAGCCACTCCACCACCTCCCTGGGCAGCCCATTCCAGTGCCAATCACTCTCTCTGACAACAACATCCTCCTAACATCCAGCCTAGACCTGCCCTGGCACAGCTTGAGCCTCTGTCCCCTTCTTCTGTTGCTGCCTGCCTGGCAGCAGAGCCCAACCCCACCTGGCTACAGCCTCCCTGCAGGCAGCTGCAGGCAGCAATGAGCTCTGCCCTGAGCCTCCTCTGCTGCAGGCTGCACCCCCCCAGCTCCCTCAGCCTCTCCTCACAGGGCTGTGTTCCAGGCCCCTCCCCAGCCTTGCTGCCCTTCTCCAGACACCTTCCAGCACCTCAACAGCTCTCTGCAATGGAGGAGCCCACAACTGGGCACAGTACTTGAGGTGTGGCCTGAGCAGTGCTGAGCACAGGGGCACAAGAACCTCCCTTGTCCTGCTGCCCACACTGCTCCTGAGCCAGCCCAGGATGCCATTGGCTCTGCTGCCCACCTGGGCACTGCTGCCTCCTCTGCAGCTCCTCACTCCCAGCACCCCCAGCTCCCTCTCTGCCTGGCTGCTCTCAGCCACTCTGGCCCCAGCCTGCAGTGCTGCTTGGGGTTGTTGTGGCCAAAGTGCAGAACCCTGCCCTTGGCCTTGTTCAGTCTCATCCCCTTGGCCTCTGCCCACCCAGTCTGTTCATCCATTTCCAACCCCTATGCCATGGGCAGGGACACCTCCCACTAGATCAGGCTGCTTGAGGGCTCATCCAACCTAGCCTCAAACACCTCCAGGGAGGGGACCACCACAACCTCCCTGGGCAACCTGTTTCTACCTGCAGGGAGATGCTTTGCTAGAGATCTGGCTGGAAATCAGTGCTCCCCTCCCCAGTGAAATCAGTGCTCCCCTCCCCATCACATCTCTGTGGAGAAGTCTGCCCTGAGTCAGTGAAGCTGCCTCAGAGTGATTTATTTCACATGTGTGAGCCATCACTGCCAAAGGTCCTGGACTCAATGGATGTGTTGGATCATGTATGCTATGTGCAGCTAGGGAGCTTTCACATCACAGGCAGATGGATAGAGAGGGACCTCCTCTGGTTCCTTTCTTTGCCTCAATACCCAGTGAGGGGCCCAGGAATATTGGGGGATTAATGTCACAACAGAGGGAAAAAGTCTGCCATTCAATCTATTTAAACATTTTATGCCACCAGTGCACCAATTAAACATTGCCTGTCTGAAGAGATCAAGGACTAAAGCCATAGCAATGCTGGGGGAAAGAAATCATCCTCCCTTTGGAGATCTGTCTATGGCCAGATCTTTTCTCTCAAATGATCAAGGCAAATATATGAAATTGAGGGGGGGAAAAAGCAAATCAAGAGCTCTTAGAAGTAAACTTTAGGGCTAGGTGAATAATTTCTCCTTCCCTTGCCTGTGCTGCCTTTCATGAGTTTCTTTCCCTTTCTCTGGCACCTTCTGCCTTGCAGCCCATTTGCATCCTTCATTAGAGGGAGCTGATAGCCATGGAAGCTCTGCAGAGCTCTGATCCCTGCCTGCTGTGGGCTGCAGGGAGCATTGCAGATGCTGAGCCCAAGCACTCAGGTCTGAGAGAAGCAGGTCATAAAATCACAGGATTGTTTGGGCTGGAGAAGACCTCTAAGGTCATCCATGCCAACCATCAACCCAGCACCACCAAGGCCACTGCACTGTGTCCCTAAAGTGCCATGGCCACACATTTCTTGAACCCCTCCAGGGATGGTGACTCCACCACCTCCCTGGGCAGCCTGTGCCAGTGCCTGACCACTCCTGCAGCAAAGAACTTTTCCCTAATACCCAACCTAAACCTCCCCTGGTGCAACACAAGGACATTTCCTCTCGTGCTAACACTACAGAGACCAACTCCCACCTCACACCAACCTCTTTTCAGGGAGTTGCAGAGTCAGAAGGTCTCCCCTCAGCCTTCTCTTCTCTCCAGCTCCCTCATCTGCTCCTTGTAAGATCTGTTCCCCAGACCCTTCACCACTTCCCCAGACCCTCCACCACCTGACAACATTTTGGACAGAGTGGGGCCAGAGTGGCTGAGAGCAGGCAGGCAGAGAGGGAGCTGGGGGTGCTGGGAGAGAGGAGCTGAAGCTGAGGCAGCAGTGCCCAGGTGGGCAGCAGAGCCAATGGCATCCTGGGCTGGCTCAGGAGCAGTGTGGGCAGCAGGACCAGAGCAGTCCTTCTACCCCTGTACACAGCACTGCTCAGTCCACACCTTGAGTGCTGTGTCCAGTTCTGGGCCCTTTGATTTTTGTGATCACAGATCACATTGGGTGATTCTGTGCTCCACAACCTCCCTGGAGATGTTCAAGGCCAGGCTGGATGAGGCCCTGAGCAACCTGTTCTAGTGGGAGGTGTTCCTGCCTAAGGCAAGAGGCTGGAACTGGATAAGCTTTGAGCTCCCTTCCAACCTAAACCATTCTGTGACTGTATGATGCCAGCCTGGTGGGCAGTGCACATTTGTTGAGTGGGCTCTGTGATGAGGTACCAGGGAACAAAAAGAGCCTACAATGCCTGTCCAAGCCCCTACATCCCTCTTACCTCTTGACTGAGACCAGAGACAGCACCATGTGGCCTGCAAGCTGTGCACCTGCTGGTCACCCATGTGAGCAAAGCATCTCTCCCTGCTTCAGGATGATCCAAACTGACTTGATCAAGGAGAGGGGGGAAAAAAAGGACACCAAGTGCATTATTTCTCCTCCCCACACACTCCATGGCTGTGCCAAGGACTACTTCCAGCTCCTCTCTATTTGGGTAAATGGAAGGTTTTAAAGAGAAAGTTTTACTTGGCAAAATAAATGTCCTGGCAGTGGAATTGGAGCAGTTAAATCTACCCAGCCCTGACAAAAGGAGAAGTTAGGGATCCCAGTTAGGGATGCTCTTGTTTTTCTCTTTCAGCATTTCTGGTGTTGCCTGGGCCAGAGGTTTCTCTTGGGGAGAGGAAAAAAGGGGCAGAGGGAAACCAAATATCTGATTGACATGTTGGGGGGAGGTGGAGTTGGTGTCCTCCCTGGTATCAGGTGATAGAATGAGAGGAAATGGCCTGAAATTGTGCCAGGGGAGGGTTAGGTTGGAGATTAGAAGAAACTTCTTCACTGAAGGAATCATAGAATGGTTTAGGTTGGAAGGGACCTCAAAGCTCAGCCAGTTCCAACCCCCTGCCATAGGCAGGGACACCTCCCACTAGAACAGGTCACTCAAGCCCTCATCTAACCTGGATTTGAACATCTCCAGGGAGGGAGCAGCCACAACCTCCCTGGGCAACCTGTGCCAGTGTCTCACCTCCCTCACTGCAAACAACTCTTTCCTAACATCTCCCTTCTGCCAGTTTAAACCCATTCCTCTTCCTCCTCCTCCTGCTGTCATGACAAGACCTTGTCAACAGTCCCTCCCCAGCCCTCCTGGAGCCTCCTTCAGATCCTGCAAGGCCACTCCAAGGTCTCCTCCAAGCCTTCTCCTCTCCAGGCTGCACAGCCCCAACTCTCTCAGCCTGTCCTCAGAGCAGAGCTGCTGCAGCCCTCTCAGCATCTTGGTGGCCTCCTCTGCACTGGCTCCAACACTTTCATGTCCTGCTTGTGCTGGGGGCTCCAGAACTTCACACTGGGCTCCAGGTGGGGTCTGAGGAGAGCAGAGCCAAGGGGCAGAATCCCCTCCCTTGCCCTGTGCCCACACTGCTCTTGCTGCACCCAGCACAGGGTTGTGTCTGGGCTGCACTCACACTGCAGGCTCCTGTTGAGCTTTGCATCACCCCAGACCCCCAGGGGCTGTTCCTCAGGGCTGCTCTCAGCCATTCCCCACCCAGCCTGGAGCTGTGCTTGGGATTGCACCCACCCAGGTTCTCAAGGGGCTCTCAAAGACTGAAACAGGCTGCCTAGGGAGGTGGTGGAGTCACCATCCCTGGAGGTCTTCAAAACACCTGTGGGCTTGGCACCTGGGGGCACAGTTTAGTGGGCATGGTGCTGTTGGGTTGGTGGTTGGGCTGGAAGATCTTAGAGGTCTCTCCCAACCTCAGTGATTCACAAAGACTGGCACAGGCTGCCCTGGGAGGTGGTTGAATCCTCATCCCTGGAGGTGTTGAAAAGCTGCAGCGATGTGGTGCTGGGGGGGAGATGGTTTAGCCCCAGGCTTGGCAGAGGTAGAGAATGGTTGGGCCTGGATGATCTGAAAGGGCTTTGCCAACCCAAACAATTCTGTGACTCTGGGTCTGTCCCTTGCAGACAATAAACCAACAGAAGTCACTAACAAATCCAAACCAAAAGTGAAAACAAAAACCCCCCCACCAAAACACCCCCACAAAACCAAGCCAAGTAAGCTCAGTGAGCTGAACACTGCCAGAACAAAGGAGAGGGAAACCATTTGTAACCCAGTAGAAGGCCTGGGAAGGGAAGGCTTTGATGGTAAGGGAGTTGATGGTAAGGGAGTTGATGGTAAGGGAGGACGATCTGCTCTCATGGGCCACTGAACAGCCAAACATGGACAAGCTGTTAGCAGCAGACTGACTGCAGCCAGGGCCACAATGCCTCTGTGCAGCCAGGGCCACAATGCCACTGCACATGCTCTGGGGAGAAAGGAGGAAAGGAAAGGAAGGGAAGGAAGGGAAGGAAGGGAAGGAAGGGAAGGAAGGGAAGGAAGGGAAGGAAGGAAGGAAGGAAGGGAAGGAAGGGAAGGAAGGAAGGAAGGAAGGAAGGAAGGAAGGAAGGAAGGAAGGAAGGAAGGAAGGAAGGAAGGAAGGAAGGAAGGAAGGAAGGAAGGAAGGAAGGAAGGAAGGAAGGAAGGAAGGAAGGAAGGAAGGGAGGGAAGGAAGAAAAGAATGAAAGGAAGGGAGGAAGGGAGGAAGGAAAGAAGGAAAGGAAGGGAGGAAGGGAGGAAGGAAAGAAGGAAGGAAGGAAAAAAAGAAGGAAGGAAGGAAGGAAATAAAGGAAGGAAGAAAAAGAAGAAAGGAAGGAAATGAAGGAAGAAAAGGAAGGAAGAAAAGGAATAAAGGAAGGAAAGGAAGGAAGGAAGGAAGGAAGGAAGGAAGGAAGGAAGGAAGGAAGGAAGGAAGGAAGGAAGGAAGGAAGGAAGGAAGGAAGGAAGGAAGGAAGGAAGGAAGGAAGGAAGGAAAGAAAGAAAAGGAAGAAAAGAAGGAAGGAAAAAATCCAACCCAAAATCAAACCCACCCTACCACAGAGAGGTACTCCAAAGGCCAGTCTCTCACCACCCTCACTGCAAAGAACCCTTTCCTACCATCCACTTTCAACATCCCCTCTGCCACTTCAAACCCATCCCTCCTCCTCCTGTCATCACAAGACCTTGTCCATAGTCTCTCCCCAGCCCCTTTCAGATCCTGCAAGGCCACTATAAGGTCTCCTCGAAGCCTTCTCCTCTCCAGTGAAATCTGTTCCCCCCCACCCCCTCCATCACCTCTTTATTGCCATGTTTCCTTCTGTGTTAATTTTGGGTCTGCTCCAAGTTGAATTCCTTGACCTGCAACCTCTTTAGCTGTTAATATTTTTATTATTTATCTCTTTCTTCTTTTTTTCCTCCCTCTTCTTCCTTCCCTTTTTTTTTTCTCCTCCCCTCTCTCCTCTTACCAGCCAAATGAATTCAAATCATTTGCATTTATTGCAGGGAACATCCAGCCTCATCTGTAGCCTTTAGTCTGACTGAATTGCTTTTCTGCTTCAGGAGGCACACAGTGCAGGCTGGAACCTGCCCCCCCCCCCCCCTCCCCTCCCCACTGCTGCAGCCAGAAATAATCGAGTTGGCACTTCCAGCATTCTGGAATATTTATCATATTGATCAGATTGAAGAGAACTAAGCAAAAGGATGTTATTGGAAGCAATAATCTGATGAAGCTTTGGAGCAAATCAATCACTTGGCAGAGCCTTAAAAGAACAGGATAAAAAAAAAAGGGCAAGTGAAAGAAAATAAAGGTTGCTCCCAACCATTTCCAGACTGTGTCCAGTTCTGGGCTCCTGAAATCCAGAGAGATGCTGAGGTGCTGGAAGGTGTTTGGAGAAGGGCAGCAAGGCTGGGGAGGGGCCTGGAGCACAGCCCTGTGAGGAGAGGCTGAGGGAGCTGGGGGGGTGCAGCCTGCAGCAGAGGAGGCTCAGGGCAGAGCTCATTGCTGCCTGCAGCTGCCTGCAGGGAGGCTGTAGCCAGGCCACTCCAAGGTCTCCTGGAAGCCTTCTCTCAAAGCTCAGCCAGTTCCAACCCCCTGCCATTCACAGGGACACCTCCCACTAGAAGAGGTTGCTTAAAGCCTCATTCAACCTGGTCTTGAACACCTCCAGGGAAGAGGGCAGCAATGTGCCCCTGTGGCCAAGAGAGCCAATGGGGTCCTGGGGGGCATTAAGCAGAGTGTGTCCAGCAGATCAAGAGAGGTTCTCCTTCCCCTCTACTCTGCCCTGGTGAGACCTCATCTTGAGTACTGCATTCAGGTTTGGGCTCCCCACTGTAAGAGGGACAGGGATCTGCTGGAGAAGGTCCAAGGGAGGGCTATGAGGATGATGAGGGGACTGGAGCACTGCCTGAGGAGGAGAGGCTGAGGGACCTGGGGCTGCTCAGTCTGGAGAAGAGAAGACTAAGAGGCAATTGAATCAATGTCTATAACTATCTGAGGGCTGGGGGTCAGGAAGGAGGGGACAGGCTCTGCTCACTGCTCCCTGGGATGGGACAAGCAGCAATGGATGGAAGCTGCAGCACAGGAGGTTGCAGCTCAACACAAGAGGCAACTTCTTGCCTGGAAGGGTCCCAGAGCCCTGGCACAGGCTGCCCAGAGAGGTTGTGTGGAGCCTTTCCAGGCCTGTCTGGATGTGTTGCTGTGTGCCCTGAGCTAGATTGTGTGCTCCTGCTCTAGCCAGGGGGTTGGACTGGATGATCTCTTTGGGTCCCTTTCCAACCCCTGACATCTGTAAGCCTGTGTCCCTGACCAGAGCAGGGGAGTTGGAACCAGATGATCTTTAAGGTGCCTTTCAACCCATACCATTCTATGCATCAATGAATCTATGAGAGGCCAAGGCCCAGCAAGGTGAGTCGTGATTGCCCCAGAGCTTTGCTACTCACCAAAACACCTGATGTAGCTCAGGGGGCTGCTCCCAGGCTGAGGCTCATCCCCTCCCAATTCTTCTAGCAGCTTTATCAGCAGCAGCAGATGCTGCTGCAGTCGGATGGAAACAACACAAGGAACTTTCCACATGGTGTCTAGGCAAAGAGAAAAGAGAGGATCTGATGGAGGCTGGCTGGGGAAGCAGGGGAAGCAGACACAGCTCTTTTCAGGTCAAGCTTCTCTGCTGCACTGCTGTGGTCCCAAACTGCTTAAAGGTGCACCACAAGGTCCTGGCTGGAACTCTCCAGCTGAGAGCTGTGAGATCTCTTACACTGACAGAGAAGCAAAAGATTGAGGCTGGGAAGTGACAGCAGGAGGGAGATGTAGATAGGGAGGGAAATCTGAGTCTTGGCAATAATCTCATTGCATATTCTGCTCTTGTAATCTGTCTAATGCCAGGGGATTCACATTTCCTGTGCCTTCCAAGCTGACATGTTTAGAAGGAGCACTCACAATACCTCAAGTGGCAGTAGCTTGGTCTTAATGCTTCTTTCCTGCCTGCACCTTTAAACCTGGAGTGTCAGCCAGTGAACTGTGCC
Source organism: Pogoniulus pusillus (assembly GCF_015220805.1). Taxonomy (NCBI): domain Eukaryota; kingdom Metazoa; phylum Chordata; class Aves; order Piciformes; family Lybiidae; genus Pogoniulus; species Pogoniulus pusillus. The sequence goes on from NC_087302.1 coordinate 5,453,774, forward strand.
AGCCCCTTCACAGCATCACCCAGCTCCCAGCCCTCTCCCCTGGTGCCCAACTCCCACTAATGGCCTTAGTCCTCCTCTCCTGCAGCACACTGTGAAGGAGAAGAGCTCTAAGAGAAAGCAGCATGAGCACTGTGTCCAGTTCTGGTGTCCCCAGCATAAGAAGGACACAGAAGTGCTGGAGTGGGTCCAAGGGAGGCCATGAAATTGGTCAGAGGGCTGCAGAGCCTCGCCTGTGGTGACATGCTCAGAGTTGTGTCTGTCCAGCCTGGAGAAGAGAAGGCTCCAGGGAGACCTTAGAGAAGCCTTCCAGTCCCTAAAGGGGCCATAGGAGAGTAGAGAAAGGACTTTTTACAAGGGCCTGTAGTGCCAGGACAAGAGGCAATGGCTTTGAGCTGGAAGAGGGGAGACTGAGACTGGAGATTAGGAAGAAATTCTAGCCAGTGAGGGTGAGGAGACTCCAGAGTAGGCTGCCCAGGCAGGCTGTGGGTGTCACAGAGTCTCAGAATCACAGAATGTCAGGAGTTGGAAGGGACCTCCAAAGCTCAGCCAGTCCAACCCCCTGCCAGAGCAGGATCACCTGTACCAAATCACACAGGAACACATCCAGGTGGTCTTTGAGTATCTCCACAGAGGGAGACTCCACAACCCCCCTGGGCAGCCTGTGCCAGGCTCTGTCACCCTCACAGGGAAAAAATTCCTCCTCGTGTTGAAATGAAACTTCCTCTGCCTCAGCTTCCACCATTGCTCCTTGTGCTGGCATTGGGCATCCCCCAGCAGAGCCTGGCTCCAGCCTCCATATCCCATCCCTGCAGGTGTTGGACAGGACCTTGAGCAACCTGATCTAGTGAGAGATGGAATGGATGGAAGCTGCAGCACAGGAGGTTCCAGCTCAACACAAGGGGCAACTTCTTGCCTGGAAGGGTGACAGAGCCCTGGCACAGGCTGCCCAGAGAGGTTGTGGAGTCTCCTTCTGTGGAACCTTTCAAGGCCTGTCTGGATGTGTTCCTGAGCTAGATTGTATGGTCCTGCTCTGGCAGGGGGTTTGGAACTGGATGATCCTTTTGGTCCCTTCTAACCCAACCAAACCACCCTACAAATCTGTGACTGGAGGAAGGCTCAGAGCTCACAATTCCAGTCTGAGGAGCAGAGAAGAGCTGTAATTAAGCACCACACAGGCTGTGTACTGGTTGTCTGCCCTTGGGTTTATTCCATGACTAAACTGCAGCCAGCCAGACTGCTCCCCAGTTGCGACTGCAGGCTCGTGGAGCAGGAATAAATTAATCAAGCTCACCTCTCTTTGCAAGAAAGCCAATCAAGCTGGCTTTTCAAACTGCATAAACCCTGCATTAAACACACACAAAAAGAGGAGGGGAGGGAAGGGGGTTTGGGGGGGGGGAGACAGGAAAAAAACCCATCCAACTGGGATGCAGACAGGGGCTCTTTAACAGCTGTTTGTAAATATGCCTAATAATTCATCCTGTCAACATCCTCCCTTTTGCCATTAGAAGGAAATAGTCATAAATGGAATTCCCAGTGCTGATGGCTCCATTTCCTTAATGAAATACACACAGTTTACTTTAGCCCACTTTAATTGCTGGGAGGAGGGGGTGTCAGGTTCCCTCCTTCGACCTGCGGCACTGAAATCCCTCCAGCTGACACCAGTACAGCAAGGGAAGGGCTTAATGGAGCAGTGCAGCAGTGGCTTAGGAGCTAAGCCACCTTTAAGCAATAAATCCAGCAAATAGAGATGGAGGTACTGGAATCTCCTGCCTCCCAGCAGCACAGACACCAAGTAATCTGAAATTCAGCCCTGCTAATTGCCTGAGCACAGGTTCTGCAGGGAATGCCCAAAGCACTGGAAGCAAAGAGCTAGCCTGGAGATTAGGAAGGCTTTCCTTACAGTGAGGGGAGGGAGACACTGGCACAGCTGGCCCAGGGAGGTTCAGCAGAAGAAGGGGACACAGCCTCAAGCTGTGGCAGGGCAGGTCTAGGCTGGATGTTAGGAGGAAGTTGTTGGCAGAGAGAGTGATTGGCATTGGAATGGGCTGCCCAGGGAGGTGGTGGAGTCTTTGTGCCTGGAGGTGTTGAAGCCAAGCCTGGCTGGGGCACTCAGTGCCATGGTCTGGTTGCTTGGGCAGGGCTGGGTGCTAGGTTGGGCTGGCTGAGCTTGGAGCTCTCTTCCAACCTGCTTGATTCTATGATTCTATGCTCCCTCCCTGCAGGTGTTCAAGGCCAGGCTGGATGGAGCCCTGAGCAACCTGGGCTGGTGGAAGGTGTCCCTGCCCATGGCAGGGGGCTTGGTGCTAGATGATCTTTAAGGTCCCTTCCAACCCCAACCATCCAGCAGGGTCCATCTGCTCTGCTGCAGGTTGGGTGCAGCCTGAGCCATGGCTGCCCTCCTGAAGCAAGACTCAGGCAGTCTCACAGTGCAGTGACAACACAGAAGTGCCTACAGCAGCCACAGATTAGTTTCAGGACTTAATCAATTTGTGTAACCTTCACAGAGCTGGGAAAAGCCTCGGTGGAGCTTGTGGGCATGAGAGGAGCTTTTGCATCCCTCTCAGCTACACACAGGGGTTAGTGGCAGTGTCTGACCAGTGAGACTGCTGGCTGCAGTGGTGGTGAAGTGTTTGCTCTGCATGCTGGGGGAGAAGGAAGGTGCCCCATGGCAGATCACTTTGTCACCTAGGTATGTTTAGCAGAGGGACACCCATAGGGTGAGGACAAGAGGAGGATTCTCTTCCAGCTGGAACCACCACACTCCTGTCTGCCATGGTCCTACTCCTGTGTCATGTTCCTCACTCATGATGGAGCAGCAGCTCCCTGAAAACCCTGCCCAGACCCTGCCAAGGGATGACTGCACCTCAGATGAGGTCCAGCCACACTGTCCTCCTGTTCAGCACCACCCATGCTAATTGTGTCCAGCCCTTCCACAAGAGGAAGATGACCAACTTGTGCCCCCAAGTGGGATGCTCAAGGGATTGGCATCAGGAGAGGAAGGGCTGGAAGCCTCCCCAGGGACTATGCACTGAGCACCAGAGTGGTGGTAGCAGGGAATAGAGGTCTGTTTGGTTTTACTTCTGTCTGACTCCAGCAAAGCAGAAGCTGATCACACGTGAAAAGAGCCTGGATTTGAACAAGAGCTCAGACAATAAAAAGGGCAAAGCAGAGGACCCTGCAGGAGGAAGACTGATGTGGTTTTATTCCCAGATGCTCAAATGGAGGCATTCTCTGCTGCTTCAGATGTTAAGGTCAGAGGAGGACAGATAAGGGAATCCCCTTCTAAACCTCCTGAGGTGAGTGACCCTCATGTAGTCCCTCTCTGAAGGAGACAGGCAATTTTTCTCTGAGCCCTCACAGAAGCAAGGCTTCATCCCTTAGAAAAAGCAAGCTGCAAAGGCTGCCTCTGCTCTGGTTTCCAGACAAGGGGAGTGGGATCTGCCCAGGAGCTGGCTGCCAGCCTGCCACAGCAAAGCTGCCTGCCAAGCAAGGTGCCGCTCGCAGCACTCCTGTCCCACAGCCCAGACGCTGGGATGAAGGCTCCAGGCTCACAGGTTTTGGGAGGTGAAGAAGTGCTGTTGAACACAACCAGCACAGGAGGCAACCTTGGCTGGCAGAACCGAGCAACCCTGCACCACCGACTGCACCGACAGATGCTGGAGGCTCTGCCTCCTCCCAACGGTTTGTACCGAGCCGTGTGGGAGCTGCTGCCTGCCAGCACCCACAGCCCTGGGAGCTGCCAGGCAGCTGCAGAGCCAGGAGCTGCCTGGGGGGAGTTTTGTCCTAGGAGGACAGGCTGAGAGAGGCTGGAGTTGAGAAAGGCTCCAGGGGGACCTGAGAGTAGCTTCCCATAGCTGAAGGGCTAAGAAGAAAGCTGGGGAGGGGTCTGTTCCCCAGGGCTTGTAACTCTGGGGCAGTGGTTTGAAACTAGAACAGGGGAGGTTTAGATTGGACATTTGGAAGAAGTTCTTTGCTATGAGGGTTGGGGGATCACTGGAATCATAGAATCATGGAATCAAGCAGGTTGGAAGAGAGCTCCAAGCTCAGCCAGCCCAACCTAGCACCCAGCCCTGCCCAACCAACCACACCATGGCACTAAGTGCCCCAGCCAGGATTGGCTTCAACACCTCCAGCCACAGCCACTCCACCACCTCCCTGGGCAGCCCATTCCAGTGCCAATCACTCTCTCTGACAACAACTTCCTCCTAACATCCAGCCTAGACCTGCCCTGACACAGCTTGAGACTGTGTTCCCTTGTTCTGTTGCTGCTTGCCTGAAGGAAGAGCCCAACCCCACCTGGCTACAACCTCCCTAGGTTGGACTGCATGAACTTGGAGCTCTCTTCCAACCTAGTTGATTCTATGATTCTATGAGCTGGAGCAGCATGGAGCTGGGTGGGATACTCTGCTTTGGAGTCAGGATGCTGAGCCCCCTGAGCACTGGCTCCACGGCCCTGTGGTCCTGAAGGCTTTGCACAGCTCTCCAGGCTGCCTCCTGAGTGCTCAGGGCTGTGCTAGGGCTTGGTTTGCTCGGTAAGAAAAACAACCTGCTTCCCTCTCCTGCTGCTCTTACCCTTTTGTCCCATTTGTCTATGCTAAAGTGACACCAACCTGCAGAAATAAACCACATCTGGTGATTTACACAGCAGCAGGGAGAAAACAAACCTGCAAGCACTCTCCAGTCTGGGCTCCCAGACCATCACACAGTGCAACCACCAAGATAAACACATGCTAATGCCTGACTGGGTGAGAGCAGCTGACAAGATGGATTTTTAAGGCTAAAGGAAAAGTCTATCTGTTGGCATAAATCCTGCCTGCTCTGTGCCATCCACACAGCCTCTCTTGAAACAGACTGCCCCCAGCAAGCAAGGCAGCAGGAGGTCACCCAGCCCTGCAGCACCAGCATCTCCAGAGCCAGGCTCCAGCAGCCCAAGGACTCTCCATCTGCCACCAGAGCAGAGACTTACAGTTCAGCTGCATGTGAAAATGGGCTTGGAGGCTCTGATCTCATCTTTAGGCTCCTTCTGAGCTCCTTCTGAGGTCATCTGTGCCCTCATTAGGTGGGCACCTAAACCTCCCTCAGGTTTATATGTGAAAATGGGATTGAAGGCTCTGATCTCATCTTCAGGCTCCTTCTGAGGTCATCTGTGCCCTCATTAGGTGGGCACCTAAACCTCCCTCAGGTTTATATGTGCAAATGGGATTGGAGGCTCTGATTTCATCTTCAGGCTCCTTCTGAGGTCATATGTGCCCTCATTAGGTGGGCACCTACAGCTCACTCAGGTTTACATGGGAAAATGGGATTGGAGGCTCTGACTTCATCTTCAGGCTCCTTCTGAGCTCCTTCTGAGGTCATTTGTGCCCTCATTAGGTGGGCACCTACAGCTCACTCAGGTTTACATGGGAAAATGGGATTGGAGGCTCTGATTTCATCTTCAGGCTCCTTCTGAGCTCCTTCTGAGGTCATTTGTGCCCTCATTAGGTGGGCACCTACAGCTCCCTCAGGTTTATATGTGAAAATGGGATTGGAGGCTCTGATTTCATCTTCAGACTCCTTCTGAGCTCCTTCTGAGGTCATTTGTGCCCTCATTAGGTGGGCACCTACAGCTCCCTCAGGTTTATATGTGAAAATGGGATTGGAGGCTCTGATTTCATCTTCAGACTCCTTCTGAGCTCCTTCTGAGGTCATTTGTGCCCTCGTTAGGTGGGCACCTACAGCTCCCTCAGGTTTACTTGGGAAAATGGGCTTGGAGGCTCTGATCTCATCATCAGGCTCCTTCTGAGGTCACTTTTGCCCTCGTTAGGTGGGCACCTAAACCCCACTCAGGTTTACAGAGAGACTTGGTGAAGCCTTCCAAGCATCTGCACAGCCTCAGCCTGTTCCCAGACATCAGCCTTTGCTCTAGGCAAATGCTGCAATTTCCCAAAGAACCTTTTCATCCATTTTTAAACAAGCAACAGTTCAGATTAATGTCCTATCTCTTCACTTCAGGAATCTCAATTTAAACCCTTTCCTCTTACATTTGATCAAGGAAGAAACCAATCTGGGCCCAGCTACAGGATTTAGTCTGTACAGTCTGTGCTGTTAAAAATTCATTTCACCTGATGGCTCCTCAAAGCCAGGTGAAACCCAGCCAGGAGCTGTGCAGAGCTCCTCCCTGCCTTCACCTTTCTCTGCCCTTGAATTTCTCAGCTTATATTCATAGATTCCTTGAATGGTTTGGGTTAGAAAGGACCTTAAAGCTCATCCAGTCCAACCTAGCACCCAGCCCTAGGCAATCAACCAGACCATGGCACTAAGTGCCCCAGCCAGGCTTGGCTTCAACACCTCCCTGGGCAGCCCATTCCAACCCTCCAGGCACAGCAACTTCACCACCTCCCTGGGCAGCCCATTCCAATGCCAATTACTCTCTCTGCCAACAGCTTTCCACTAGCCCAGGATGCTCAAAGTCTCATCCAACCTGGCCTGGAGCACCTCCAGGGAGAGGGCAATCAGCAAGAGTCTTTATCATTAAGGGTGGAAAAGACCTCTAAGATCACCAAGTCCAACCATCAACCCAACACCTCTATGACCACTAAACCATGTCCCCAAGTACCACATCTACTCATTTTATGAACCCCTCCAGGGGTGGTGACTCTGCCACCTCTCTGGGCAGCCTGTTCCAATGCCTGACCACTCATTCACCTTGGTTTAAATTAATCACAGACTCACAGAGGCTGGAGAAGACCTCTGAGATCATCCAGTGCAGCCTCCAACCTAGCACCATGACATTAAGCCCATAAACAGGCACAAAGAAAGACAAAGAGAGGAGAGATTTGAATCTCTTATCTGCTCAGGAGAGTCCATGTGAGGTATTTCAGATCAATGAGCAGGGGATGGTGGAGCTGCAGAGCTCCTCAGGCCGTAATTAATTCAGCAACAGGGTTACACCCCGCATGGGTTTTCACATCAGGCTTTTCTTCCTGGCACAGATTTGTTACCTCCTTCCTCCCTCACCAAGAGCCTCCTAGACTTCAGCTCTCAGCACAATAAATCTTTCTTGCCCCAAGAATTGTTTTCACCTTCGTGCAGTGTTTATTTCTCCTGCCCTTCTGAGCAGCATCACCACAGACTTGCAGCATCCAGCTGGGAATCCATGGGCTTGGGTTTCTTATTGCTGCCTCCAGCCCTGACACCTGACTTCTGACAGGCCAAGAGTGACCTCTCCATTCTCAGCCTCAGCTTGTTCTCCTGTGGAATCAACTCTAATTCATGGGCAGAGGAACTGAGTGCACCCTCAGCAAGTCTGCAAATGACCCCAGGGCTGTGGGTGCTGGCAGGGATCCATCCAGAGGGACCTGGGTTAGGCTGCAGAGCTGTGCCCAGGCCAAACTCAACAAGGCCAAGTGTAAGGTCCTGCACCTGGGTGAGAGCAAGCATAACTCCAACTCCAGATGGTCAACCAGAGCATGGCACTAAGTGCCCCAGCCAGGCTTGGCTGCAACACCTCCAGCCACAGCCACTCCACCACCTCCCTGGGCAGCCCATTCCAGTGCCAATCACTCTCTCTGACAACAACTTCCTAACAACATCCAGCCTAGACCTGCCCTGGCACAGCTTCAGCCTCTGTCCCCTTCTTCTGTCCCTGGCTGCCTGGCAGCAGAGCCCAACCCCACCTGGCTACAGCCTCCCTGCAGGCAGCTGCAGGCAGCAATGAGCTCTGCCCTGAGCCTCCTCTGCTGCAGGCTGCACCCCCCCAGCTCCCTCAGCCTCTCCTCACAGGGCTCTGCTCCAGGCCCCTCCCCAGCCTTGCTGCCCTTCCCCAAACACCTTCCAGCACCTCAACATCTCTCTGCAATTCAGGAGCCAACAACTGGACACAGCACTGCAGGGGTGGCCTGAGCAGTGCTGAGCACAGGGGCACAAGAACCTCCCTTGTCCTGCTGCCCACACTGCTCCTGAGCCAGCCCAGGATGCCATTGGCTCTGCTGCCCACCTGGGCACTGCTGCCTCCTCTGCAGCTCCTCTCTCCCAGCACCCCCAGCTCCCTCTCTGCCTGGCTGCCCTCAGCCACTCTGTCCCCAGCCTGCAGTGCTGCTTGGGGTTGTTGTGGCCAAAGTGCAGAACCCTGCCCTTGGCCTTGTTCAGCCTCATCCCCTTGGCCTCTGCCCACCCATGCAGCCTGGCCAGGTCCCTCTGCACGAGGAGGACCTAAGATAGGTTGGCTTTGCTGAGAGCTGATCTCACTGGAGAGCTCTGCCAAACCCTGCAGTCTCAGGATGTTTTTGCTCAGTTTTGTTTTTCTTTTTGCATGTTTACTTCTCCTTGGCAAAGCAGTTCTGGAGACAGCTGTGTGCTGTGGAACGTCCCCCACGGGGCCGTGCTCCATCCTGCTATGGGGAGGACAACTTCTGGGGGACCTCCCCCTCGTGGCACAAGCAGCTGAGTGGTTCTGTTTAGTGAGAGTCAAACACAAAATGATGCTCTCATGGCTCTTCAGCTGAGAGCTCTCCTCAGGGGGGGTTCACTTCCCCTTCTCCAGGAGGAAAATCAGAGGAGTGGGAGGGGTGGTGGGGATAGGTCTGCTCCTGCCAGCATGCAGAGGTTACAAAGTCCTCTAGGACATCACCTGTGGGCAGGGTGCAGAGGGGACAGCATCACCTCCTCCCCTCTGCTCCCCCTTGGCATCTTTTCTTCCTGTTGTTCCTCAGGAGACTGCTCAGAGGCCTGGCAGGGCTGCCATGTGAGGACAGGCTGAGAGCTGGGTTTGTTCAGCCTTGAGAGGAGAAGGCTTAAGGCAGACCCTATTGCCATGGTCCAGGTGGCTGCCAGGAGGATGGAGACTCCCTTTTTCCAAGGAGTCCCATGGCAAAGCCAAGGATGGAGACAAGTATCTGCTGGAGAGATTCCTACTGGAATCCAGAAGAAAATGGTTCCCCATGAGAGCAGTCAGAGATTGGAAGCATCTCCCAGGTGGAGCAGTGGAGTCCCCTAGAGTGGGCATTCTGAAGGCTCAACCTGCCAAGGTGCTGGGCCAGCTCACTCCAACTCCACCATCACCCAGAAAGGTTGGATCAGATGATCCTTGGGGTTCCCTTCCCACCTGGCATGCTGTGACTCTGTGTTTGTTCACAGAATCATAGAATCAAGCAGGTTGGAAGAGAGCTCCAAGCTCAGCCAGCCCAACCTAGCACAGGAGACTCCATGACCTCTCTGGGCAGCCTGCTTCAGGGCTCCAGCACCCTCACAACAAAGACTTTTCTTCTCCTGTTCAGATGGAACCTTCTGGGTTCCAGTTTGTGCCTGCTGCCCCTTATCCTCTCACTGGGAACCACTAGAAAGAGCCCAGCCTCTTGTCCCTCACCCTTTAGCTGTCACTGAGCATTGATCACATCCCCTCTGGGGCTGCACTTCTCCAGACTCAACCCCCCCATGGCTTTTCCTCCTCACAGAGATGCTCCAGGCCCTTCAGCATCCTTGTAACCTCTGCTGGACTCTCTCCAGTAGTTCCCTGTCCTTCTTGAACTGGGGAGCCCAGAACTGGACACAATACTCCAGATGTGGCCTCACCAGGGCAGAGTAGGAGAGGAGAAGAACTTCCCTTGACCTGCTGGACTCACTTCTCAGCACACCCCAGGAGATCATTTGCCTTCTTGGCCACGAGGACACATTGCTGGCTCCTGGGAGGTTTCCTCCTGTCCAAGCCAAACTTTAAACCCCCTCAAAGCAGAGCAGCAACCACAGCACCTGGGGCTGTGCTGGCAGGAGCTGCAGCAGCTGCATGGGGTGAGACCCACAGCTTCCTTCCTTGGGATGCTCCCAGGAGTTCTGCTCACACTTTGTGAGAGGTTTGATTCCCCAATTCTCTATTCCTTACCCTTCAGATCACCACATCAAAAATTACCTGCAGAGGGGGGGAAATAAAAAAAAAAAAAGTGATCTTTAGTGTCCATTTCTCAGGATTTCTGTGCTGCAGTCCAGGCAAACCTTCCCCAGCATGCAGTGAGAGCCCAGGTTTGGGATGAGGCACCTGGGACTGCTGCTTTGGTGCCTGGCTCCCTGCCACTGGTCAGAGGTTTTCCTGTTACTGCAATTATCCCAAACCAGCTTAAGCCATTCAGGAAATGGCAGCTTATAAATCTCCAAGGTTGAAACAAACCTGAAGGACACTCAGCATGTACCACACAATACTTGGAGAGACTTTCTGAAAGCTAAATGTGCCCAGTGGGGTTTGTCCTTTGCTGCAGCCCCAGCTCAGACCCATTTGTGCTGCTGGGGGTGCACTCACTTTGGCTGCACAAACACCTTCATAGGATGCAATGTCCCTGCTGAGCTGAGGGGTTTGGAGCTCTCCTCACTGCTCAGGAGTGTTTGTGCTGCACTCACCAGAGGGCATTTACAGGAGTCTGTTCCTGTCTGGGCTGTAACATGCTCCATTTCTTGTGTTCTGGGTTCTCCAGTCCAAGAGAGACAGAGAACTACTACAGAGAGTCCAATGGAGGGCCACAAAGATGCTGAGGGGTCTGGAGCATCTCTGTAAGGAAGAAAGGCTGAGATCCTTGGGGGTCCTGAGCCTGGAGAGGAGCAGCCTGAGAGGGGATATGAGCAATGCTCAGCAAGAGCAAAAGGGTGGGGGGCAAGAGGACAGGATTGAGCTCTTCTCAGTGATTCCCAGGAGATGGGACAAGGGCAGTGGGCACAAAGTGGTAACCAGGAGGTTCCCTTTAGAATCACAGAATCTTAGAATCAGTCAGGGTTGGAAAGGATCACAAGGAGCAGCCAGTTCCAACCCCCCTGCCATGGGCAGGGACACCTCACACTAGAGCAGGCTGCCCACAGCCTCATCCAGCCTGGCCTTAAACACCTCCAGGGATGAGGCTTCCACCACCTCCCTGGGCAACCCATTCCAGGCTCTCACCACCTTCCTAACATCCATTCTGAATCTCCCCATTCCCAGCTTTGCTCCATTCCCCCCAGTCCTATCACTCCCTGACAGCCTCAGAAGTCCCTTCCCAGCTTTCTTGTAGCCTCCTGAAGATACTGCAAGGCCACAACAAGGTCACCTGGAAGCCTTCTCCCCTCCAGACTGAACAGCCCCAACTCCCTCAGTCTCTCCTCACAGCAGAGCAGCTCCAGATCTTCCTGGGCAACCCATTCAGGGTCTCACCACCCTCATGCTGAAGAACTTAAGGAGAAACCTCTTTGCTCTGAGGGTGCTGGAGCCCTGCAGCAGGCTGCCCAGAGAGGTTATGAAGTCTCCTTCTACACAGAGCCTCCAAACAGCCCTTTGTGATGCTGGGCAAACTGCTGTGGGTGCCTCTGCTTTAGCAGGGGAGTTGGACTGGATGACCTCCAGAGATCCCTTCCAACCCTCTCCATGCTGGAATGCAGGGATTCTGCAGAGCAGCCTGGCCTGGGAGCAGGGGGGGAGGCTGCTGCAGAGTTTGTTCCACACATGAATCAGTGAGTTATTTGTTGGCTTTACAAAAGCAGGAGCTAAAGCCTGCTGTAACATCAGGACACACATGTGTAGTACAACTGGAGTCACCTCCCTGCTGCTCAGATAAGGCAGAATCTCAGCCATTAGCCAAGCCTCAGCTGAGCAGCAGTCACCAGTTGCAGAGTGATGGGCTCCATGGCAATTTATGTTGCCTGGAGATCTGGGAGTTTTGTCTGACTCAGAACCAGATAAATATTGAACAAACAGCTCAGGAATTGTCCCAGTAGGTGGGAATTATATTACAACCAAGCTCATAAAGATGCAGCTCTTGGTAATGGGAAAGCTGCTGATATTTCTCCCTTTCAGCCCTGGATGGTTGTCAAACGCCTTTGGCTAGCACCATGTGTAAGCCTGTGTGAGTGCATGGCCACTTCCCACACCAGCCATGTAAATCCCTACTTGTGACACTGGAAAAAAGCAACCAATCCATCCAAAGAAACAAACCCTGATGTCCTTGGGCCACGCTGCAAGCAGGGAAAAAGCTCCAGAGCAAAAGGAGAGGTCGCTCTGTGTCAGTGCCTCTCTGGGTCACCCTGCTCCTAGCAGGGAGTTAATAATAAGCAGACTTATTTGAATAGTTTGCTGATCACACTCATCAATCCCACAATGCAGGCCCCTGCCAGATGAATTTATAACCCTTCTAATCCAATCTGACATTGGAAGGAGTTCAGAGGCAGGAGGAAAACAGGTGGCAGTGCCCTGGGCACAGGCGTTGGCTGCTGCCACTGCTGGCCTCTGGGACGCTGAGTCCTCTTCCAACAGGAGAGGAACACAGCCAGAGATGCTCATGAGGAGCAGAGATCTTCCATCAAGGGTTCTCTTCCAGGGAGCATCAGTAGAAAAGGGAATAAACAGAAAACCCAATGCAGCTTTGTGCTGATTTTTTGAGAGCTTGCCTCTTTCCTTGGTAAATTACAGAATCACAGAATGATAGAACCACAGAATCACAGAATCACAGAATCATGGAACCACAGAATCACAGAATCACAGAAACAAGCAGGCTGGAAGAGAGCTCCAAGCTCAGCCAGCCCAACCTAGCACCCAGCCCTGCCCAACCAACCAGACCATGGCACTAAGTGCCCCAGCCAGGCTTGGCTGCAACACCTCCAGCCACAGCCACTCCACCACCTCCCTGGGCAGCCCATTCCAGTGCCAATCACTCTCTCTGCCAACAACTTCCTCCTCACATCCAGCCTAGACCTGCCCTGGCACAGCTCCAGGCTGTGTCCCCTTCTTCTGGTGCTGGCTGCCTGGCAGCAGAGCCCAACCCCACCTGGCTACAGCCTCCCTGCAGGCAGCTGCAGACAGCAATGAGCTCTGCCCTGAGCCTCCTCTGCTGCAGGCTGCACCCCCCCAGCTCCCTCAGCCTCTCCTCACAGGGTTTGTGTCCCAGGCCTTTCACCAGCTTTGTCACCCTGAAGGCTTCAGAGGGAGCAGAAGGTTCTCAGGCTCTTTACTGTACACAAAAATACTTCTGGGAAATAGATTTTATGGGGGGAGGAGGGGAATAAAAATCTTTCCTCTTAAACTTTAGCTCCTTCTTAAATGATGCCAGGAAAGCACACAAACATAGGAGGATGGCTGCAGATTGCCAAAGGAAAATAAATATATGGTTGTGAAGAGAGCTGGCAGCAGCCCCTGGCTCCACTGATAGCAGAAGCATTTCTATCAGCCCATCACAAAGAGCCAGAATTACTTGTCCCCACTGGCTCTCCCCCCTCCCCTCCCCTCCCCTTGCTCCTCTCTTAATCCTTTCCTGCAGCTTTACTCTGTTCTTGACTTGCTGTTATTTCTGGGGGCTTAAGTCAAGTTTGCAGTCAGGCTTCAAAGGGCCTTATGGGGTGTTTGTCTGCCTGTAATTCCTGGAGACCAACAATTGGGGGGTAGTAAGATCAAGGGAGGTTCTTCTTTCCCCCTGCTCTGCCCTGGTGAGACCTCATCTTGAGTGCTGCCTTTAGGTTTGATAGCAGAGGCTGAAAACCTTCCCAGTGTGAAAGGCAGTGTGGTGTGTGTGCCTCTGGGGTGTGCTTCTCCTGCCACAGCTCCACCACACCCTGAGTCCTGCCCTCAGACCTGGGTTGAGAGATGCTCTGATGGGCATCTTGAGTACTGCATTCAGGTTTGGGCTCCACAGTTGAAGAGGGACAGGGATCTGCTGGAGAGAGTCCAGGGGAGGGCTACAAGGATGATGAGGGGACTGGAGCACTGCCTGAAGAGGAGAGGCTGAGGGACCTGAGGCTGCTTAGTCTGGAGAAGAGAAGAGGGGATTGAATCATTGTTTGTAACTCTCTGAGGGCTGGGGGTCAGGAGGGGGGGACAGGCTCTGCTCATTGCTCCCTGGGATAGGACAAGGAGCAGTGGATGGAAGCTGCAGCACAGGAGGTTGCAGCTCAACACAAGGGGGAACTTCTTGGCTGGAAGGGTCCCAGAGCCCTGGCACAGGCTGCCCAGAGAGGCTGTGGAGTCTCCTTGTGTGGAGCCTTTCCAGGCCTGTCTGGATGTGTTCCTGTGTGCCCTGAGCTAGATTGGATGGTCCTGCTGTGGTGGTGGGGGCTGGACTGGATGATCTCTTTGGGTCCCTTCCACCCCATAACATACTGTGATGCTGTGAACCCCCTGCCAAGGCAGGGCTCACCCAGGGCACTCCACACAGGAAAGCATCCAGACAGGATTTGAAAGTCTCCAGAGAAGGAGACTCCACAACCTCTCTGGGCAGCCTGCTCCAGGGCTCCAGCACCCTCACTGTAAAGCAGTTTCTCCTCATGTTGGTGTGAAGGATCTCACCTCAAGCTCAGTAAGGTTGTTTTAATAAGCTTTGGGTCACTGTCCCACACCATGGCAGCAGCTGCTCATGGCTCAGGAAGGTGCCAGGTTGGGCCAGATGCTATTGACTAACCCAGGGCTCAAATCACTGCAGAAGGTGCTTACCCCAGAGTCTGCCTGCACCCAGCCTGGCAGCAGGCACTACTTTTCAGAGATTGTTAGAATGGGCTGGGTTGGAAGGAACCTTGAAGATCCTCCAGTTCCAAGCACCCTGCCATGGGCAGGGACACCTCCCACCAGCCCAGGTTGCTCCAGGCTTCATCCAGCCTGGCCTTGAACACCTTCAGGCAGGGGACATCCATAACCTGCCTGGGCAACCTGTTCCACTCCATCACAGAGAACCTCTTGTCACTGAATGTTGGAATTGTTTGGGTGGGAAAAGAGCTCCAAGGTCATCGAGGTCAACCATCAACCCAACACCATCAGGACCATTAAGCCATGCCCCAGAGTTTCTTGACCAGCTTTGGGGATGATGACTCCACCACCTCCCTGGACAGCCTGTTCCAATGAGACATTTAAGCCCAGGAGGTCTGCAGCTCATACAGTAGAGAAGACACCAACCAGCAGCTGCCTGAGGTGAAAGAGTGAGGCAGAGCCAGCGAGCAGCAACACAGAGCAAGGCTCTGGTGCCTGTAAACACACTTAGGCATTCCTCAGGTATTGCTGATCCCTTAATTATTAATAGAGATGCTCCAGACAATGCCAGGAGGTACCCAAGAGCCTGTGCTGCAGCATGGCTGGCATCCAGGTCTCTCAAGGACAATGCTGCCTCCTCCTGTGTTTCTGCTCAGGAGTGGGAACAGACTCTTGTTCTTCTTCTGATAACTGAAGAGCTCAGTGGAATTTGGTTTTAATGAGTAATAAAGTTGCTGGTGGTAAGCAAGCTGCAGTTCAGTTGGCTGCAGGCAGGCTGGCTGAGGCTCCTGAGTGGTGCTCACAGAGCTAAAATGACTTCAGTTGTGTCATCTCAGCCCCTTCCAGGGAAAGAATTGGTGGGCAAATCATTTTAAACTGAATAGCACCAGCAGGTCCTCTGCCTCCTACTGTGTGCTGGGTCTGGAGAAGGGAAATCTGAGGGGAGACCTCGTTGCTCTCTACATCTCCCTGGAAGGAGGTTGGACTGAGGTGGGAGTTGGTTTCTTCTCTCTACTATCAGGTGATAGAATGAGAGGAAATGGCCTGAAGTTGTGCCAGGGGAGGTTTGGTGGAGAACATCACCTTGTCCTTCAGCTCAAACCATGTTCAGCCACCCTCATCTGAAAGCAAACCAAATCAGGAAGAGATGTTCCCTATCATCAAACCTAATCCACCTGGGGAGAGAGGATGCTCCCCATCATCAACCAACCAGGGAGAAGCGATGCTCTCTATCAAATCTGGCCAGCTGAGGAGAGATGCTCCCCATCAAACCTGATTAACAGCTGAGAGGAGATGCTCCCCATCAAACCTGACCAACATCTGAGTGGAGATGCTCCTCAGCAAACCTGGTTAACAGCTGAGGAGAGATGCTCCCCATCAAACCTGGTTAACAGCTGAGAGGAGATGCTCCCCATCAAACCTGATTAACAGCTGAGAGGAGATGCTCCCCATCAAACCTGGTTAACAGCTGAGGAGAGATGCTCACCATCAAACCTGGTTAACAGCTGAGAGGAGATGCTCACCATCAAACCTGGTTAACAGCTGAGAGGAGATGCTCACCATCAAACCTGGTTAACAGCTGAGAGGAGATGCTCACCATCAAACCTGGTTAACAGCTGAGAGGAGGTGCTCACCATGAAACCTGACCAATATCTGAGTGGAGCTGCTCCTCAGCAAACCTGACCAACAGCTGAGGGGAGATGCTCCTCATCAAACCTGGCCAATATCTGAGTGGAGCCAATCCCCATCAAACCTGACCAACAGCAGAGTGGAGCTGCTCCCCATCAAACCTGACCAACAGCAGAGTGGAGCTGCTCCCCATCAAACCTGACCAATATCTGAGTGGAGCTGCTCCCCATCAAACCTGACCAATATCTGAGTGGAGCTGCTCCTCAGCAAACCTGACCAACAGCTATGGAGAAGATGCTCCTCATCAAACCTGACCAATATCTGAGTGGAGATGATCCCCATCAAACCTGGCCAATATCTGAGTGGAGCCAATCCCCATCAAATCTGACCAACAGCAGAGTGGAGCTGCTCCCCATCAAACCTGACCAACAGCAGAGTGGAGCTGCTCCCCATCAAATCTGACCAACAGCAGAGTGGAGCTGACTCCCATCAAATCTGACCAACAGCAGAGTGGAGCTGACCCCCATCAAACCTGACCAACAGCAGAGTGGAGCTGCTCCCCATCAAACCTGCCCACCAACTGCACCTGCTGCTGGAGCTCCCTGCCCAACATCTCCTCCTAAAGCCATCTCCATTTCATTTGCAAGCCGATTTCATGATGGAGCAGAAATGCCAATCAATTGTGGAGCCATCAGCAGGAGAGCAGCCCCAATCTGCATTAGGCAGCTGGGCAGCTTTCCAGAGCATCATCTCCAGTGCATGAATTATTACCCAAACATTCCTGCTGTCAGCAAATTCCTCTCCATACAACTTCCTATTATTATTTCTTTGGTGGACAAGCCTGAAATTTTAAACAGCTCAATCTTCCCAAAGTCCTGCCACTGCCTCCTGCCTTCAGGATGAACCTTCCCTAAAAGAAACCCTTAATGAATGAATTCATTAGACAAGGGGGGGGGGGCAGGGGGGAATCAACAAAAATCCTTCTGCTGAGAATAGCAATAAAACCCACTCAGACTCACAGAGTTTCTTAGATTGGAAAAGATCTTCAAGCTGCTCGAGTCCAATCATTAGTTTCACACTGATAAGTCCTGGACTAACCCAAATCCCTCAGCACATCTCATCACTGTGAATGGCTGTGGTTGGAGAGGACCACCAGGATCATCCAGTCCAGCCTTCATCCCAGCATCCTTCATCACCAGACCACAGCCTCAAGCACCACAGCCACTCTCCTTTTAAACCCCTCCAGGGATGGTGACTCCACCACCTCCCTGGGCAGCCTGTGCCAGTGCCTGGCCACCCACTCAGGAAAGAGCTTCCTCCCAACAGCCAACCCAAACCTGCCCTGGCCCAACTTGAGGCCATTTCCTCTTCTCCTATCGTTAGTAACTGGGGAGCAGAGACCAGCTCCAGCCTCACTGCAACCTCCTTTTAGGTAGCTGTAGAGGGCAGTAAGGTCCCCTCTCAGCCTCCTCTTCTCCACACTAAACACCCCCAGCTCCCTCAGCTGCTCCTCACAGGTCCTGTTTGCCAGAGCTCTCCCCAGCCTCATTGCCCTTCTCTGCCCCTGCTCCAGCACCTCAGTGTCCCTCCTGTGCTGTGGTGCCCAAAACTGGACACAGGACTCGAGCTGTGGCCTCACCAGTGCTGAGCACAGGGGCATGAGCACCTCCCTACTGCTGCTGCTCACACCATTTATGGTCACTCCCCCCTGCTCCCTCTCTCCACCACCACCCCCCTCCAAATACAACCTCCTTTCATTTTTCCTCTTAGAATCATAGAATCAGGCAGGCTGGAAGAGAGCTCCAAGCTCAGCCAGCCCAACCTAGCACCCAGCCCTGCCCAACCAACCAGACCATGGCACTCAGTGCCCCAGCCAGGCTTGGCTTCAACACCTCCAGCCACAGCCACTCCACCACCTCCCTGGGCAGCCCATTCCAATGGCAAATCATGGAATCACAGAATCAAGCAGGTTGGAAGAGACCTCTAAGCTCATCCAGTCACAGTATCACAGTATCACAGTATCACCTAGCACACAGACCTATTCAGGCCAGACCATGGCACTAAGTGCCATGGTCTAGTTGATTGGATCCATGGTCTAGTTGATTGGATAGGGCTGGGTGATAGGTTGGACTAGATGATCTTGGAGGTCTCTTCCAACCTGGTTGGTTGATTCTATGATTCTATGATTCTAATTGTCTCATCCAGGCTTGGATTGAACAACTCCAGGGACAGCGACTCCACCACCTCCCTGGGCAGCCCATTCCAAAGGTAAATCATAGAATCACAGAACCAAACAGGTTGGAAGAGACCTCTAAGCTCATCCAGTCCAACCTAGCACCCAGCTAGATCATGTCACCAAGTGCCTCATGCAGTCTCTCCCTGAGCAAACCACTCTCTCTGGGAAGAACTTCCTCCTAACTTCCCCTTTCTGTGGCTGGGGTTTTGGTGCCTTTCACAGCTCCCGTTGTAATTTGCAGCAACAGCAAAAGAGGGGTGAGGTGGGGGGAAAAAAAAGAGACTTAAGGGATCCTTAAGCTTCAGTGACAGAGAATGAAGCAGCTCATAAATCAGGCTGCAGACGGCAGGGTCAGCGGCGCTGCCGCTCGCGTCGCAGCTCATTAAGAACAACGCTCATCCAGAAGCAGTTTGCTTTGAAACTGCTGCTGTGATTCATTCAGAGGATGCCAGAGACTGTGAGAAGCACTAGAAATAGGCTTTAAAAAACAAAACAAAAAAACCAACCAAGCAGCAAGTAACTGAAAATAAGGTTGGTAAATGAGGTACTGAGCCATTACTGCTCCTTTTCATGATGACGGCAGAAAAATACAATCTCCTGATGCTTGGAGTTGGAGCTGAGTTGGTATCAGCCTGCAGCTTGAGGAGCACTTCCCTGAGGGCTGTGCTTGGACTTATCATAGAGTCACAGAATTGTTTTGGAGTCATAGAATGGGTTAGGTTGGGAGGGAGCTCAAAGATCAGTCAGTTCCAACCCCTTGCCATAGGCAGGGACACCTCCCACTAGAAGAGGTTGCTCAAGGACTCATCCAACTTGGCTCTGAACACCTCCAGGGAGGTTGTGGAGCACAGAAGCACCCAATGTGATCTTTGATCTTTGATCACATTGGGTGCTTCTGTGCTCCACAACCTCCCTGGGCAACCTGTGCCAGTGTCTCACCACCCTCAACCTGTGCCAGTCTCTCACCACCCTCAATCTGTGCCAGTGCATCACCACCCTCACTATAAAGAATACCTTCCTACCATCCAGTCCAGAGGAGGCCACCAAGATGCTGAGAGGGCTGCAGCAGCTCTGCTGTGAGCACAGGCTGAGAGAGTTGGGACTCTGCAACCTGGAGAAGAGAAGGCTTAGAGGAGACCTTGGAGTGGCCTTCCAGGATCTCAAGGTGACTCCAGGAGGGCTGGGGAAGGACTACTGACAAGGTCTTGGAATGTTAGGAGGAGGAGGAATGGGTTTGAAGTGGCAGAGGGGAGATTGAAGGTGGATGTTAGGAAGAAGTTGTTTGCAGTGAGGGTGGTGAGACACTGGCACAGGTTGCCCAGGGAGGTGTTCAAGACCAGGTTGGATGAGGTTCTTGAGCAACCTGTTCTAGTGGGAGGTGTCTCTGCCTATGGCAGGGGGGGTTGGAAGTGGCTGAGCTTTGAGCTCCCTTCCAACCTAAACTATTCTATGATCTTAGAGGTCTTCAACTGAAATGATGCTCTGGATGTGATCCTCAGGCCTTGAGCAAGCTGTTCTAGTGGGAGGTGTCAGAATGGAACTGACTGAGCTTTGAGCTCCCTTCCAATCTAAACCATTCTATGATCTCAGAGGTGTCCAACTGAAATGATCCTCTGGATATGATCCTCAGGCCTTGAGCAACCTGTTCTAGTGGGAGGTGTCTCTGCCTATGGCAGGGGGTTTGGAACTGGCTGAGCTTTGAGATCCTTTCCAACACTAACCACTCTGCTTCTCTGGTCTTAAAATTCACTTCCAACCACAAAAGTCTGTGACACCCTGGAAGATTCCCATCTTTGGCTTATTTGAAAGGAAGAATTAGTGAAAGCCTGTCTGGATGGGTTCCTCTGTGACCTGTGTTAGATAGGACTGTCCTGCTCTGGCAGGGGGCTTGGACTCAATGATCTCCTTGTGTCTCTTCCAGCCCCTAACATCCTGTGATCCTGTGGTGCTGTGACTCCTTAATCACAGAACCACAGAATCAACCAGGTTGGAAGAGACTTCCAAGCTCATCCTGTCCAACCTAGCACCCAGCCCTGGCCAAGCAACCAGACCATGGCACCAAGTGTCTCATCCAGTCTTTTCTTGAACACCTCCAGGGATGGTAACTCCACCACCTCCCTGGGCAGCCCATGGTTGTATTTGATGGAGACCAAGGTAGAGATCTCTATTTCATTCAGCCTCAATCAGCAAATGTACCTTGATCAACTCCATGCCTATGAAAACCAAGCAGATGAATCTCTCCTCCCTGTCCTGTGCTTTTAAATAATGAATAGATTTGTACATTTCTTTGGTAGGTTGTGAGGTGTCCCCCCCCCCCCCCCCCCTCTTTCTTTAATCAATCCTGCTGGAATTTACAATGCAAACTTTGAGCATAACAAAAACAACAACTAAAAAAAGAAAAAACCCAACTGATTACCCCCAAATATTTATTCAAGATTATAAACCATGTAGCAGATGAATATTTGAAACAAATATGAAATATTTATGGCCTCTTCTTCCCCCCCCCCCCCAAAGTTTCCAGAGTCTGGGATTCTAATTAATTTGGCATCAAAAATTTATAGGCTCAGGTAGACTTTTAAGCTTAATGATTTAATTATAGCATGAAATCTGCAGGTCTTTGGTGTAAGGTGAGCTCCAGTAGTGCTGGGGAGACTCCATCACCACAAAGAGATTCTGGGAATGAAGGAAAACTTCATCCCAGTCTCTTCCACAGCAGTTCATGAACCATGGGAATGTGCTGGATTAATTAGGAGTTGTATTTCTCTACAGCAGCAAAGTAGGAAAGATGGTCCCTAAAAGATGTACACTCTGGGGAAGGGTCTGAAGGGCCAGAGTGGAGAATGTGGTCAGAGGAGCAGGGAGACTTTCCCCCTCCTTTTCCATCTGTGCTGGTTTCAGGCAAATTGGAGTATGTTAATGAGAAAAAATAGATTCTAGGCTGTGAAAAGAATGAGAGAATCATAGAAAAGACCTCCAAGATCATTGACTTCATAGAATCAAGGAATAGAACCAAGCAGGTTGGAAGAGAGCTCCAAGCTCAGCCAGCCCAACCTAGCACCCAGCCCTGCCCAACCAACCAGACCATGGCACTAAGTGCCCCAGCCAGGCTTGGCTTCAGCACCTCCAGGCACAGCCACTCCACCACCTCCCTGGGCAGCCCATTCCAGTGCCAATCACTCTCTCTGACAACAACTTCCTCCTCACATCCAGCCTCAAACTGCCCTGCCACAGCTTCAGGCTGTGTCCCCTTGTTCTGTTGCTGGCTGCCTGGAAGAACAGACCAAAACTGAGCTCTGCCCTGAGCCTCCTCTGCTGCAGGCTGCACACCCCCAGCTCCCTCAGCCTCTCCTCACAGGGCTGTGCTCCAGGACCCTCCCCAGCCTTGCTGCCCTTCTCCAAACACCTTCCAGCACCTCAACAGCTCTCTGCAATTCAGGGGTGGCCTGAGCAGTGCTGAGCACAGAGGCAGAAGAACCTCCCTTGTCCTGCTGCCCACACTGCTCCTGAGCTAAATTCCCACCTCCCTCTGAACTCCCCTATCAGCTCCACACCTGAGCTTAGCTTGGCAGCACCTTGGCTTGGTTCAGCCTTTCTCTGCTTGCCAGAGCCCCAGGAATCTGCCCCAGAGCCTACCAGGGACCTGAGGAGGCAGCTCCACACCTGAGCTTAGCTTGGCAGCACCTTGGCTTGGTTCAGCCTTTCTCTGCTTGCCAGAGCCCCAGGAATCTGCCCCGGAGCCTACCAGGGACCTGAGGAGGCAGCTCCACACCTGAGCTTAGCTTGGCAGCACCTTGGCTTGGTTCAGCCTTTCTCTGCTTGCCACAAACCTGCCTAAACTCCTCCAGCAAGCTGCTGCAAGGGAAGCAGAAGTCACCTTTCGTCAGATCACAGAGCAGGAGCACACTGCTCACTCTGTACTTGCTTGACCTGCTGGCAGCTGCTGAGTAGAAGGAGAAAGGGTTGGAGTCAAGAGCTGAGCTGCTGAAGCCCATTATTTTCAGGAAATTGTGCCACTGGCAGCCCTTGCAGCTTTTGTAATCACCTCCCTGTGCCACCAAGTGAACTCAATTCAGCAGCAAGAGGTGGCCACACAGCCTGTGCCTTTCCAGGGGGATGCTGAGCAGGAGAGCAGCAGTTGGGCCCCCCAGAATCAGAGCCTTGCAGTGAATTATTTAGAGGCTATCTCATGAGGAAAGGCTGAGAGCCCAGGGGCTGTTTCACCTGGCAAAGAGATGGCTGGGAGCAGATGTGGCCAATGCAGGGTGGGGGGGGGGGCAAGAAGAAGGGGCCAGGCTCTTTACAGTGGTGTCCTGTGGTAGGGAAAGGGGTAAGGGATACAAACTGGAACCCAGCAACCTCCACCTCAACACCAGGAGAACATTCCTTGCTGTCAGGGTGCTCTGGAGCAGGCTGCTCAGAGAAGTGCTGGAGTCTCCTTCTCTACAGACCTTCAAGAGCCATTTGGATGCATTCCTGTGTGACCTGCCCTGGGTGATCCTGCTTTGGCAGGGAGGGCTGGAGTTGACCTTCAGAGGTCCCTTCCACCCCCATTCTGTGATTCTATGATTCCTGCAGTTGCTTTCTCAGCATCTTTCAGTAGCTCTAGCTGCAGTTCATGTGCCATTTTGGCCAGGGACAGCAGCCCTCATTTCCCTGCACCTTAACATTCCTGCCACCTGTTACAGAAATGATGTCACACAGCACCTGAATGCCAACCACAGACCTCCAGGAAATCCCAGAGGCTCCAACTGAACAGGTTGGCCCCAGCACGAGCCTGTGGTCCAGTCCACAGGGCTAAGTGCCACAGAGCTGAAACAAATCCCCACTTGTGGTGCCCAGCACAGAGCTGAGCCACCTGGCAATGGCACTGCCCTCTGAGGAGGAAAAGAGAGGCACAGAGCCCAAACCCAGCTATGTGACCTACCAGGAGCTGCACTGGTTTCTTCCCATGGGATTGCAGCTAAACATTGCATCAGCCTTGCACAAGCTGGAAAAAAACAGGATTTGGGCTACTTGCAAAGCCCCAGGGAAGGCTTTTGCACAAATGAACTGAGTTTATCTCCATTGGGGTTTGCCTGCAGAGCATCACAGGACCCCCTGCTTGTAAAGGGCCTTAAGGTCATCCAGTCCAGCCATAACCTGACACCTCCCTGTACACAGCTCTTAGACCACTGCATGGAAGCTTTCCTCTTCCTCCACCAGCATTCCTTTTCCTCTGGGTCTTAGGACAGTCTGTCCTGTACAGCTACACAACACACACCAGGTTGGTGACCACAGAATCACATCCAGATGAAAGAGACCTCAGAGATCATCCAGTCCAGCCCTCTACCTGCTCTGAAGGGTCAATACTGAACCACTGAACCAGGTGGAGGTGGGGAGAGTGAGGCTGGAGGTGAGGAGGAAGTTGTTGAGCAGGAGAGTGGTGAGAGGCTGGAATGGGTTGCCCAGGGAGGGGGTTGAGGCCCCATGGCTGGAGGTGTTTGAGGCCAGGCTGGCTGAGGCTGTGTGCAGCCTGCTCTAGGGTAGGGTGTTCCTGCCCATGGCAGGGGGGTTGGAACTGGCTGTTCCTTGTGGTCTCTTCCAACTCTGACTGATTCTATGATTCTATGTCCCTAAGTGCCAGGTGCACACACAGCTTGAACAGTCCCTGGGATGCTGACTCCAGCACTGCTCTGGGCAGACCATTCCAGTGTCTGAGAACCCTCTCTGTGAAGTGATATTTCTTAGAATCCATCCTGAACCTCCCCTGCTGCAGCTTCAAACCATTTCCTCTGCTCCTGTTGCTTGCCACCAAAGAGCAGAGGCTGCCCCCTCCTTGCTCCAGCTTCTCCTCAGGGAGCTGTAGAGAGCAATGAGGTCTGCCCTCAGCCTCCTCTTCTCTAGACAGAACAGACCCAGCTCCCTCAGATGCCTCACTGCCCTTCTCTGGCCATGCTCTGGCCCCTCAATGTCCTTCCTGGAGTGAGGGGCCCAGAGCTGAACACAACACTCAAGGTGTGGCCTCCCCAGTGCTGAGCACAGGAGGATGATCCCCTCCTGTCCCTGCTGCCCACCCTGTTTCTGATACAAGCCAGGATGCCACTGGCCTTCTTGGCCACCTGGGCACTGCTGACTCAACCAACACCCCCAGCTCCCTCTCCAAATCACAGCTTTCCAACCACACATTCCCAAGGGCTGTTGTGACCCACCTTGCACTGCATGCTCCCTGCTGCACAGCCAGTGAGTTTGTCCTCTCCAGCTCTGCTCCTCCATGCTGGCAGCCAGGCTGTGAAGAAAGATCAGAGAGAACTCCTGAAGCAAGTCCAAGCTGGAGCCCTGTGTTACACAGAAGGGCTGGGAAGGGCTGAAGGAGCCAGTGTGCATAGCACTGCTCTTTTCCTCCTGCTCCAGCTTGTCCAGGAGCTGATAACACTCAGTTAATTGTTCCTGGCTTAATTACCTCTTCCTAGCATAAAAGAAAGTTCACTTCACCTATCAACTCCCAGAAGCTTCATGAAGGGCAATGTTCTTGCCTCAGGTACTGTGCACACCATGCTCTGGGTAAGGCAAGGTGTCCTCAGCCCACCCTGCTGCCACTCCATGGAGGATTTAACCTGGGGGGTCCCAGCAGGGCTGGATTGGGTGAGGACTGCCAGAGCAAGTCCTGCCTCCTAGAGCACTATAAAGATTTGTACACTCAGGATGCTGCAGGCCAGCCCCTGGGGATCAGAGAATCAGAGAATCAAGCAGGTTGGAAGAGAGCTCCAAGCTCAGCCAGCCCAACCTAGCACCCAGCCCTGCCCAACCAACCACACCATGGCACTAAGTGCCCCAGCCAGGCTTGGCTTCAACACCTCCAGCCACAGCCACTCCACCACCTCCCTGGGCAGCCCATTCCAATGCCAATCACTCTCTCTGACAACAACTTCCCCCTAACACCCACCCTAAAAGGACCTCTAGAGGTCATCCAGCCCAGCACCCTTGTAGTCAGCAGGGACACCCCCACCAGACCAGCTCACCCAGGGCCTCATCAAGCATCACCTTGAATGGAGAGGTGGTGGAGTCCCCATCCCTGGAAGTGTTTAAGAGGAAGCTGGGTGAGGCACTAGTGCCATGGGTTAGTTAGTTAGTTAGTTAGTTAGTTAGTTAAAAGGGTTAGCTGATAGCTTGGACTCAATGATCCTGCTCCTAGAGGTCTTTTCCAACCTGGTTCATTCCATGATCCTGTGAATGTCTCCAGGGAAGGGCCTTCAACCACCTCCCTGGGCAACCTGCTCCAGTGCTCCACCACCTCATAGTAAAGAACCTGTTTCTAACATCCAGTCTGAATCTGCTCTTCTCAAGCCTGAAGCCATTGCCCCTCATCCTGTCACTGCAGGTCTTTGTGAGCAGCTTCTCTCCACCCTTCCTGTGGGCCCCCTTCAGCTACTGGCAGGCTGCTATTAGGTCCCCCAGGAACCTCCCCCTCTCCAGGCTGAACATCTCCAGCTCCCTCAGCCTGTCCTCATAGCAGAGCTGCTCCAACCCTCAGATCACTTTTGTGGCTCAAGCTCCTCCACACCCTCCCTTCCTCCAGCTGGAGGCTGTGGTCCCCTGGCTCCCTGGGCTGCTGTCAGCCAGGAGATGAACACAGTCTGAAGGCATCTTCCTGAACGTGGCCAACACTGATTTTATGATATACTTCAGACCCCATCCAATAGCCATTAGTTTCACTGTCAGGCACACAATGTATGCCATCCATCTTTCCTCTCCAGTGTCCCCTCCCAAGCGACAGGACTCCAGGGCAGCCTTTCTTTGTGCCCAGAGGGGTTTCTAAGCACTGCCATTAACGCCCTTATCTCTCTGGGCTGTTTGTTACTAACAGAACATTTTATTCAGTCGGGATCAGCCCAAGGTTCCTCTTCAGACACTGCAGAAAATGGCTTTGATCTCCTCTTTGGCAAGCCAGGCTCAGCAGTGTGGAGCTCCTGCCACAGCCCCACCAGAACAGAGTCTCCTCAGCCTCTGCTCAGAGGGGACAATCACAGGTTGTGGTCCCTAAGATTGAGCCCAACCATCAGCCCAACACCACCACAGCCACTAAACCATGGCCCCAAGTGCCATGGGCACAGGTTCTTGCACACCACCAGGGATGGGGACTCCACCACTTCCCTGGGCAGCCTCTTCCAAGCCCTGACCACCCTTGCAGTCAGGAAACTTTCCCTTATCTCCAACCTGAACCTCCTGTGGTCCAACTTGAGGCTATTTCCTCTTGGTCTGTCACTTGTTACTTGGGAGAAGAGACCAATTCCCACCTGGCTCCAAACTCCACTACCCATGGAGGTGCAGACATGGCACTTTGGGACATGGTTTAGTGGGTATGGGGTATGATGGTGTTGGATTGATGGTTGGACTGGATGACCTTAGAAGTCCTTTCCAACCTTAATGACTCAATGATTTTGTTCACATCATAGGAGGAGGCTTTATCCATAGCATCAGATCATAGAATCATAGAATCAAGCAGGTTGGAAGAGAGCTCCAAGCTCATCCACTCCAACCTAGCACCCAGTTCTAGACAAGCAACCAGACCATGGCACCAAGTGCCCCAGCCAGGATTGGCTTCAACACCTCCAGCCACAGCCACTCCACCACCTCCCTGGGCAGCCCATTCCAGTGCCAATCACTCTCTCTGACAACAACTTCCTAACAACATCCAGCCTGGACCTGCCCTGGCACAGCTTGAGGCTGTGTCCCCTTCTTCTGGTGCTGGGTGCCTGGCAGCAGAGCCCAACCCCACCTGGCTACAGCCTCCCTGCAGGCAGCTGCAGACAGCAATGAGCTCTGCCCTGAGCCTCCTCTGCTGCAGGCTGCACCCCCCCCAGCTCCTTCAGCCTCTCCTCACAGGGCTCTGCTCCAGGCCCCTCCCCAGCCTTGTTGCCCTTCTCCAAACACCTTCCAGCACCTCAACAGCTCTCTACAATGGAGGAGCCCAGAACTGGACACTGCACTCCAGGGGTGGCCTGAGCAGTGCTGAGCACAGGACAGAAGAACCTCCCTTGTCCTGCTGCCCACACTGCTCCTGAGCCAGGCCATTCTCATTCATTTTGTGGTCCCACCTGAGTTGGATCCACTGAAGAGTCTCCTGCCCATCAGCCATCAGCCCATGCTCCAAACCCCAGCACCTTGTGCTCATACTCACATAGGCTCCTGCAGAGCCTCTCAGTTGTGGGTCCCCTCTCCTGGTTCCCTTTGCTGTCTCCCAGAGAGTCCCAGCTGCTTCCAAACCCTCTTACACCCAGGATGGCAGAGCAAGCTTTGCATGGACAGAGTGCTTGGGTAGAATATTAAACTAAATAATAGCAATTAATTAGGCTTGTGTAAAGCTATTAACCTTCAAATCCCTATAGAGATGATCAGGAATGCTCAAATCCACTGGGATGCACATGATATTACCCTGTTCCTTGCAGGAGGAAGCAGAGATCCAGAGCAGGGAAATGATTTTTGCCCAGGGCAATGCTGCAGTGGGGCAGGGGAAGGCTCTGATCATTCCCTGTAGCCCAGCCCAGGCTGCTGCTTCCAGACCACACTTGGATGGGTGGATACAAGAGATTTACAAGGGTTTGTAGTGGTGGGATGAGGGGGAATGGATTTAAACTACAAAGGGGGAGATTTAGACTGGAGGTTAGGAAGAAATTAGCAGCTCTGCTCTGAGGACAGGCTGAGAGAGTTGAGGCTTTTCAGCCTGGAGAAGAGAAAGCTTGGAGCAGACCTTGGAGTGGCCTTGCAGTGTCTGATGGGGGCTACAGGAGGCTAGGGAGGGACTATTGACAAGGTCTGGTAATGACAGGAGAAGGAGGAATGGGTTTGAAGTGGCAGAGGAGAGACTGAAAGAGGATGTTAGGAAGAAGTTGTTTGCAGTAAGGGTGGTGAGAGACTGGCACAGGTTGAGGGTTATGAGACACTGGCACAGGTTGAGGGTTATGAGACACTGGCACAGCTTGCCCAGGGAGGTTGTGGATCACAGAATGACAGAATCTTTGATCACACTGGATGCTTCTGTGCTCCACAATCTTCCTGGAGGTGCTCAGGACCAGGCTGGATGAGACCTTGAGCAACCTGTTCTAGTGGGAGGTGTCCCTGCCTATGGCAGGGGGTTGGAAGTGGAAGATCCTTGAGGTCCCTTCAACCTAAATCATTCTATGAGTCTACTCTTTGCAGTGAGGGTGGTGAGACACTGGCACAGGTTGAGGGTGCTGAGACACTGGCACAGGTTGTCCAGGGAGGTTGTGGAGCACAGAATCACCCAATGTGATCTTTGATCACATTGGGTGCTTCTGTGCTCCACAACCTCCCTAGAGGTGCTCAGGACCAGGCTGGATGAGACTTTGAGCAACCTGGGCTAGTGCATGGCAGGAACTGGATGACCTTTAAAGCTCCTTCCAATCCAACCCATTCAGCCAATGCCATTGCACAGCCTGCAAAGTTCCCCCTGGCTGCCTGGTTTACATTGGACACAGACACACAAATCAGGAATGAAAGGAGAGCAGCCTGCTGCTGGGCTGAATTTTTCCTGGACTATGGAGTGAGTTCTCAAGTTCAATGCAAGGAGAGGGTTGCACAGCACCAAATGTGTTTTAAGCAGCTATTTATTAAAGCTGAATTGCAGGAGGACTTCTGTTCAGAAGCACAACCTGACAGCTAAATGAACAAGCCAATTAGTTCACACTGATCCTTGCTGGGTTCTGCTGGTTTCTGTGCAGCTCCCTCCTGCATGTGCTGTAGGTTAAAAAAGAGTTCTCAGCCTCCTGTTTAATACAATAAACTTTGTCAGCTGCTGTGATTGTGTTTTGCTGAATGCTGATGGTGTGACACATGCATAAAAGCCTCCTTGGCTCCTTGAGCAGTTGATGTCAGGTGGAAACAGGCTGCAGGAAGGAGGAGGAACTGAGCAAGGTGGCTTTTATTTAATCTACTTCAATCAGTCCCTAATAAAAGACGTTTAAAATGCTGCTGAATGCAGCAAGCCAGCAGCAGTCACACTTAAGGACAGCTCTGGGCATTGTCTGTGCAGGATGAGGAGCAGGGGCTGGGCACCAGCCAGGATAGAAACCACAGAATTACTTGGGTTGGAAAAGAGCTCCAAGATCAAGCACTTGCAGTCCAGAAAGCCAACCAGATCCTGGGCTGCATCAAGAGAAGTGTGGCCAGAAGGGCCAGGGAGGTGATAGAACTTCATAGAACTTCATAGAATCAACTAGGTTGGAAGAGAGCTCCAAGCTCAGCCAGCCCAACCTAGCACCCAGCCCTGCCCAACCAACCAGACCATGGCACTAAGTGCCCCAGCCAGGCTTGGCTGCAACACCTCCAGCCACAGCCACTCCACCACCTCCCTGGGCAGCCCATTCCAATGCCAATCACTCTCTCTGACAACAACTTCCTCCTCACATCCAGCCTAGACCTGCCCTGGCACAGCTTGAGGCTGTGTCCCCTTGTTCTATTGGTGGTTGCCTGGCAGCAGAGCCCAACTCCACCTGGCTCAGAACCATACAATCTCCCAGACTGGAAAGGACTTTCAAGCTCCTCCAGTCTAATCATTGGTTTCACACTGACACGTCCCTGACTAAACCAAATCCCTCAGCACAACATCTAATCACTGTGAATTGCTATGGTTGGAAAGGACCACCAGGATCATCCAGTCCAACCTTCATCCCAGCATTCCTAATCACTAGATTTCCCCCTCTGCTCCACTCTGCTAAGACCCCACCTGGAGTACTGCAACCAGTTCTGGAGCTCTTATGACAAGAGGGATGTGGAGATGCTGCAGAGTGTCCAGAGCAGGGCCAGGAGGATGCTGAGAGGCTGCAGCAGCTCTGCTGTGAGCACAGACTGAAAGAGTTGGGGCTGTGCAGGCTGGAGCAGAGGAGGCTCCCAGGTGACCTTCTTGTGGCCTGCCAGGATCTGAAGGGGGCTCCAAAAAAGCTGGGGAGGGACTTTTGAGGCTGTGAGGGAGTGGCAGGAGTGGGGGGAATGGAGCAAAGCTGGAGGTGGGGAGAGTGAGGCTGGAGGTGGGGAGGAAGTTGTTGAGCAGGAGAGTGGTGAGAGGCTGGAATGGGTTGCCCAGGGAGGTGGTTGAGGCCCCATGGCTGGAGGTGTTTGAGGCCAGGCTGGCTGAGGCCTGGAATTAGCTGGATCAGTTGGAACTGGCTGATCCTTGTGGTCCCTTCCAACCCTGACTGATTCTATGATTCTATGAAATCATCACCCCCACCCCCACCATGGCAATTAAACCATGTCCCAAAATGCTGTGGCCACACCTTTCATAGACTCAATCAGGTTGGAAGGGACCTCCAAGCTCATCCAGTGCAGACAGCAATGAGCTCTGCCCTGAGCCTCCTCTGCTGCAGGCTGCACCCCCCCAGCTCCCTCAGCCTCTCCTCACAAGGTCCCTTCCAACCCAACCCATTGCGTGCATCACCCACAGCGCGCTGGCGATCCGGAGGGGCTGCCTGATGGATGAGAAGGCAACCAAGCCCTTGCAGGCTCTGCAGCAGAGGCCAGCACTGCAGGCAGAGAGGCAAAGGTGTGTTCCTCTGAGGAAACAATGGAAATGAGCAAAGAATGCCTCTGGTTAGTGAAGTCCTTCCAGCAAGTGGCTATATAAATGTCTTTATATTGTGATTTCCGATATTAGTTTGTTGTTCCTCCATGAAAGCTGATTTATTTGAAATGTTATTACTTGAAACACCCTAATCTTTTTGTAATAATTCATAGACTGGAGATTACAGTTTTGGAAGGCAGCCCAGCTCTGGCTGGAATCCTATTTATGGATTAAAGGATTTGAACAGCATTGCAAGCTAGATCTTCCAATAGCAGGATAATGTAAACCTGGTTCCATATAAAATGCTTTACCTCTGCAATGGTAACCCCATTAAAGGCAGATTGTTGGAGGACCTTGGACAAGAGGACTTTCATTACAGCAAAGCAGGATATCTTGCACCCCTGAAGAGCAAGGATATTTCCAAGCTGAGGCTTCCCCATGTCAGGATGCCCTGAGCTGTGTGTTGTAGCTCTGCTCTTGCCCAGAAGCCTCCTGCCAACTAATTGTAAGGTGGGGGTTTTGTGGTAGGTTTGGACAGAGGGTGGGGTGAGAGAACCATAGAGTCATAGAGGCACTTAGTGCCATGGTCTGGTTTACTGGATAGGGCTGGGGGATAGGTTGGACCGAGTGAGCTTGGAGGTCTCTTCCAACCTGGTTAATTCTACAGTTCTATGATTCTATGCTTCTATGGTTCTATGATTGTATGGTTTTATGATTCCATGGTTCTATGGTTCTGTGGTTCTATGGTTCTGTGGTTCTATGATTCCATGGTTCTATGATTCCATGGTTCTATGGTTCTGTGGTTCTATGGTTCCATGGTTCTATGATTCCATGGTTCTATGGTTCTGTGATTCTATGATTCCATGATTCTATGGTTCTATGGTTCTATGGTTCTGTGGTTCTATGGTTCTGTGGTTCTATGGTTCTATGGTTCTGTGGTTCTATGATTCCATGGTTCTGTGGTTCTATGGTTCTGTGGTTCTATGATTCCATGGTTCTATGGTTCTGTGGTTCTATGATTCCATGGTTCTGTGGTTCTATGGTTCTGTGGTTCTATGATTCCATGGTTCTGTGGTTCTATGGTTCTGTGGTTCTATGATTCCATGGTTCTATGGTTCTGTGGTTCTATGATTCCATGGTTCCATGATTCCATGGTTCTATGATTCCATGGTTCTATGATTCCATGGTTCTATGGTTCTGTGGTTCTATGATTCCATGGTTCTATGATTCCATGGTTCTATGATTCTATGGTTCCATGGTTCTGTGGTTCTGTGATTCCATGATTCTATGATTCTATAGTTCCATGGTTCACAGAATCCCAGGGACTGGAAGGGACCTCCAAAGCTCAGCCAGTCCAACCCCCCTGCCAGAGCAGGATCTCCTATACAGATCACACAGGAACACACCCAGGCAGGTTTTGGATATCTCCAGAGAGGGAGACTCCACAGCCCCCCTGGGCAGCCTGTGCCAGGCTCTGTCACCCTCACAGGGAAAAAAATTCCTCCTCATGTTTCCATGGAACTTCCTCTGCCTTAGCTTCCACCACTACCCCTTGTGCTGGCATTGGGCATCCCCCAGCAGAGCCTGGCTGCAGCTCTGCCACTCACCTGCACATCTTTATAGCCATTGCTGAGGTCACCTCTCAGCTCCTCTGCTCCAAGCTCCCAGCCCCAGCTCCCTCAGGCTCTCCTCCTAACAGAGCTGTCCCATTCCCTTCAGCATCTCTGTGGCTCTGTGCTGGACTCTCTCAAGCAGTTGTGTCCATCTTGACCTGGGAGCCCCAGAACTGGACACAGTACTGCAGATGTGGCCTCAGCAGGGCAGAGGGCAGGAGAACCTCTCTCAACCTACTCACCACAGCCCTTCTAATCCACCCCAGAATGGCATTGGTCTTCATGGGCAAAAACCTGGAGAAGGTTAACTGTGTGCCCCAGAGGGGGCTGGAGCACAGGGGTATAATGCAAAAACCCTACAAGTTGTGTTGGTGCTGTGGATGTAGCATCCCAGAGAGACTGCTGGGTTGGAGATGATGCTTGTCTGGGTTGGAGATTGTGGTTCCTATAGAAGGCTTCTGACAGGGGGGCTGTAGTGATGGGGTGAGAGGTGGTGGCTTCCAACTGCAGGAAGATGGATTTAGATCAGACATCAGGAGAAATTTCTTCCCCCACCAGAGAGGTGAGGCAATGGAGCAGCCTGTCCAGAGAGGTTCAAGCCTGGAGGTGTTCAGGGGCAGGCTGAATGAGCCTTTGGGTGATGTGCTCTGGTAGGAGGTGTCTTTGCCCATGGTAGAGGTGGGGTTGGACATCATTGCCCTTGTCTGGTCCTACTCCATCACCTCAGTGTCCTTCAGACACACTCCCAGGACAATTAGGGGAGATTGGAAACATTTTCTTTTCCCAAGCACTACAACTTTGGTCTGAGCTGAGTGCCACAAGCCAGGGAAGCTCAGAGGAACAGCCAATGTGTGTTTGGAGCATGCAGCCCTCACACAACCACACATGCCAGAATGGTGAGGGTTGGAAGGGACCTCTGAAGATCTCCAACTCCCCTACCAGAGCAAGATCACCTAGAGGAGATCACACAAGGACACAGCTCAGCTCAGCTCACCATGAGCAAAAGGAGACCCATGCCCACTGCTCCCAACTCTTGGCAGCTGTGTGGTTCTTTTCAATCCTCTTGCAGCTTTTTGCTGCTGGGATTAAGATCTTAATTGCTTTTGAATCTTTTTTTTCCCCTCTCCCTCTTTTCCCTCTCCTGCTCTCTCTCTCTCTCTGATCTAATCTCTGGCTGGATGCTGGTTCTGCAGCTGAGCACTAACCAGGAGCCCTCAGATTTATGTCTCTGTTCCAGCAGAAGACATCAAGGTGAGATCAGCTGCTCTGTGAATTTCTCACAGCAAACTTCAGCTCTGCTCACCCTGTCAGGGCTCTTTTTTTCCCCCCCTTCTCCTAACAAGTGGGGACAAGGCACAGAGCCTAGGCAGAGATAAAAGTGCTTGATGATGAGTTGGGTTTCCACTTCTTTTCCATTTTTTTTCCCCAGGGGACAATATTCCAAGGACACAGCTTTCAAACCACTGTCCTGCTTGTCACTGAGCTTTGCTGAGTGATGTCTCATCTATTACCCACTGCTGCCAAAGCTCAGTGAGGTGGATGAGTTAAAGCTATGATTACAGAGTTCCTCCTGACCCTAAGCTGCTCTTGGAGATGTCCACCTTTGTATTATCTAAACTATCTTTTGAGTCTTCCCCTTCTGTTGTGCAGATCAATCAATAAGACACCTCATAACTCTGCTCTGCTCCTCTGGGGCAGATTCCTCCCATATTCAGTGAACACCAGAGGAAGGCAAAGTGCCAGGAGACCTTCTTGATGTATGGCTCTGCCCTCAGCTCCAGCCCTAGGAGTGATGTGACCTGATGTGGTCTGGGGCTGAGGGCTGAAAGCACAAGCCCAGATTTCACATTTCAGGACACAATAACCTGGTATAGAAGCATGGAGTTGGTTTGGTTAGAAAAGGCCTCCAAGATCATTGACTTCAGAGAATCATGGAATTGAACCAACCAGGTTGGAAGAGACCTCCAAGCTCATAGCAGGTTATTAAGGGACTGTTTTGTGGAGCCCATGAAATATCCATCCCCAGAGGTCTTTAAG
Organism: Pogoniulus pusillus; assembly: GCF_015220805.1. NCBI lineage: Eukaryota > Metazoa > Chordata > Aves > Piciformes > Lybiidae > Pogoniulus > Pogoniulus pusillus. The sequence continues at coordinate 5,488,282 of NC_087302.1, forward strand.
TGGTGGTTAGACAAAGATTTGTCAGGAATGTTTACAGGGGTTTTGTCCTGGGGGGGGGGAGTGGGAGGGGGGAAACAGGCAGGTCCCTCAGGGCTCCCTTCAGACTCCTTTCTGTAATGGGTTCATAGATTCATAGAATGGTTTGGGTTGGAAGGGACCTTAAAGATCATCCAGTTCCAACCCCCCCTGCCATGGGCAGGGACAGCTTCATAGAATCATAGAATCAAGCAGGTTGGAAGAGAGCTCCAAGCTCAGCCAGCCCAACCTAGCACCCAGCCCTGCCCAACCAAGCAGACCATGGCACTAAGTGCCCCAGCCAGGCTTGGCTGCAACACCTCCAGCCACAGCCACTCCACCACCTCCCTGGGCAGCCCATTCCAGTGCCAATCACTCTCTCTGACAACAACTTCCTCCTCACATCTAGCCTAGACCTGCCCTGGCACAGCTTCAGGCTGTGTCCCTGGCTGCCTGGCAGCAGAGCCCAACCCCACCTGGCTACAGCCTCCCTGCAGGCAGCTGCAGGCAGCAATGAGCTCTGCCCTGAGCCTCCTCTGCTGCAGGCTGCACCCCCCCAGCTCCCTCAGCCTCTCCTCACAGGGCTCTGCTCCAGGCTTTGAACTGGAAGGAATTGGATTCCTTTAAGGAAAGATTGGTCAGGGATTAGAACAGGGATGTGGTGGAGTCACCATCCCTGGAGGAGTCCAAGAAAGGTGTGGCCATGGCACTTGGGCACATGATTTAGTCTGTGTGATGGTGCTGGGTTGATGGTTGAACTTGTAGATTCTTGTCCTTTACACTCCACAGCTCAAAGTGGGGTTAGGTTGGAGACTAGAGGAAACTTCTTCACTGAAAGGGTTGTCAAAGACTGAAACAGGCTGCCCAGGGAAGTGGTGAGGTCCCCATCCCTGGAGGTGTTCAAGAAACCTGTGGCCATGGCCCTTAGGGACATGGTTTAATGGCCATGGAGGTCTTGGGTTGATGGTTGGAGTGGATGATCTTTAAGAGCTTTGCCCACCAAAGCAATGCTGTGATTCTATGAGGCAAGACACTAGGAAGAGATTCTTCCCCAGGAGAGGGGTGAGACTCTGGAACAAGTTGCCCACAGGAGTTGGGGAGTGTTGAAAGCCAGGTTGGATTTGGTGCACTTGGCCCAGCTCTGTGGCTTGCTCTAGCCCAGCGTGGGGATTAAAGGTCAGCAAGGCCTTTCCCTTTAACAGCTGAGCTTGAGCCTCTCTGATGTTCTCACCCCTTTAAAAGTGACTGCAGGAACCTGCTGTCATCTCCCCACCTGCTAATTGAGGCTCACCAGTTCTGTTCAGATGGGATCTTAGCAACATCTGAAGCTCTTTTTGCCACTTTCATGCATTATTATTTTTTCTTCAGTAACTTTTTTTTCATTACTTAGTCTTTTCTTAATAGAGTTCATTGCCTTTGATCCTCACATACCTTTTTTTTCCTCTCCCAGCTCCTCTGATGATCTTTTTTTTTGGTTAAGAAATCAGGGTAACTTTGAATGCTTCTCCCCACGTCCAGGCTCTACAGCACAGCTCACTGAGACTCCTTCCAAGCCTCCACGAAATGGAAATGTGACCCTGCTAAGGAAAGGCAGAAAGTGTCACCTCCTGTAAAGTCTAAGACAGTAAAAGACTCTAATTTATAATGCTGAGTACAAAGGGCTGTTTTTCTTTCAGCTAATTAACTGCAAGAAGAGCATAACTAATTAACTGGAGAGACACCGAAGGAAATAGGAGGCTGTAGCAAAGCCTTCTGACTTTGGATGCTCCTTTTCATCTTGGGGATGGGTTGCTGGGGATCAAGCTCTGCCAGGGGCTGTTGCATGGCTCTGCTTTCACTTCAGCTCATGTCAGCAAGCTGCTGGCCAGATAGGTTGGTTTCAGACCCCATAAGCTGAGCTGTTTGTCCTCATCCTCCAGAGTGGATCGGATTTGAAATCCATTTGATGGAGTCAGGTAAGTACCAACACAAAGGAAATTTGTTCTTCCCAAGGCAAAGATATTGTTGGCCATGAAGGTGCTCAGAGGGCTGCAGTAGCTCTGCTCTGTGGACAGGCTGAGAGAGTTGGAGCACTGCAGCCTGGAGAAGAGAAGGCTTGGAGGAGAGCTTGGAGTGGCCTTCCAGGATCTGAAGGGGGGTCAGGAGGGCTGGAGAGGGACTACTGACAAGGTCTGGTAATGACAGAATGAGGAGGAGGAAGGGGTTTGAAGTGGCAGAGGGGAGGTTGAAAGTGGATGTTAGGAAGAAGTTGTTTGCAGTGAGGGTGGTGAGACACTGGCACAGGTTGCCCAGGGAGGTTGTGGAAGCCTCATCCCTCGAGGTGTTTAAGGCCAGGCTGGATGAGGCTGTGGCCAGCCTGATCTAGTGTGAAGTGTCCCTGCCCATGACAGGAGGGTTGGAACTGGCTGATCCTTGTGGTCCCTTCCAACCCTGACTGATTCTATGACTCTCTGATCTCTACTCATGACACTGATTTGTGGGATCAGCTTTAAGGGAAACTGAGGAATCTCAAATGGGCAGTGACTTCCCCTCCCTTCCTCCCTCCCCTTGGAAATCCATTAAAAGACCTGTTTAGGGGAACAGGCTTCAAAACTAACTAACTAACTAACAAGTGTGCATGGACCTGATAAGACCTACAAAATTAATCACAATAATTGACACTGTTTAATGGAAGAAAAGGTACCTGCTAGGGCTGCTCCCCAGAAAAGAAGCCAGGCAATTAAAAACCAGAGAGGTATTTAGGACTTCTCTAGGCAGCTAGAGATTCTTGCTGGATTCTTCAATCTGGGTACAGCTGATAAAAGGGCAGCATGAAAATCCCTGCAGGAAAAAAAAACCCTCTCTTGTCCTGAAGAAAGAACCATTCTGTGCTGCTGATGGAGTGTATTTGCTCACCATTATTGCTCTGTGCTGCAGACACAGCCCAGGAGCAGTGCTCACATCTTCTGGGGCTGGGTTTGGATGGTTGGGAATCACAGAATCACAGAAACAGCCAAGATGGAAAAGCCCCTCAGGATCACTGAGTCCAACCTAGAACCCTGCTCTACAAGATTCACCTTAAGCCATAGCCCCAAGCACCACATCCAAATGGTCCTTAAACACACCTCCAGGGATGGCAACTCCACCACCTCCCTGTGTAGCCCATTCCCATGCAAATCATTCTCTATGTCAACAACTTCCTCCTAAAATCCAGCCTAGACCTGGAGGTGTTGCAGCCAAGCCTGGCTGGGGCACTTAGTGCCATGGTCTGGGTGATTGGCCAGGGCTGGGTGCTAGGTTGGGCTGGATGAGCTTGGAGCTCTCTTCCAACCTGCTTGATTCTGTGATTCTAGACCTCCCCTGGCACAACTTCAGGCTGTGTCCCCTTCTTCTGGTGCTGGCTGCCTGGCAGCAGAGCCCAACCCCACCTGGCTACAGCCTCCCTGCAGGCAGCTGCAGGCAGCAATGAGCTCTGCCCTGAGCCTCCTCTTCTGCAGGCTGCACACCCCCAGCTCCCTCAGCCTCTCCTCACAGGGCTGTGCTCCAGGCCCCTCCCCAGCCTTGCTGCCCTTCTCCAAGCACCTTTCAGCACCTCAACATCTCTCTGCAATTCAGGAGCCCACAACTGGACACAGCACTCAAGGTGAGGTCTGAGCAGTGCTGAGCACAGAGGCAGAAGAACCTCCCTTGTCCTGCTGCCCACACTTGCAGCCTGAGCTAAACCCTCACCTCCCTCTGAACTCCCCTGTCAGTTCCACGTCCTGCTGCAGCACCACAGCACAGCTGGGAGGATTAAACTTTCCAATTTCCAGTTGAGCTCAACTCTGATGGGAATTTCTCACCTCCAGCATATAACAAATGACTCCTTCAATAATGTTGTGCTGTCCTGCACAAGCACTGGATGTCAGGTGCCATAAAAGTAAGAGGAAACAATATGCAGCACAAACATCTCTCATTATTTTATGCCTGCTGCTGCAATTATTTGTTCTGCAAGACAGGCAAAGAGCTCCATAAATCCCACAGTTATCACCCATCTGATCTGCTTCTCAGTCTGCTCAGGACCTGCTCCCAGCATCGACCTGTCAGGTTGTGGAGTCCTGAGATTTAATGTTTGCAGACACATCCTGAGATGCCCAGGGGCAAAGCTGAGCAGAGAGGTTGCTTGTTGATACAGGCTGCTCAGTGGTTCCTCCAAGGATGCAGCTACATTTGGCCTGCAGAAGAGGAGGCTCAGGGCAGAGCTCATTGCTGGCTACAACTACCTGAAGGGAGGGGTTGGGCTCTGCTGCCAGGCAACCAGGGACAGAAGAAGGGGACACAGCTTCAAGCTGTGCCAGGGGAGGTCTAGGCTGGATGTGAGGAGGAAGTTGTTGTCAGAGAGAGTGATTGGCACTGGAATGGGCTGCCCAGGGAGGTGGTGGAGTGGCTGTGGCTGGAGATGTTGAAGCCAAGCCTGGCTGGGGCACTTAGTGCCATGGTCTGGTTGGTTGGGTAGGGCTGGGTGCTAGGTTGGACTGGCTGAGCTTGGAGCTCTCTTCCAACCTGAGCAACCTGATCTAGTGGGAAGTGTCCCTGCCCATGGCAGGGGGCTGGGACTGGCTCATCTTTAAGGTCACAGAATCACAGAACATCAGGGGCTGGAAGGGACCTCCAAAGCTCAGCTGGTCCAACCCCCTGCCAGAGCAGGATCACCCAGAGCAGATCACATAGGAACACATCCAGGCAGGTTCTGAATATCTCCAGAGAGGAAGACTCCATAACTCCCCTGGGCAGCCTGTGCCAGGCTCTGGCACCCTCACAGGGAAAAAATCCTCCTCATGTTTCCATGGAGCTTCCTCTGCCTCAGCTTCCACCACTGCCCCTTGTGCTGGCACTGGCATCCCCCAGCAGAGCCTGGCTCCAGCCTCTGCCACTCACTTGCACATCACTATAACCACTGATGAGGTCACCTCTCAGGCTCCTCTGCTCCAAGCTCAAGAGCAGTCTCCAGGCTGGGATGTGATGCTTGGAGATGTCTGATTTTCTCATTGAAAAGGAAAATCAAGCCAGGCTCTCCCTGAGGAAGAGGGGAGGGAGATTTTCTCCTCTGCTGAATGTATCTGAGTTGGTGGCACTGCTGGGCTCTCCCATCAGCTGGAGCCTTCTCTGGCTGCTAATGAGAGGCCAGGCAGAGTCGATGGCTGTGCTCTGATCTCCTCAGCTGTCCTCTTTCACCAGGGACGACCTCATTTTCATCTGCTCTGACATTCCTCTGCCCATTAGTACCCAGGGCCAGAAACAATTTGTCCAGGTGCTTTGCCTTTTCCTTTTTTTTTTTTTCCCTCTCCATTCCCACAGCAGAGCAAAAGTGAATCACAAAAACTCACCAAAATTAGAGCAGGGAAAAGACCTTTTAGACCATTTCAGTCTTCCCTCAGGGGCAGACACCGACAGGATTCCCACAGTACATTTTCTGCTGCTTTAATCAGCCCATTTCTTTTTTCATACTGGGGAGTGGGGGGTCACAGAGGATTAGAGAAGAGGAAGGTCTGGGGAATCAGCTCATCCTTTGTTTTTATCAGCAGAATTCTCTTCTGTGCTAAACCAGCAGGAAACTTAAAAGTCTTTTGCTGAATGCTTGATGATTCCGAGCTCATGTGGCAGGGAGGGAGCAAAGAGGTGTCCTGAATCTGAAACACTTGGTCTAGGCTGGTCTGATGGTTACTGCCAACTGATCACTACCCTTCCTCCCTGCAAGCTTCAATGTGGCTGTCATCCCATGGTTCCCCTGCTATGCTGGCAGCTGTCCCTGCCCCACAAAAGTCATTAAAATCACCACAAGATGGACTGGAGGTAACTCTGCACAAGAGAACTCAAGGATTTAGGAGCTAATTCCCCTCTGTCTGTCAAACCCATGTAATATCTGCCAGCCCTGAGCACAGGATGTGCTCTCTGGTGACATCCTCACCAGTGCTGGGTGAAAAAAAAAATCCCACTGCTTTCAGGGGCAGCAGGTTTAGGTCCAGGCTGGGACCCAAATGCATCCAGCTGCTGCATAATACACCAGGCTGCTGCATCCCCAGCAGCTCCCAGAGCTCCAAGGGTGTTCAAACCTACCAAGGATGCTCAGCTCTGGAATCACAGCACATTATACAAAGAGTCTTGCCAAAGCCCAGCCTAAACTCTGTGTTCAAGAAAAGGTTTGCTGGGAATGCCTAAATAAGGGAAAAGGCAAAATAGAGACATCAGTGAAAAGGCTGCAGCAAAGGGCTGGAAATGAAGCTTACTGAGGACCTTTCTCCTGATTTGAAAGAGCATTTGTTTGACTTCTAAGCTGCAGTACTGGGCTCAGTTCTGGGCTGCCCAGTTCAAGAAGGACAAGGAATTACTGGAGAGTCCAACAGAGGGTCACAAAGATGCTGGGGGGGCCTGGAGCATCTCTGTGAGGAGCAAAAGCTGACAGCTCTGGGGGTGTTGAGCCTGGAGAAGAGCAGCCCCAGAGGGGATCTGAGCAGTGCTCAGCAAGAGCTAAAGGGTGAGGGGCAAGAGGATGGGGGGCCAGGGTCTTGCACGTGGTGTCCAGGGACTGGACAAGGAGCAACAAGCACAGAGTGGAAGCCAGGAGGTTCCCCTTGAACTTAAGGCAAAGCTTCTTCAGAGTGAGGGTGCCCTGGAGCAGGCTGCTCAGAGAGGCTGTGGAGTCTCCTTCTCTGGAGAGCTTCCCTTGGCCATTATGATCCTGGGCAAGCTTCTGTGGGTGCCCCTGCTTTAAGAAGGGGACTTTGGACTGGATGATCTGCAGAGGTCCCTTCCAACCCTCCCCGTGCTGGGATGCTGGGATGCTGGGATGCTGGGATGCTGGAATGCTGGGATGCTGGGATGCTGGGATGCTGGGATGCTGTGCTGAGTAGCGGTGGGCAGGCAGCGCCAGGAGCCAGATCAGCAAGGCATAAAGCACAGCAGAGGCTGGATTTGACAAGTATCAGCACACACTAACAAGGGTTTATGAGTCCAGATGATAAACAATAAAGAGAACAGCTGCATCCCCAATGCAGCCTTCTTCTGAGAGAGCCTAGCAGAGATTTCAGCTTATTCAAGTAACATTAGCTTGGGGCAGGGTGAGATTGTTCTGCGTTTTGACCTGATTTTGTAATTATGGCTCCTTCAGAGAGAGATGTGTTGTTTAAATATCCTCTAATTTGCTTTCAGAGATCATAAACCCTCCTTTATGATCTGCCTCCCTGTATCACAGACAGATAATGACTGACTTTTGCCTTCTCTACTCGGAACAGCACGTTTCATTTGGTGCACTAATGGAGGCGTTTCGGTCCTCCTGAATGCCACTTTCTGGGCTTGAATCATAGAATCAACCAGGTTGGAAGAGACCTCCAAGATCATCCAGTCCAACCTATCCCCCAGCCCTAGCCAGTCAACCAGTCCATGGCACTAAGTGCCCCAGACAGTCTTTTCTTGAAGACCTCCAGGGACAGTGACTCCACCACCTCCCTGGGCAGCCCATTCCAATGCCAATCACTCTCTCTGACAACAACTTCCTCCTCACATCCAGCCTAGACCTGCCCTGCCACAACTTGAGACTGTGTCCCCTTGTTCTATTGCTGGTTACCTGGGAGAAGAGGCCAACCCCACCTGGCTACAGCCTCCCTGCAGGCAGCTGCAGGCAGCAATCAGCTCTGCCCTGAGCCTCCTCTGCTGCAGGCTGCACATCCCCAGCTCCCTCAGCCTCTCCTCACAGGGTTTGTGCTCCAGGCCCTTCACCAGCTTTGTTGCCCTTCTCTGGACACCTTCCAGCACCTCAACATCTTTCTTGAATTGAGGGGCCCAGAACTGGACACAACACTCAAGGTGTGGCCTAAGCAGTGCTGAGTACAGGGGCTAATTGTTATAGCTTAATGAGAGAAATTAGATCATTGACAAACACAGGAGGGAAGGGGCTGGCTTTCTGGCATGCAAAAAGGAAGGGGACTCTAATGACCCTAAGGGAACTCTAATGACACTGGGAGAACATTCATTTGCTCCTTAAGTGAAATTTGAAGGGGAAACTTTAATGATGCTGGGAAGCAACAAAAAAATCAGACTCTCTTGTTAAACTAAATTCCAAGAGAAGGCTGTGCCTGAGCTGGACAGCACATTAAGCATCAAAGACTCATCAGTGATTCACAGAAGCCTCTTTTTAGATCTTCTTTTTTTTTTCTCCTTCTTCTCAGTGACATGAATTATTTTCATGGGAAAAGAGATGAAGATATCTGAGATGAAGATATCTGAGATGAAGAAGAGGAGAGAATCTTTTTTTCTCCCCACTCTGTCCTTGGGAAACAGGCAGGAGATAAATAAAGCTTCAGCATAAAGGGCTGTTTGAAAACCAAACCAAACCCAACTTGGTGTTTACTTTTCATGATGTGAATGTAGGAAAAAAAACCCACCAGGATCTGAAAAGGGTTGATCTGTTTGCAGCTAACCTAAGGGGAAATGGATGTTAGGGAGAAGTTGTTTGCAGGGAGGGTGGTGAGACACTGGCACAGGTTGAGGGGGGTGAGACACTGGCACAGGTTGCCCAGGGAGGTTGTGGAGCACAGAAGCACCCAATGTGATCTTTGATCACATTGGGTGCTTCTGTGCTCCACAACCTCCCTGGAGGTGTTCAAGGCCAGGCTGGATGAGGTCTTGAGCAACCTCTTCTAGTGGGAGGTGTCCCTGCCTATGGTAGGAGGTTGGAACTGGCTGAGCTTTGAGCTCCCTTCCAACCTAACCCATTCTATGATTAATTACTCCAGGATGTGGTCATGGTGGTGTTGGATCATCTATTGGACTTGACCTTATGATCTTGATAGGTTGGACTGGATGATCTTGGAGGTCTCTTCCAACCTGGTTGATTCTATGATTCTAACACCACCTAGGACCATCAAGTCCAACCACCAACTTCAGACCACCATGGCCATTAAACCACATCCTGCAATGCCATCCCTAATTAATGACCACTTTGCCATGCCCAAAGAATTCCAGTGCTGCTTTGGTCCCTCCAAAATTCAGTCTGCTTCTATTTCACCAGGGTGCAGACTTTGGGGCCTCATCAGTCCTACCAGGTAGTGATAGGAGTGGGGGGAATGGAACATTCTGTGATTCTGTGCTCCACAACCTCCCTGGAGGTGTTCAGGACCAGGTTGGATGAGACTTTAAGCAACCTGTTCTAGTGGGAGGTGTCCTTGCCTATGGCAGGGAAGTGGCTGAGCTTTGAGGTCCCTTCCAACCTAACCCATTCTCTGATTCTATGATTCTAATAATCCTCTTTCTGAGGAAGGATCTTGAAGAGTTAATTAGGCATGACACTAAGAAATTAAGCCTGACTTCAGCCCAGCTTTAAAGCATTTCCTTGCCATTGTATGACAAATAGGGACACTGAGGCAAGGAGAGCTAAGCTCCTTTCCTTGACACACTCCTAATTCCAGAATAATCCCTTTGCAGCTCCTAACAGGCTTTGGAAGAGCACACAGCAGATTCTGACACCGTTAACCTGATTTTGAAGGCAACTGAAGAGAAGCAAAATGCATTTTCATGGGATTTGGTGCATTAGGAAGGCACAGAGCAGTGTGTGGATGCTGCCATTCAAGTCCTTGCTTTTTTCCTTTCACCCACCAGCTATTTCCAGATGATTTTCCCTGCCTCTCAGTACTCTGTTTTCACCTCCCACCCTTGTCTCTCAGTTGTGGATGCTCATGAGCTGCTCTGCTGTGTTTGCCTGTTCCTTGGCAATGCAGAGCTTGCATCTCAGAGGTGGATGCTAACATCTGCTAGAATACAAATAATAACTCTGAGGACACAATTAAAGGCAATTGAGCAGCTCTGGAGCCCCCAACACAAGAAGGACATGGAACTGTGTGAGCCAGTCCAGAGGAGACCACAAAGATGCTCAGAGGGCTGCAGCAGCTCTGCTCTGAGGACAGGCTGAGAGAGTTTGGGCTCTGCAGCCTGGAGAAGAGAAGGCTTGGAGGAGACCTTGGAGTGACCTTCCAGGATCTGAAGGGGGCTCCAGGAGGACTGGGGAGGGACTATTGACAAGGTCTTGTAATGACAGGATAAGGAAGAATGGGTTTGAAGTGGCAGAGGGGAGATTGAAAGTGGATGTTAGGAAGAGCTTCTTTCTAGTGAGGATGGTGAGACCCTGGCACAGGTTGCCCAGGGAGGTTGTGGAGCACAGAAGCACCCCAGAGGTGCTCAAGGCCAGACTGGACGAGTCCTTGAGTGACCTGTTCTAGTGGGAGGTGCCTATGGCAAGGGGTTGGAAGTGGCTGAGTTTTGTGTTCCCTTCCAACCTAAACCATTCTATGATTTCTTCCTGGAAACATGCTCACAAATCCCACTGTCCTGCTCAGATGAGTGGAGAATCATCCTGGAAGTACCCAAACCTGGCTCTGCAGCAGTGGATGCTCAGGAATGGCTCCTTCCAGCAAACTCATCCCAAATATCCACACTTCATTCACCCAGGAGGTACCCAAGCCTGGCTCTGCAGCAGTGGATGCTCAGCAATGGCTCCTCCCAGCAACCTCATCCCAAATATCCACACTTCATTCATCCAGGAGGTACCCAAGCCTGGCTCTGCAGCAGTGGATGCTCAGCAATGGCTCCTCCCAGCAAACTCATCCCAAATATCCACACTTCATTCATCCAGGAGGTGCCCAAGCCTGGCTCTGCAGCAGTGGATGCTCAGCAATGGCTCCTCCCAGCAAACTCATCCCAAATATCCACACTTCATTCACCCAGGAGGTATCCAAGCCTGGCTCTGCAGCAGTGGATGCTCAGCAATGGCTCCTCCCAGCAAACTCATCCCAAATATCCACATGTAATTCATTAGCTGACACTGGAGGACAGTGGAGTGCAAACATGACAAGCAAGCATCAGCCACAGAGGTATTCAGCAGTACCATCTATCAGAGGTGCCTCGTCCCCTTAACTGTGGGTACTGAGGTTGTGCTGCTATCAATCAATCAATCAATCAATCAATCAATCACCAAACGTCTCCCTTCTCCCTCCTGCTGCCATCCATCACTGCAGGTTTCCAACTGTACATCCATCACCTCGTGTTCCTCAGCAGTGTCCATCATGCTGCTATCTGAGGGCTGAGCCAGATGGGAGGAGGCGCAGCGTGAACTCCCGAGTGGGCAGACAAACCCTCTGGTATCTCTCCTCCCCTCCTCCTCAGTTTCATTTTCAGGGTTGGGGGGGGGAGAGAACAGCCAGGGAAATCTTTAGAGGGTGATTTCTCTCCACCAGCCTCATTCTTCCCTTCACCAGCCACCAGCCCTCCTCCTCCTCCTCCCACCCAGGAGTTATTAGATGACATAACATTCACTGTGGTGAAATATATTATTCAAAGCCAAGTGGCTCCAAATTGAAATGCTTCCATGGTCATGAACCCAGGCTGCAGTGAAGAATAAATCCCTTTCTCTGGGCAGCATTCTCAGCCTTGCCTCGGCCAGGAGCAAGTCCTTTAGAACACTCTGGGACCCTGAGCCTGAACCAGATCAAATGTGACTTCTTAAAAATAGGATGCTTGCTCCTCTCTGCTTTTCCTCCTTGGGGTCGACAATGGGAGATAAATTTGCACGGCAGGAACCTTTTGTGGGCCCTGCTGCTGAGGCAATTTGCAGTTTGCTGTGCAAAAGGCATCTCACGGCACATTTATCACCCCCTGCCACTGGCTACAATTCAACCCACTGGGAGCCACCGAGCAGAGGTGCTGAGCACAGCTCCTGCCGCATCACTCTACATAATAATGGGGGCTGGGGGAAGCAGGGGACAAATGGAGAGGCTGCTCCAGAAAGGCTCAGCTGGGGAATGGAGGTGGAGGGAGCAGAGAAGGGCAATGAGGCTGGGGAGAGGTCTGGCAAACAGGACCTAAGAGGAGTGGCTGAGCGAAGCAGGGTTTAGTCTGGGGAAGAGCAGGCTCAGGGCAGACCTCATTGCTGTTTGCAACCACCTGAACCTGCCTTCCCCTGCCTGATTCTATGCTTCTATGATTCCAACTCATTGCTGTCTGCAACCACCTGAACCTCCCTTCCCCTGCCTGATTCTATGCTTCTAACTCATTGCTGTCTGCAACCATCTGAAGCTCCCTTCCCCTGCCTGATTCTATGCTTCTAACTCACTGCTGTCTGCAACCACCTGAACCTGCCTTCCCCTGCCTGATTCTATGCTTCTATGATTCCAACTCATTGCTGTCTGCAACCACCTGAACCTCCCTTCCCCTGCCTGATTCTATGCTTCTATGATTCCAACTCATTGCTATCCACAACCACCTGAAGCTCCCTTCCCCTGCCTGATCCTATGCTTCTATGATTCCAACTCATTGCTGTCTACAACCACCTGAAGCTCCCTTCCCCTGCCTGATTCTATGCTTCTATGCTTCTAACTCATTGCGATCCACAACCACCTGAAGCTCCCAGGGCTGGGTGCTAGGTTGGACTGGATGAGCTTAGAGGTCTCTTCCAACTTGCTTGTTCCTATGATTCTATGTTCATAGACCTTAGAGCTGCCTTTCAGTATCTGAAGGGGACCTCCAAGAGGGTTGGAGTGGGACTGTTTAGAAGGGCCTGTGATTTGGAACTGGAGCTTGGGAGGTTTGTGTGCAAGTTCTGCACAATGAGTGTGGTGAATTTACTGGGACAGGCTGCCCAGAGATGTGGTTGAGGCCACAACCTTGGAGACATTCAAGGTCAGACTTGATGTGACCCTGGGCAGCCTGATCCCATTGGAGATGTCACTGCTGACTGCAGAGGGGTTGGACAAGATGACTTTTGAGGGTCCCTTTCAACCCAATGCAATCTGTGAATCTGTTTCTCCTTGTGTTTAGGCAGAACTTGCTGTGTTCCAACTTCCACCTCTTGTTCCTTCTACTGTTACTGAGCACCACCACAAAGAAACTGTCAGAACAAGACCACCATGGCCATCAAACCATGAAGTGCCATGTCCATGTTTCTGAACACCTTCAGGGCTGGTGACTCCATCACCCATGGCAAGGAGGTTTAATTAGATGATCTTTGAAGGTTCCTTCCAACCCAACCCACTCTGTGACTGCCAGTGTCCCTGTTTGCCACACAGATCTCTCCTTCCCCCACTGTTGGCTTTTCCAGCTCTGCTAGCAGCAATCCTTCTCTTCCAGGGTCTGTTGGTTCATCAGATCTTTGAAAGCAAGCTCTCAGCTGGGTATTTGTATGCAGTCCCTGGACAGAAATGCAGATTTAAGGAGACAGCCATATGCAGGCATGAAGGGAGCAGATGTTGTACAATCAAAGGTAATTTAAAACAGAGGGGGAAGGTGAGAGAAGGACAAAATGAATCCAAAGTCAAGAATTTTCTTGTTGCTGCTAGGAACACAAAACTGATGTTCTGCTTTGCACCTCCAAGTCTCCTACTGAAAGCACTACTTCTCTTCTGGGTCACTGCCACCAAATGCCACCTCTCTCTTTACAGATGTTCTAATTTCAGAGCCCTGCTACTGTTTCTCACACTGAGCAGAGAGCTCGGCCCACGCTCCTTTCCTCTCATCTCCCAGCCTCCTTGGAAGATGGAGAATTGTCTGCTTTTGAGTCATGAAGACTCCTGACAAATACAAAAGCAAAGGGATTGCATCACCATGTCTGGTGGAGGAGGCAGACAGGAGTCAGGCTGCTCTAATCTATCATCCCCAGATTTGTTTTCTCCTTCCTCTAACAAGTATGATCTTGAAGAAGACCTCCAAGAGCATCAAATCCAACCATCAAGTCAACACCAGCAAGGCCATCAAACCATGTCCCCAAGTTCCACATCCACAGAGTTGTAGAGCATCTCCAGGGATGGAGACTCCACCGCCTCCCTGAGCAGCCAATTCCAACCCCTGACCACTCTTGCAGCAAAGAAAGTTTTCCTAATCTCCAACCTAAACCTCCCCTGGCACAATTTCAGGCCACATCTTCTTATTCAATCACCTGATACTAGAGAAAAGAGAACAACACACAACTCACTACAGCCTCCATAAAATAGACAACATCCACAAAGCCAAGATCCAAAAAGGCAAGATCCAAAACATCAAGACCCAAACCATCAAGATCCAAACCATCAAGTTCCTAAAAAGCCAAGACCCAAAACATCAAGATCCAAAAAAAGTCAAGATCCAAAAAGCCAAGATCCAGAAGGCAAGATCCACAAAGTCAAGAATGAGAAAGTCAAGCTGCAGAAAGGCAGGAATCACAAAGTCAGGATGCAGAAAGGCAGGAATCACAAAGTCAAGCATCAGGAAGTCAGGATGCAGAAGGCAGGAATCACAAAGCCAAGAATGAGAAAGTCAAGCTGTAGAAAGGCAGGAATCACAAAGACAAGAATGAGAAAGTCAGGATGCAGAAAGGCAGGAATCACAAAGTCAAGCATCAGGAAGTCAGGATGCAGAAAGCAGGATCCACACAGTCAAGCATCAGAAAGTCAGGATGCAGAAAGGCAGGAATCACAAAGTCAAGCATCAGGAAGTCAGGATGCAGAAAGCAGGATCCACACAGTCAAGCATCAGAAAGTCAGGATGCAGAAAGGCAGGAATCACAAAGTCAAGAATGAGAAAGTCAGGATGCAGAAAGGCAGGAATCACAAAGTCAAGCATCAGGAAGTCAGGATGCAGAAAGCAGGATCCACACAGTCAAGCATCAGAAAGTCAGGATGCAGAAAGGCAGGAATCACAAAGCCAAGCATCAGAAAGTCAGGATGCAGAAAGGCAGGAATCACAAAGCCAAGCATGAGAAAGTCAAGCTGCAGAAAGCAGGAACCACAAAGCCAAGACCTAAACAGGTGAGATGCACACACTGAAGCCGCACAAAGCCAAGGTGCCAGCTGGGATTGTGTCTCTCTGCTTTTCGAGTTGCCAGCGTTTCCCAGGTGTGGCCATGCCACTCTGCCTCCCTTCCAGCAGAAAGGGCTGGGACAGGAAAATAAAAGTAATGTTTTCTGTAATTCAGGGTGATGCTAATCAACTGTGACAGGATCTGGAGAAGATTTCCACGGTGCCAATTACTTAAAGGGCAAAGATGCCATTGTGCCATTACAGTAATAGCAGAGACAGCTCTCCAGGACATCATGAGCAATGTACTAAATGTTGTTCAACTTGTTTGATGAAATAAAGGATTGGATCATTAACCTTACCAATGTCAATGTGTTGTCACTATCAAATTCAGCTAAATGAGTGTCCAAGGTAATAGTCAGGAGCAAGCTTCCCACTGAGGAATGCATTAATCCATTACTGGCTGCTAATAAAGAGAGGCTGTAATGCAGTGTGAGCAGAGTTGTAAACGTGCTTGGAGGGAAAGGGTCAACCTGGCTGGGACAGGCAGAAGGCTCCAGGCATGGTGAGTGTCCACAAGCAGATTTATGCACTCAGCACCTGGGCGTTTACAACCCATGAAATGACTAAACAGAGGATTTATGGAAGCAAACTCCAAAGCTGTGAACCTGCATTATGGGAGCCAGCATCTGCAAGAGCCCCTTTGCAACAGGACCTCCTGTCTGTAAAACATCTTCACAGGCTGCTCGTGAAACTTCACAGGGAGAGTCACTCTGAATTAGTGTCTCTCTCTTCATGGGATGCTGTGGTTTGGAAGGACCTCAGAGGAAGGATGCTCAGAGGGCTGCAGCAGCTCTGCTGTGAGCACAGACTGAAAGAGCTGGGGCTGTGCACTCCCACTCTAGCCAGAGCTTCAAGGCTTTCTCTTCAGGGACATTCACAAGCTGATCAATAAAACATGCATTCAGCACAGGGAAGTGGCACCCAGGCAAGGGGTTGATGGTTGGGGTGCTTAGGGTGAGGAGAAGCTGCTGGTGAAGCTGTGCTCAGGGTGAGGAGAAGCTGTTGGTGAAGCTGTGCTCAGGGTGAGGAGAAGCTGCTGGTGAAGATGTGCTCAAGCACATCAAGGACAGCAAAGAGTCCTCTCCTATACTGGAGGAACAGGGAGCAGATTATAGTCACAGGCTTGTAGACTTGTTTCGGTTGGAAGAGCCACAAAGATGCTGAGAGGGCTGCAGCAGCTCTGCTCTGAGGCCAGGCTGGGAGAGTTGGGGCTGTGCAGCCTGGAGAAGAGAAGGCTTGGAGGAGACCTTGGAGTGGCCTTCCAGGATCTCAAGGGGGCTACAGGAGGACTTTGATCACATTAGGTGATTCTGTGCTCCACAACCTCCCTGGAGGTGTTCAAGGCCAGGCTGGATGAGTCCTTGAGTGACCTCTTCTAGTGGGAGGTGTCCCTGCCTATGGCAGGAGGTTGGAACTGGCTGAGCTTTGAGGTCCCTTCCAACCTAACCCATTCTATGATTCTAGTGTGAGTTGTCCCTATCCACAGCAGGCAGGTTGGAACTTGATGATCTTCAAGGTCCCTCCTAACCCAAATAATTCTGTGAAAGGAAAATTCTGGATGATCTTGGAGGTCTCTTCAACCTGGTTGATTCTATGATTCTATGATTCTCCTTTCCAATGGTTGATAGGAGCAGAGACAACAATGTAAGCAACCTCTGGATCCCAGAGCAGATGTCCTGTGCCACCTACCATCCTATGTCCATTTTTTAATGAAATAGAAGATGGGGAAAAAAAAAAAAACAACACAGATTTAAGATATGCAGAGGTGGGGAAAGAAAAAACTCTCACCAGGAGCTCAGGCACCACTGCCATTATTTCCCTGGCCCCTTTCCCTAGTTCATAATTAATAACTTAAATGGAGTAATTTAGAATTGTTAATTCTTTTCACAGCCCCTGCACGAGCTCAGGTGATGTCAGACATGCTGTCACCAGGAAGGTTAAATACTCTTGGTGGTTGCTAATTACCTAATCACCATTACTATCTCATATTAATTCCACCCCAAGAACAGATTTCCATTATGACTAACCTGGGTTATTAAGGAATGAGCTGTAAAGAAAAACCTCTGTTGTCTGCATTCATTTCCAGGATGGGGTGGGGGGGGGGAGAAAGAAAAGCCCCCAGACAGAGTATTTTATCCCCAGAAGCACCTCCAGCAGATTCTGGTTCTGGCAGAGGGCAGAGACAGCAATTCTGGTCCAGCTTTCCTGCAAGAGTAGGCAGGCATTGGAATAGGCTGCCCAGGGAAGGTGTTGGAGTCACCATCCCTGGAGGGGGTTCAAAATCATGTCTGGATGTGGCACTTGGGGATATGCTAGAGTGGTGGTGTGGGGATTGGATGATCAGAGAATCATGGAATGGGTTAGGTTGGAAGGGACCTCAAAGCTCAATCAGTTCCAACTCCCTGCCATAAATAGGGACACCTCCCACTAGAACAGGTTGCTCCAGGACTCATCCAACCTGGTCCTGAACACCTCCAGGGAAGTTGTAGAGCACAGAAGCACCCAATGTGATCAAAGATCTGTGCTTCTGTGCTCCACAACCTCCCTGGACAACCTGTGCCAGTGTCTCACCATCCTCACTGCAAACAACTTCCTAACATCCACTTTCAATCTCCCCTCTGCCACTTCAAACCCATTTCTCCTCCTCCTCCTCCTCTCATTACAAGCCCTTGTCAATAGTCCCTCCCCAGCCCTCCTGGAGCCCCCTTCAGATCCTGCAAGGCCACTCCAAGGTCTCCTCCAAGCCTTCTCTTCTCCAGCCTGCACAGCCCCAACTCTCCCAGCCTGGCCTCAGAGCAGAGCTGCTGCAGCCCTCTCAGCATCTTTGTGGCTCTTCCAAGTAAAGCAAGTCTACAAGCCTGTGACTCTATAATCTACTCCCTGCTCCTCCAGTGTAGGAGAGGATTCTTTGCTGTCCTTGATGTGCTTGAGCACAGCTTCACCAGCAGCTTCTCCTCACCCTGAGCACAGCTTCACCAACAGCTTCTCCTCACCCTGAGCACAGCTTCACCAGCAGCTTCTCCTCACCATGACCACAGCTTCACCAGCAGCTTCTCCTCACCATGACCACAGCTTCACCAGCAGCTTCTCCTCACCCTGAGCACAGCTTCACCAGCAGCTTCTCCTCACCATGATCACAGCTTCACCAGCAGCTTCTCCTCACCATGACCACAGCTTCACCAGCAGCTTCTCCTCACCATGACCACAGCTTCACCAGCAGCTTCTCCTCACCCTGAGCACAGCTTCACCAGCAGCTTCTCCTCACCCTGAGCACAGCTTCACCAGCAGCTTCTCCTCACCCTGAGCACAGCTTCACCAACAGCTTCTCCTCACCCTGAGCACAGCTTCACCAGCAGCTTCTCCTCACCATGAGCACAGCTTCACCAGCAGCTTCTCCTCACCCTGAGCACAGCTTCACCAGCAGCTTCTCCTCACCCTGAGCACAGCTTCACCAGCAGCTTCTCCTCACCCTGAGCACAGCTTCACCAGCAGCTTCTCCTCACCCTGAGCACAGCTTCACCAGCAGCTTCTCCTCACCCTGAGCACCCCAACCATCAACCCCTTGCCTGGGTGCCACTTCCCTCTGCTGAATGCATGTTTTATTGATCAGCTTGTGAATGTCCCTGAAGAGAAAGCCTTGAAGCTCTGGCTAGAGTGGGAGCAGGAGCTTGTTTTGCTACCTTAGCCTCTTGTTCTCCTCTGCACACAGCAAATTCCCATTGTTTGGATTGCTTCTGCAGCATCCCCTTGACAACATCAGAGCTGATAAAAAGCCGTGGCACTGACTCAGCTCTGTTTTCAACACAGCCCAAAGAGAGACATTGTCCCTGACTTGGGTGGGCCCAGAGCTGCAGCAAGGATGGGCTGTGCTGAGCACCCTGGTGATGAGCTCCTCTTGAGCTCAGCATGTGCCTGCAACATGTGCAGGGGAGGGGGAGTGCTGCACTCCCAGGCACAGCTCCTATTGTACCTTTCACGCCTACAAGCACCCAAAAAAAAAGCCTTCTGATGGGAAACTTCTCCAAGCTTTTCTCCTGCAAGTAAGTCCACATCTTGTAGCACTTACTGGGGGGGGAAAGGACATTGTGGAGAGGTTGCTGCTGGGCTCTTCTCACGGGGAATTGGAGACAGAACGAGGAGGAATGGCCTCAAGCTGAGACTTGGGAGGTTTAGATTGGACATTAGGAAGAAGAGTGGTCAGGGACTGGAATGAGCTACCCAGGGAGGTGGTGGAGGCATCACAGGATCACAGAATTAACCAAGTTGGAAGTGATCTCTAGGATCACTGAGTCCAACCTAGCACCTAACCCTTCTAATTAACTAACCCATGGCACTAAGTGCCTTATTCAGCCTCCTTTTAAACACCTCCAGGGATGGTGACTCCACCACCTCCCCAAGCAGCCCATTCCAATGCCAATCTCTCTTTCTGTCAAGAACTTCTTCCTAAGATCCAGCCTGATCCTGCCCTGGCACAGTTTGAGGCTGTGTCCTCTTGGTCTGTCACTGTATGTCTGACCCTGGCTGTGTTTCAGGGTGGTTTGGATGTGGTGCTTAGGGCTATGGTTTAAGGTGGATCTTGATGAGTAGGGTTCTAGGTTGGACTTGGTGCTCCTGAGGGGTTTTGCCAGCCTGCATGGTGCTGTGCTTCTGTGAAAGCAGCTCCAGGCAGTGAGCTCTGGTCTGCATGGGGGAGTGAGTTAAGTTATCCAGGAGCCAGCAATGTGCCCATGGGGCCAAGAAGGCCACTGGGTTTCTGGAGTGTATTCAGAAGAGTGTGGCCAGCAGGTCAAGGGAGGTTCTCCTCCTCCTTTACTCTGCCATGGTGAGGTCACAACTGGAGAACTGTGTCCAGTTTTGGGCTCCCCAATTTGAGCAGGACAGGGAACTACTGCAGAGAGTCTATCTAACAGAGGCTATGAGGATGGTGAAGGGACAGGAACATGTCTGTGAGGAGGAAAGGCTGAGAGTCCTGGGGCTTTTGAGCCTAGAGAAGAGCAGCCTGAGAAAGGATCTGATTATTAATGCTTAGCAAGAGTCAAAGGTGGGGGGCAAGAAAAAGGAGCCAAGCTCTTGCCAGTGGTGCCCAGTGACAGGACAAGGAGCAATGGGCACACACTGAACACAGGAGGTCCCATCTGAACAGGAGGAAGAACTTCTTTGGTGTGAGGGTGCTGGAGGCCTGGAGCAGGCTACCCAGAGAGATTGTGGAGTCTCCTCTGCAGAGCTTCCAACCACCCCTGGCCACTGTGATCCTGGGCAAGCTGCTGTGAGTGCCCTGCCTGAGCAGGGAGGGCTGGACTGGATGATCTCCAGAGGTCCCTTCTTGCCCCTACCATTCTATGAATGTCCCCTCCCCTTCCCCTCACCTGGCAGCAGTGTGATGGATACCTGACTTGGGGTTCTGAAGCATAGAACTGTAGAATCAAGCAGGTTGGAAGAGAGCTCCAAGCTCATCCAGCCCAACCTAGCACCCAGCCCTCGCCAATCAACCGGACCATGGCACTAAGTGCCCCAGCCAGGCTTGGCTTCAACACCTCCAGCCACAGCCACTTCACCACCTCCCTGGGCAGCCCATTCCAATGCCAATCACTCTCTCTGCCAGGAACTTCCTCCTAACATCCAGCCTAGACCTCCCCTGGCACAGCTTGAGACTGTGTCCCCTTCTTCTGTTGCTGCTTGCCTGGCAGCAGAGCCCAACCCCACCTGGCTACAGCCTCCCTGCAGGCAGCTGCAGACAACAATGAGCTCTGCCCTGAGCCTTTGCTGCAGGCTGCACCCCCCCAGCTCCCTCAGCCTCTCCTCATAGGGTTTGTGTTCCAGGCCCATTACCAGCTTTGTTGCCCTTCTCCAAACACCTTCCAGCACCTCAACATCTCTCTGCAATTCAGGAGCCCAGAACTGGACACAGCACTCCAGGGGTGGCTTGAGCAGGGATGAGCACAGGGGCACAAGAACCTCCCTTGTCCTGCTGCCCACACTGCTCCTGAGCCAGCCCAGGATGCCATTGGCTCTTTTGGCCACCTGGGCACACTGCTGGCTCATCTTCAGCCTACTGTCTATCAGTACCCCCAGCTCCCTTTCCTCCTGGCTGCTTTCCAGCCACTCAGTCCCCAGCATTAGGGAGTCAGCAGGAGCTCTGCAAGCAGCAGGATTTCAGGGCTGTCTTTAGCGCTGTGCTGTTATCCTCACGCCGGGCTCTGAGCGCGCATTAGGCAACGGCAGCTCCATCCCTGCGAGCTTTTGAAATGCTAATTGCCAAACCAAAGTTTGGGAAGCCTGTTTCAAAGCAAAGGTGCCCTTATTTGGAGGCTCCTGCTCTAAATGCAAGAGCTCAGTTATCTGGAGTGTCAAACTTCCGACACCTTTTCTGATCCACAGCAACAGAGGAGATTAAAGAGTTTGCTGGAGCAGAAGCTCATTGTTTTACACTCGAGGTTGGTAATTGTGCACCGGTGGCCAACCCCCAAACCAGCTCAAGTGACCAGGTCAAGGTATCAGTGCTCACCTCAAGCATCCTAACTAGGAGCCACCTTTCACTTTGCAGCAACACTTCCATCATTTGCATGGATCCTTCCAAGCCAAGAATCTGTTTTTGAGACTCTTGCAAGCTCTCACCTGTCTTTTCAGAGACAACAAAGGGTTTGTTTTATTGTTCCCTTGATTTCCTCTGCTATTAGTGTGTGGCACTGAGCACCCAGTTTCTTAGAGAGCTACGTAGAAGATGAAAAGCTACAGCATGAAAATGCAGGGTGGGTAGGAATTTGCATTTTCAATTCAGCTTTCTCCTGGGGATCCACACCTGCTCTATCTCCTCAGAGCAGGGGAGGATACTCTCGTTCCTCATCCTGCACCAGAAACTGATGCTTGCTGCTTGCTGTCCCCACAGCTATCCTCAGCTTGCAGTGCTTCATCAGGAAAGTAGCAGCATCCCAGTTTAAATAAAACCAAAAACAACCATCAGAGAATGTGAAGTGGAAAAGATAGTCCTAAAGGACAGCACTGAACTGCTTCAATCCCACTTGTCCCAGCTCTGGGATATCAACTGTTAGAATCATAGAATCACAGAGTCAAGCAGGTTGGAAGAGAGCTCCAAGCTCAGCCAGCCCAACCTAGCACCCAGCCCTGGCCAACCAACCAGACCATGGCACTAAGTGCCCCAGCCAGGCTTGGCTGCAACACCTCCAGGCACAGCCACTCCACCACCTCCCTGGGCAGCCCATTCCAGTGCCAATCACTCTCTCTGCCAACAACTTCCTCCTCACATCCAGCCTAGACCTGCCCTGGCACAGCTTCAGGCTGTGTCCCCTTCTTCTGTTGCTGCTTGCCTGGCAGCAGAGCCCAACCCCACCTGGCTACAGCCTCCCTGCAGGCAGCTGCAGGCAGCAATCAGCTCTGCTCTGAGCCTCCTCTGCTGCAGGCTGCACCCCCCCAGCTCCCTCAGCTTCTCCTCACAGGGCTGTGCTCCAGGCCCCTCCCCAGCCTTGCTGCCCTTGTCTGGACACCTTTCAGTACCTCAGCATCTCTCTGCAATTCAGGAGCCCAGAACTGGACACAGCACTGCAGCTGTGGCCTGAGCAGTGCTGAGCACAGGGGCAGAAGAACCTCCCTTGTCCTGCTGCCCACACTGCTCCTGAGCCAGCCCAGGATGCCATTGGCTCTGCTGCCCACCTGGGCACTGCTGCCTCATCTTCAGCTCCTCTCTCCCAGCACCCCCAGCTCCCTCTCTGCCTGGCTGCTCTCAGCCACTCTGGCCCCAGCCTGTAGCACTGCTTGGGGTTGTTGTGGCCAAAGTGTAGAACCCTGCCCTTGGCCTTCTTCAATCTCATCCCCTTGGCCTCTGCCCACCCATCCAGCCTAGCTGACAACATCCTCCTCTGGTGAAGATGTTACTCAGCAGTAACCTCACTGCTTTTGGTGCCATCACCTCTGGGATGCTAAGGAACCACAGAATCATTGAGGCTGGAAAAGACCTCTAAGATCATGGGGTCCAACCACCAACCCAACACCACCATGGCCACTAAACCATGGCCCCAAGTGCCATGGCCACACATTTCTTGACCACCTCCAGGGATGGAGACTCCACCACCTCCCTGGGTAGCCTGTTCCAATGCCTCACCACTCCCTCAGGAAAGAAATGTTTCCTCATCTCCAACCTAACCCTCCCCTGGCACAAGTCCAGGCCATTTCCTCTTATCCTATCACCTGATACTAGGGAGAAGAAGCCAACCCCACCTGGGTCCAACCTCCTTTCAGGGAGTATAGAGGGAATGAGGTCTTCCCTCAGTCTTCTTTTCTCCAGACTAAACACCCCCAGCTCCCTCAGCTGCTCCTCCCCAGCCCTGTTCTCCAGACCCTTCCCCAGCTTTGTTGCCCTTCTCTGGACCAGCTCCAGACCTTCAATGCCCCTTGTGGAATGGGGATCTCAAATCAAGGCTGAAGGTCAGCCTGGTGCTAAGCTGGACTCCCTCACTATGAGAGATAATCTTTGAGGTCCCTTCCAGCCTAAACCATTTTATGACTCCCCAGAGTGTTTCCAGCACATTTTTGTGCTTCACTGCAATCTCCAAAATTCTTATGCTGCTTTTGCCTCTCGCCCTAAATTCCAGCCAAGCAGAGCCAGCTCAACGAGGAGCTTTGCTCAGCTTAATTTTACTGATTTCCAAGCAGAACATAATGAGATGCCCTAATGCAGAAGCCTGAGGCAGGTCACATTCTGGCTGACTTGTGAGACAAGGCAGCAGCTTTCTGTCACGTTCAGGGTGTCACATCAGGCTCTCCAGCATCAAAAACTTCAGAGGCCATTAAAGGTCATGAACCACATCAGTGACCACACAGCTCACACTTCACTTCCCCTCTCATTTCCATCTTGTGTCCTTCTGGGATGGTGCCAGTGGCACAGGAGCAGGCTTGTTCCATGTGCCACCAAGTTCCATCCCTGTCCCAGAGCAGTGGCATGGCTTGTTCCATGTGCTAACAAGTTCCATCTCTGTTCCAAAGCAGTGGCATGGCTTGTTCCATGTGCCACCAAGGTCCATCCCTGTCCCAAAGCAGTGGCATGGCTTGTTCCATGTGCCACCAAGGTCCATCCCTGTCTCAAAGCAGTGGCATGGCTTGTTCCATGTGCCACCAAGGTCCATCCCTGTCCCAAAGCAGTGGCATGGCTTGTTCCATGTGCCATCAAGGTCCATCCCTGTCCCAAAGCAGTGGCATGGCTTGTTCCATGTGCTAACAAGTTCCACCCCTGTCCCAAAGCAGTGGCACAGGAGCTGGCTTGTTCCATGTGCCACCAAGTTCCATCCCTGTCCCAAAGCAGTGGCATGGCTTGTTCCATGTGCCACCAAGGTCCATCCCTGTCCCAAAGCAGTGGCACAGGAGCCAGCTCTCCAGTCAAACCCAACACCAATCCAGCCCTTTCAAGAAGGAAAGAAGTTAAAACACAACCCAAACTTTGTTGGTTCTCTTGCCTCAGTAGCTCTCCAGATGAATAAAGACTCAGCTACATCTCTACAGGCCTTTATCAGCAACAGCTCTCTTCTTAATGGTGTCCCTCAGCTGGTTTCATCCCACTTGAAAAAGCCCAAAGGAGCCTTCCTCCACCTCTTTTCAGCATCCCTCCTCTGAAGCTCCTAAACAAGGCCAAATGTCAGCTTCAGCTTTCAGCTCTAACTAACTCTGTGCTGCAGCCTGCTTCCTTGGCTTCCCCCATCCCTGACCTCCAGGCTGGAGATCCCTAGACAGGAGCTTGCTGGTGCAGAGCACAAGTGGTGATCTCATCCTGCTGCGAGGAAAACCTGCCTTCAACCTGCCTTCCTGCAGCAAGCCCTGCTCAAAGTCACCTCTGCCGCAGGCAACGTGCTGGAGGGAGGAAGGAGGAAAGCCAGGCATAAGGTAGGCTCAGAATTTAAAGCTCCTCAGGTTTCTGAGGAAATCATCATCGTTTCAGGGGGAAGCTGGGGAGCTCCAAGTGTAACAAAAAGCTGTGATTTCCAAGGGAAGCTTAAAAGTTTGCAGCCAGCTGCACACCGGATTGGCAAACTGTCTGCCTTGCTGTTTGAAAATGCATAAGCAGAGCTGGTAGGTAACACTGAACAGCTTCAAGATTGCCAAGCAGAGCTATAAATCAGGGCCATACCAGCTAAGGACTCCAGCCCTTGGCATATATAATTTAATATGAAAATAGAGAGAGAGAGAGAGAAAAAAAAACTACACTAATGTTCGTCTGGAGCCAAGGCAGCAGAAGGACGTCAAATGGGGATGTACAATAGGGGCTGGAGTGCCAAGTGGAAGGCATCTAAAATGAATAACCTGCCTCCCAGATCCAATCAGGTCTCCAAATGCCCCTTGGAAGCCCCACAGAGATGCTCCTGGTTCAAAGTCAGGTGATCCAGACCGAGCGGGACTTGGCAATGCCAGAGCACAGCAAGGCTGAGCCCGCTCGGAGCTTGGAGCAGTTCCATCTTGGACACCTCTAGCAAGGAGCATTAGTTTCAGATTAAAGTGGAGCCCTTTGGTTGGATTAAATCACCCCCAGCTGCTGGGCATGACCCAGTGAGAGGAGCTGGAGCTCCCACTTTCAGCATCTTTGGCCAGGATGCAGCTGCAGCCCATAGTTACTGCTGTGTTCCACTACATTTAACACCCCCTAAACGTGGATAAATGGAAGCCCACACAGGCTGCTGAGCTGTGCAAGAGGAAAGCTTTTTTATGGGTGGGGGTTTACTTTGTCTTTCAAAGCTGCAGCAGATAAAACTGTGCAGCCCAAAATAAAAGTAGAGCCATGCAAAGCCCTACTCAACACTCACACCTTTGTTTGCCCCACTGGTTACATCCCCCTGGCATCTGAGCTACCCTAGGTGCAGGAGTGGATTGCAGCTGCACCTCCTGGATGTGGTTGTTTTGGGGGATGCCAGGATGTCACAGAATCATAGAATGGGTTGGGTTGAAAGGGATCTTAAAGATGGGCAAGGACACCTCCCATTAGCCCAGGTTGCTCAAGGCCTCATCCAGGCTGGCTTTGAACACATTCAGGGAAGGAGCATCCACAACCTCCCTGGGCAACCTGTGCCAGTGTCTCTCCTCATCCTCACTGGAAAGAATTTCTTCCTATTCTCCACTCTAAATCTCCCTCTTCCAGCTCAAAGCCATTTTCCCCTCATCCTATCACTGCAATCCCTTGTACCAAGAGCTAACAGGACGTTTGGCTGGCAAAAGAACATCTAAAACCATACAATTTGGGAGGAAAATAAACCATGTGATGACAGTGTGAGATCTGTGTTCCAAATCACTGCCTCTCTGCTAGTGATCCCAGCCCAACAGCTGAGCCACTGCTTCTCTACACCACTACAAACCTCAGCTTTACTCTTCAGCTCTGGGCTATTCCACCACTGCTGTTTTAAAGGGATATTTGTGTCTCTTTGGTAACTTCAGCAGACTTCTTGTGTGAGAGTGTGCAGGAAATGTGGAGGTGCTATGGGGAAACTCAAGAGGCAGATTTCTTCTCCAGCTGTTGGCCCTGGTGGCTGTGAAAAGCCAAGGAACAGCAGCACACAGGATGCTCAAATGTGAGTCCAGCAGCAGGGCTGCAGTTGCAGGATGCTCAAGTGTGAGTCCAGCACCAGGGTTGCAGTTACAAGATGCTCAAGTTTGGGGCCAGCAGCAAGGCTGCAGTTACAGGATGCCCAAGTTTGGGTCCAGCAGCAGGGCTGCAGTTACAGGATGCTCAAGTGTGAGTCCAGCACCAGGGTTGCAGTTACAAGATGCTCAAGTATGAATCCAGCACCAGGGTTGCAGTTACAAGATGCTCAAGTGTGAGTCCAGCACCAGGGTTGCAGTTACAAGATGCTCAAGTTTGGGGCCAGCAGCAAGGCTGCAGTTGCAGGATGCTCAAGTTTGGGGACAGCACCAAGGCTGCAGTTACAGGATGCTCAAGTTTGGGGCCAGCAGCAGGGCTGCAGTTGCAGGATGCTCAAGTTTGGGTCCAGCAGCAAGGCTGCAGTTGCAGGATGCTCAAGTCTGGGGCCAGTACAACGATTGCAGTTGAAAGATGCTCAAGTTTGGGGCCAGCACAATGACTGCAGTTGCAGGATGCTCAAGTTGGGGGCCAGCAGCAGAACTGCAGTTGCAGGATGCTCAAGTTTGGGGCCAGCAGCAGGGTTGCAGTTGCAGGATGCTCAAGTTTGGGGCCAGCAGCAAGGCTGCAGTTGCAGGATGCTCAAGTCTGGGGCCAGCACAATGACTGCAGTTGCAGGATGCTCAAGTTTGGGGCTAGCAGCAAGGCTGCAGTTATAGAATACTCAAGCTTGGGTCCAGCACCAGGGCTGCAGAAGGTCCCTGCCAAACCCCAATCAGCAAAACTAAGAAAGACCATGGAGAGCTGGCTCAGGAACCCCACATGTCCCTCTCCACCAGCCATTTCCTCACCACCTCCTCTGCAAAGTGCACTCAAGAGCCTCACACTTCATACAGATGGTACAACAAAAATGATGTTAAAACAGACCATGGGAAAATCAGGGCACAAAGGAACAAAACACTTTGAGATGAGGCTGGTGGCAGAAAGGAGCCTAAGCAGCTCTTCTGGTGCTTTAAGAGCCAGTCCATCACCTTTCCTTCTTGCTGGCCTTTTAATTCTTTACTTTCATTGTTTCTTACAGGGCAATTTCATAAAAACAGATTTGGTGCTTTGATGTTACAGTAAAAGCCCCGAGGAAAAAGCAGATAAAAGGCAATAACACAACTAATGGAAATCAACTTTACAGCATTAACTGGTCCAGGAGCACAGAAGAAATCACCAAGTGGTGGGGAAAAGATGCAATCTTTTTGTTTTGGACTTTGTTTGGTGTTGTGGGTTTGGTTTGTTTTTTTTTCCTGGCATATTGCACCAGTGAAGAGACCTCAGATGCAAGACTACAAGTTTGGAGGCTGCAGATTTGGATTGGGTATTGGAAGAAACATCTTGGCTGAAAGGGTTCTCAAAGGCTGGCACAGGCTGCCCAGGGAGGTGGTTTGAATCTTTAGAGGTGTTTAAAAGATGTGGTGCTGAGGGCCATGGTTTAGTACCAGACTTGGCAGAGGTGGAGAATGCTTGGACTGGATGATCTTAAAGGTCTTTTCCAACCAAAAGCATTCCATAATTCTGTGGTGGCTTCAGAGTCATAGAATCAAGCAGGTTGGAAGAGAGCTCCAAGCTCAGCCAGCCCAACCTAGCACCCAGCCCTGCCCAACCAACCACACCATGGCACTAAGTGCCCCAGCCAGGCTTGGCTTCAACACCTCCAGCCACAGCCACTCCACCACCTCCCTGGGCAGCCCATTCCAGTGCCAATCACTCTCTCTGACAACAACTTCCTCCTAACATCCAGCCTAGACCTGCCCTGGCACAGCTTCAGGCTGTGTCCCCTTCTTCTGTCCCTGCTTCCCTGACATCAGAGCCCAACCCCACCTGGCTACAGCCTCCCTGCAGGCAGCTGCAGGCAGCAATGAGCTCTGCCCTGAGCCTCCTCTAAAAGGAGTGGCAACACAACAGCTAAGATGTATCCTGCAACCCTCCTGCCTGGCTTGTCCTGCCAAATACAGTGCCAGATGTTGCTCCAGTTCAGGGTATACCAGATGGGGGTGCAAAGACACCCAGCTCTGAAGAACAAAACCAACCTGACTAATAAGGGGAAACCCCAAAAAACCCCAACCCCAACCAGCCTCACTTTGCATCTCCTGGGTCAGGTTTACAGATTTCCAGGGAGCATTTTTATCAGCTTCAGTGCCTTTTCACCTGCTCCCTCCAGAGGATTTTCTCCCTTTGCTTTCCAGCAGCAATGACCTTTTCAGCAGAGGCAGAGCAGAGAGAGAAAAGAGAAAGCCTGGAGGGAGGTTTCAACACCTGGAGTCACTTCAGGAGACAAGAGGGAATGGCCTGAAATTGTGCCAGGGGAGGTTTAGTTTGAATGTGAGGGAAAACTGCTTCACTAAAAGAGTGGTCAGGCACTGGAGCAGGCTGCCCAGGGAGGGGATGGAGTCAGCATCCCTGGAGGTATTTGCCATCCCTGGAGGTGTTCACCATCCCTGGAGGTGTTTGCCATCCCTGGAGGTGTTCACCATCCCTGGAGGTGTTTGCCATCCCTGGAGGTGCTCAAGCAAAGACTGGATGAGGCATTTAGTGCCATGGTCTGGTTAATTGGCTAGGGCTGGGTGCTAGGTTGGACTGGCTGAGCTTGGAGGTCACTTCCAACCTGGCTGATTCTGTGATTCAAATGTGTGGCCATGGCACTTGGGGCCATGGTTTAGTGGCCATGCTGGTGTTGGGTTGATGCTTGGATGTGATCCAAGGAGGTTTTTCCAGCCTTAACGACTCTCTCACGATGAAGCTGACAGGAGAAACAAGCCCTGATTAAAGACTGATTGCTTTTTAGAGGCACAGCAGTGCTGAAGTCTGAAGGAAATGGAAGATTTCACAGATATTAGCAGAAATTCAGACAGTCTGGGAATTATTTCATCAAGCCCAGCAGGCAATTTGTGAACGCTGTGCCTGGCAGGGCTGAATCCTGCCACCAAAGGAAGCCATCTATTAAATGAACAAGGATATGTTCAACTCCTTCCAAACAGAACAGAGCTTAAATCAGATTCTTCAAAGCCAGAGCTGAGAAGTTCAGTGCCTTTCAGAAATGACACCTGCAGAGGTGATCCTGGTGAAGGTGACCTGACAAAAGCAGGTGCTGCAGCTCAGCACCTCAGCTCCAACTCGAGGAGCAGGTTCTGACCTTCTCCCTCACTTTTATTCTCACCTACTCACACAAGCTGCAAAGATGAAATTCAAGCATGGGTGGAGATGCCAGCATGAGGCTGATGCAGTACACATAGAGTGGTTTGGGTTGGAAGGGAGCTCAAAGCTCAGCCAGTTCCAACCTCCCTGCCATAAGCAGGGACACCTCCCACTAGAACAGGTTGCTCAAGGTCTCATCCAGCCTGGTCCTGAACACCTCCAGGGAGGTTGTGGAGCATAGAAGCACCCAATGTGATCTTTGATCACATTGGGTGCTTCTATGCTCCACAACCTCCCTGGGCAACCTGTGCCAGTCTCTCACCACCCTCAACCTGTGCCAGTGTCTCACCACCTTCAACCTGTGCCAGTGTCTCACCACCCTCACTGCAAACAACTTCTTCCTAACATCCAGTCTCAATCTCCCCTCTGTCAGTTTAAACCCATCCCTCCTCATCCTGTCATCACAACACTTTGTCCCTCCCCAGCCTTCCTGGAGCCCCCCTTCAGAGAACTTCAAGTTCATCCCAGAGTGGATGTCTTCCCCAGGGATGCTTAGATTGAGGCACAGTTTGAACCCCAAATCTTCACTTTTCCCTATCAGAAGTGAGATTTTATTGGCTTCCAGCAGAGCTCTTCCCCCTCCCAGCTAAACAGTGCTCAGGTTAGAGGTTGCTCAAGGATGTGCTTGAGGCCTCATCTCTGGAGATACCCAAGACCAGATGTGATGTGACCCTGGGCAACCTGATCTGCTTGGAGGTGTCTCTGCTGCTTGCAGGGGGGGTTGGACAAGATGACCTTTGAGGGTCTCTTCCAGTGGGATGCAAACTGTGAAGCTGTGAAAATGGTTTAAGCAGCAGCAAGTTCTGCACAGGGGGATGCAGATGGGAACTGTTGGTTTTTTTTCCCCCCCACCCTGTGTTAAGACAGTTCACAGTGAAGGGGCTTGGGGCTGCCTGAAAGGGCTTGGGGCTGTCTGAAGGACCATCTGATTGCCTCAAGCCTTGAGCTGGGCTGGCAGTGTGTGAAGGGCATCTGCTGAAGGACATCTTGGGGCATGCACGCAGGAGAAGAGACACAGCATGGAGCAGTGACCTCAGTGAGCCCTTTTGTGGAAGTCTATCACTGATGGATCCTCCTCTCCAGGTGGGACACAGCTCCATGGGGCCAGCTCAGCCCCCTGGCAGCACTGCTGAGCTCAGAGCTGGAGTGTGCCTCGTGTAGCATCACTCAGAGGAGGGCAGAGCACAGGTCCCAGGCAGCAGCAGAGTCATTACTCCAGGCTGCCCCAGGCTATGAGGATGGAGTCAAACACAGAACAGCAAGCTGGGTTAGGCTCTCTGTAACTTACTTTGTCATTTCCTTCAGCTCTTCTCTGTAAAAATGGATTCTTGTGCTCGTGAGAGCTCCCAGGCTGCCTGCACAGGAACCTTACGCTTGGCTACACTCAGATTAAGGTCATTGGAGGCTCCAGCACAGCCTCCCCTTCCCCACAGCCTTTGGAAAGCCACACACACATGTGGGCAACTTCACCATGCTGGGATGGATGGGAAAGCCTTTCTCATATTGCTATGGCTTCCAGGAGACCTTGGAGTGGCCTTGCAGGATCTGAAGGGGGCTCTAGGAGGGCTGGGGAGGGACTATCAACAAGGTCTTGTAATGCCAGGAGGAGGAGGAATGGGTTTGAAGTGGTAGAGGGGAGACTGAAAGTGGATGTTAGGAAGGAGTTGTTTGCAGGGAGGGTGGTGAGACACTGGCACAGGTTGAGGGTGGTGAGACACTGGCACAGGTTGCCCAGGGAGGTTGTGGATGCTCCCTCCTTGGAGATCTTCAAGGCCAGGCTGAATGAAGGTGGTGAGACACTGGCACAGGTTGCTATGGGGGGCTGTGAAGCACAGAATCACCCAATATGATCAAAGATTAAAGATCACATTGGGTGATTCTGTGCTCCACAACCTCCCTGGAGTTGTCCAAGGCCAGGATGGATGAAGCCTTGAGCAACCTGCTAGTGTAAGGTGGTCCTGCCTGCAGAGAAGTTGGAACTAGATGGGTCATGAGGATGAGCAGAGGGCTGGAGCACCTCTCCTATGAAGAGAGACTGAGGGAGTTGGGGCTGTGCAGTCTGGACAGGAGAAGGCTCCCAGATGACCCTTAAGTATCTAAAGGGGGCTATAAGAAAGCTGGGGAAGGACTTTTTTGGCTGTCAGGTAGTGATAGCACTGGGGAGAATGGAACAAAGCTGGAAATGGGGAGATTCAGACTGGATGTTGGGAAGAACTTCTTCAGCATGAGGAATGGGTTGCCCAGGGAGTGGTGGAAGCCTCATCCCTGGAGGTGTTTAAGGCCAGGCTGGATAAGGCTGTGGGCAGCCTGATCTAGTGTGAAGTGTCCCTGCCCATGGCAGGGGGGTTGGGACTGGCTGATCCTTGTGGTCCCTTCCAACCCTGACTGATTCTGTGATTCTGTGATCTTTAAGGTCCCTCCCAACCCAAGCCTTTCTATGAACCTACAACTCCAGCTCCATTCCCTGCCAGATCCCACTGGGCTCAAGCTTAGCAGAGCTGAACCCCTGTTCTTTGCTTCTCCCCATTTCCATGATTTTTGCTTCTCTCCCAAAGTTTGCCTGTGGGACAAAGAGAATGAGAAAGTCTTGAGGTACTAAAAGCTCCCAAGAGACTAACTCCTCTTCTCCCATGAAGGATCAGCCCATCTTAGAATCAGAGAATCACAGAATCAGGCAGGGTTGGGAGGCACCACAAGGAGCAGCCAGCTCCAACCCCCTGCCATGCCCAGGGACACCCTACCCTAGAGCAGGCTGCACACAGCCTCAGCCAGCCTGGCCTCAAACACCTCCAGCCATGGGGCCTCAACCCCCTCCCTGGGCAACCCATTCCAGCCTCTCACCACTCTCCTGCTCAGCAACTTCCTCCTCACCTCCAGCCTCACTCTCCCCACCTCCACCTTTGCTCCATTCCCCCCACTTCTGCCACTACCTCACAGCCTCAAAAGTCCCTCCCCAGTTCTTTGGTAGCTCCCTTCAGATGCTGGCAGGCCACCAGAATGTCCCCTGGGAGCCTCCTCTGCTCCAGCCTGCACAGCCCCAACTCTCAGTCTGTGCTCATATGAGGGAGGGAAGGCTGCAGATATCCATGCTGGAGGACTGCAGCTAATTATTTGGGACTGAAAATAATTTAATAAGCCCTCACTTCCTGATTAACAGGATGATCATGTTGCTCTGCAGATAATTCCTTGGCTTTGCAAGAGGACAGCCTGGAATCCCTTTCCAGGGAAGAAAAACCCAACCAAGCAACACCACCACAGAACCAGAGAACCAAGCAGGGTGGAAGAGAGCTCCAAGCTCAGCCAGTCCAACCTAGCACCCAGCCCTGGCCAATTAACCAGGCCATGGCACTAAGTGCCTCATCCAGTTTGTCCCTCCTCCCCCTTTCCTCCCCTCCTTCATAGTCCCCTGATCATAACTCCAACCATCAGCTAGTGAATGAGTCCTGCATGCAATCTGCAGCAATGCTTAGTTAGGCCTGCAGGCAATTCCCTCACCTTTTAAATGGTACTGAGGAGTGCTCAGAATCTCTTTTTCCCCCCCCCAAAAAAAAAAGCCCAAGGAAAAGCTCCACCATTTCAGCTAATTTAATTATAGCTGAGATTTAACGTTTCAAAGCCATCAGCTTAATAAGCACCAGGATCTGGCTCGTCGTTATCAGCATCTCTAGGAAACTGCTGAACAATGCCTGAGCCATTTAGAGGATGCAGAGATGGAGTCTGCAGATAGCTGCCTGCAGTTCCCTTCCCTCCCAGCCTCTCCAATCCGTGTTCCTCCATCTCTCAAGCTGCTTCCTCCACCCCTGGAGGTGGCTCTGCCCTATGGTACATGCACATTTGCACCCACCTGCTCCTCTGTGCCTGTTTCATGCTCAGACTAACATCACATCTCGAAAGGTCAGCCAAACCCAGTGACATTTTCATTTCTTTTGAGTCCAAGTTGTCTTAAACCACCACATCTGACTGTGGCAGAGCTTCAACCTGCCACTGGGAGCAAAGGGAAGGCAGGGAGCAGCAGCCCCTCTGTGCCCACGGCTGCTGCCATCACAGCACACAAGCAGCCTCCAAGTCCTGTCCTTTAAGGCCAAGGCTGATTTAGAATCATAGAACTGCTTTGGTTGATAAAGACCTCCAGGATCATGGGGTCCAACCAGCAGCCAAACACCACCATGGCCACTAAACCATGTCCCACAGGCCACAGGTTTTTTGACCACCTCCAGAGATGGTGACTCCACCACCTCCCTGGGCAACCTGTTCCAGCACCTGAGCACCTGTGCAGGGAAAGATTATTTCCTAATGTCCAAACTAAACCTCCCCTGGTGCAGCATGAGGCCATTTCCTTTCCTGATAACAAGGAGCAGAGCCCAACCCCACCTGGCTCCAGCCTCCTCTCAGGATGCTGCAGAGAGCAATGAGCTCTGCCCTCAGCCTCCTCTTCTCTGCACTAAACAACCCCAGCTCCTTCAGCTGCTCCTCCTCAGCCCTGTTCTCCAAACTCTTCCTCAGCTTCATTCCTCTTCTCTGGACACACTCCAGCCCCTCAACATTCTTCTTGGCATGAGGAATCCAAACCTGAAGCCAGGCTTTGAGGTGTGACCTCAGATGCTGTGAAGGATGTACTGTCCCTCACGTTTGTGTGGACCACTGTCACCTCTCCTACAGGCTCTCTGGTTCTCCTCCCCCCTCTTGCCTTGCTGACCCATTTCTCTAAGGAAGAAGGGGATTTGATTCTCACTTGCACTGAAGCCAGGAATGAACAGCTCCTGGGCAGCCAAAGTAGCTTGGATAGAACCTTCCAGGGAGGAGCTTAAGCCATGCCAGAAGTAGGTTGCTGCCCCAAACCACACACACACGGAGGACACCCACAACTACCAGCAGGAGGATTTTCCTTCTGCTGTGTCCAGGCTGACTGCAGGAGGTGCAAGGCAGAGGTGGGCTGAGCTTTTGAATCTAGAAAGAGCCTTGGTGCAGAAATGGCTCTGCTGAGACTAACAAATTATCATCTTATCTCCACTGATGCTGCATTTTATTGCTTCTTAATACTTTTTTTCTGGGCTGTCCATGGCCTTTTATCACCTCTCCTGCTCTTTGATCACAGTTTTATGGCCTGATGTTCCCTCCCTCTTCTTCCCCTCCCCCCACCCCCCCCCCCCCCCCCCCCCCCTTTCACACCCTGCCCATCTTTCTGGTCTCTCTGTCTCTTTTCCAATGGCTTTTTGCAGCCACCCCCCTCAAGTCTATTCCTCAAGGTTCAGTTGTTTCTTTTTTTCCCCCTGCATTGTTATTTGCAATTTATCTGATTCCCAAACCTGACATCATCCTTTGCTGTGATATGCCTGGCTCTTGCCACCCATCTGCAAGCACATCCCTCTGCACTGACAGCCTTTATTTCTTTCTTTAGCTGCCCTCCCAGGTTTAAGAGCAGCAGCCACTGAATCACAGAGTTTGGTGCCTGCAAATCATCACACACACACAAACACACATCCCCCCCCCAACACACACACAGATAAGACAGAATTCATTACTGCAAACTCTGCCATTGCATGGAAGGATTTAGGTCAAGCTGCTTTGTCCTTGGACAGCACCCCTGGCTGGCAAATTCAGTCTATCTTCATAGAATCCCTGCATGGTGTGGGGTGGAAGCTCTGGGAGTCATCCAGTTCAACCCCCCCTGGCTAAAGCAGGGCACTCTCAGCAGCTTGCCCAGGATGGCAATGGCCAGGTGGGGTTTAGAATCTCTGCAGAGAAGGAGATTCCACAAACTCTCTGGGCAGCCTGCTGCAGGGCTCCAGCACCCTCACACCAAAGAAGTTCCTCCTTAAGTCCAAGTGAAGCCTCTTGGGTTGCAGTTTGTGCCCACTGCCCCTTGCCCTATCTCTGGGCAGCACTGGGAAAAGCCAGCAAGGTTCATAAAATGGTGGGGGAGGAGGGGGAGGGAAGAATAATAAAGGAAATGTCAGACTTTGGAGTCATCCTACCCCACTTAGAATCAAACCATAGAATCAAGCAGGTTGGAAGAGAGCTCCAAGCTCAGCCAGCCCAACCTAGCACCCAGCCCTGCCCAACTAACCAGACCATGGCACTAAGTGCTCCATCCACTGCTATGTGTAGATTCACAGAATGGTTTGGCTTGGGAGGGATCCCAAAGCTCACAGCATCACATTTTGACTTGTAAAGTGCTGAACAAAACCATCAGACAATGAGATCATTCTCCTCGTGCTGCTGTCCCACCTTTGGGACCCAGCTGGTGTCTCACAGGCCTTACCTCCAAGGGGAAGCAGATGTGGTACAGCTTGCAAACAACCCCCATGTGTTTGAAGTGCACATTTTCTAACAGCTGAGCCTTAAATAAACCTGAAAACTTGGATGGCAGCTCCAAAACTGCAGTTTTTTAACCCAGTTTACAAGATGTCCTTCTCTGGAGCCTTTCAAGGCCTGTCTGGATGTGTTCCTCTGTGATCTGTGTTAGATTGTATTGTCCTGCTATGGCAGGGGGGCTGGACTGGGTGATGTCCTTGGGTCCCTTCCAACCCCTAACATCCTGTGATGTCATTGAGATACCTGACCCAGTCAAGTGCAATATAGCCAACTCTTAAACTTGGAACCACAGGAAATAGAATCATGGAATCACAGAATCAAGCAGGCTGGAAGAGAGCTCCAAGCTCAGCCAGCCCAACCTAGCACCCAGCCCTGCCCAACCAACCAGACCATGGCACTGAGTGCCCCAGCCAGGCTTGGCTTCAACACCTCCAGCCACAGCCACTCCACCACCTCCCTGGGCAACCTGTGCCAGTGTCTCACCATCCTCACTGCAAAGAACTTCTTCCTAATCTCCACTCTAAACCTCTCCTCTTCCATCTTAAAGCTACTCCAACACCCTCACTACAACACACAGTCATAAATCTTCTCCTTCTATCCACACCCCAGCTGCTGCTTGCCCTAAGCCTGCACTATGTGATGGGACATGGTCCTGTCCAGAGCTCCTGTGCCCTAATCATATCATGACCTGAAGGACTTAGTGCCATGGTCTAGTTGACTGGATGGGGCTGGGGGATAGGTTGGACTGGATGATCCTGGAGGTCTCTTCCAACCTCGCTGATTCTACGACTCTATGACTGCAGGACTGCACTCAGGGGATCTCTCCTGGGGTAGAGCACCTAGATAACATTCAGCAACAATAGGTTGTAGGTAGACAAAACAGACAGAGGACTATCTGCAAGGGTGATCTCTCCTGACAAGTGGCAAAGCAACTTCCCTCCCCTGAGCATCCTTCAGACGCGCAGCCAAGGCAGGTCTGGACAAAGCCAGCTCCCATTGATCGCCTCCATGATTGGTTTGCTGCCTTATTGACAAAGTGCTCTGTAGTCATTCTGCTGTAACAAGAAAGGCAACGAGACAGGGCTGAGGAAGGAGGAAGTGAGCAGATGCTTGTCACATATTAGAGAGCCAATCTCCAGAGCTGCACGCCTGATTAAAGGCAATAAAGGGCCGCGGGCAGGTCCTGTGCTCGCCAGCTGCCAGCTCCTGCTTGCACAGGGGCCAGGACCATTCCCATCACAAAGGTGTGATGATGAGTTTTGA
This sequence comes from Pogoniulus pusillus, assembly GCF_015220805.1. Taxonomy (NCBI): domain Eukaryota; kingdom Metazoa; phylum Chordata; class Aves; order Piciformes; family Lybiidae; genus Pogoniulus; species Pogoniulus pusillus. Next base: position 5,525,522 of record NC_087302.1, read on the forward strand.
TCTGCTGACAGCTCCACGAGTTCACAATCAGACAAAACTTGGTTTCCTTGGGAGCTTTCTCTTGCTGGGCTTGGTTTGAGAGAGCTCTCATGTCCTGATAGAGAGCAATTCTGTTCTTGCTATGATCATAGAATCATAGAATCAACCAGGTTGGAAGAGACCTCCAAGCTCATCCAGTCCAACCTAGCACCCAGCCCTATCCAGTCAACCAGACCATGGCACTAAGTGCCTCATCCAGGCTTTTCTTGAAGACCTCCAAGGACGGTGCCTGAACCATGGAATGACTTGAGCTGGATGGAACCCTAAAGCTCTGCCAGTTCCAAGCCCCTGTGATTCTGTGCTCCACAACCTCCCTGGTATGTGGCTCTGGACAGCCTGACCTAGTTGGACATCAAAGAATCATGGAATGGTTTAAGTTGGAAGGGACCTCAAAGCTCAACCAGTTCCAAACCCCTGCCATAGGCAGGGACACCTCCCATTAGATCTGGTTGTTCAAGGACTCATCCAACCTGGTCCTGAACACCTCCAGGGAGGTTGTGGAGCACAGAAGCACCCAATGTGATCAAAGATCACATTGGGTGCTTCTGTGCTCCACAGCCTCCCTGGGCAGCCTGTGCCAGTGTCTCACCACCCTCACTGCAAACAACTTCTTCCTAACATCCACTTCCAATCTCCCCTCTGCCACTTCAAACCCATTCCTCCTCATCCTCTCATTACAAGACCTTGTCAATAGTCCCTCCCCAGCCCTCCTGTAGGTCCCCTTCAGATACTGGAAGGCTACTACAAGGTAGTATCTCCTCTCTGCCAGTTCAAACCCTGCTGAGTACAGAGGAGGTTGGACAAGATGACTTTGGAGGTTCCCTCCTGACCCAGATGCAATCTGTGAAGCTGTGAGTGCCACAGGGACAGGCAGGGGAGCTGCGAAGCATCGCCGCCTCCCAACCATTTGATGTAGTCAGGTTCACAAAGTGAACCTGCTGTTAATTTGCATTTCTTCCAGCAGGCATCTTGCAGAAAATGTACTTAAAGCAAAGCCACCAGCAGCAGCTACTCCCTTTAGCTATGAACAGTTTCACTTTACTGCTCCGTGTGTACAAACCCAGAGCCGAGCAGAACCCGCCCGGGCGGAGGAAGAGCAGACTTGGTTGGTAGCTAATTGAGTCTCTAACCTAAATCATAACAGGACCTGTAATTATGCTGCTCCAAATTAACACAGGGGGCTCCTAAAAAAAAAAGAAGTGAAAAAAAAAAGTCCATTTTGAAAGTGACTTGAGATGATTCTAAGACCTGCCACATCCCAGCCATAAAAAGGCAGGGAGGCTGCAGGGAGCTCGGCGTTATCCCCTCTGCTCAGATGCTGCTGCTGCTGCCAGCTGCAGCCAGCTGAAAAGCCTTTTTTCAATTTATTTTTATTGCTCCTCTCTAAAAGCATTCCATTACAGCAATATTACACTGGATGAAGTTTCAAACCACCCTCGGCAGTTTATTTGCTTGTTTGGATGGAATGGAATAAACAACTGCTCCCAGCAACTGTTATTACAACTCCAGGCAGGCAGTGGTGCAGTTAAGGGTCAATGCTTGGTGCTTGTCAGGGCACTCTCACTTTTTCTTCCTCCCCACCAACAAAGGGTTTAGTTCCTGCTTCAAAAAGCAAAATGGGATGGAACTCAACTTTTGGGTTTAGCAGGTTGGGTTCAAAAGTGCTTCTGATGCAGGTTGGAAGAGACAAAGAAGCACAGAATCAAACATGAAGGATGGCAAAGCCACTCAGGAGCACCAAGGTCAACCTAGAACCCTACTCTACAACATCCACCTTAAACCTAAGCACCACATCCAAATCACTCTTACACACATCCAGGTGGGTGACTCCAGCACCTCCCTGCGATGGAATGGAATAAACAACTGCTCCCAGCAACTGTTATTACAACTCCAAGCAGGCAGTGGTGCAGTTAAGGGTCAATGCTTGGTGCTTCTCAGGGCACTCTCACTTTTTCTTCCTCCCCACCAACAAGGGGTTTAGTTTCTGCTTCAAAAAGCAAAAGGGGATGGAACTCAACTTTTGGGTTTAGCAGGTTGGGTTCAAAAGTGCTTCTGAGAAGTTGTTCTGTGAGGTGGGTCAGTGACTGATGCAGGATGGAAGAGACAAAGAAGCACAGAATCAAACATGCAGGATGGCAAAGCCACTCAGGAGCACCAAGGCCAACCTAGAACCCTACTCTACAACATCCACCTTAAACCATAGCCCCAAGCACCACATCCAAATGACACATCCTGGGTGTGTGACTCCACCACCTCCCTGGGCAGCCCATTCCAATGCCAATCACTCTCTCTGACAACAACTTCCTAACAACATCCAGCCTCAAACTGCCCTGGCACAGCTTGAGCCTCTGTCCCCTTATTCTGTTGCTGGCTGCCTGGCAGCAGAGCCCAACCCCTCCTGGCTACAGCCTCCCTGCAGGCAGCTGCAGGCAGCAATGAGCTCTGCCCTGAGCCTCCTCTGCTGCAGGCTGCACCCCCCCAGCTCCCTCAGCCTCTCCTCACAGGGCTCTGCTCCAGGACCCTCCCCAGCCTTGCTGCCCTTCTCCAAACACCTTCCAGCACCTCAACAGCTCTCTGCAATGGAGGAGCCCAGAACTGGACACAGCACTCAAGGGGTGCGGTGTCCTGTTGTGCTGAGCACAGGGGCAGTGCTGAGCACAGGGGCAAAAGAACCTCCCTTGTCCTGCTGGCCACACTGCTCCTGAGCCAGCCCAGGATGCCATTGGCTCTGCTGCCCACCTGGGCACTGCTGCCTCCTCTGCAGCTCCTCTCTCCCACCACCCCCAGCTCCCTCTCTGCCTGCCTGCTCTCAGCCACTCTGTCCCCAGCCTGTAGTGCTGCTTGGGGTTGTTGTGGCCAAAGTGTAGAACCCTGCCCTTGGCCTTCTTCAATCTCATCCCATTGGCCTCTGCCCACCCATGCAGCCTGCCCAGGTCCCTCTGCAGGGCTCTGCTACCCTCTAACAGCTCCTAGCTTGGTGTCATCTGCAAACTTACTGATGATATATATATACAAAAGAATGCTTGTTTTTTCCATGCCCATGCTGGGATTAGCTTCCCAAGTTCTTCCATGAAGAACAGAGCAGAGTCAGCATTGTCCTGAGCAATCTGCAAAGTTACACTAAGCATAATTTCAACCCAATAGAAATATAATTTCCTAATAGGAAAATAGGAATAAAAAACCCCCAAAGCCATAGAGCCAGGTCCTGCTTCCCAAATCTTTACATTCCTCCATGACTAAGTCTTTTTCCTGTGGTGTTGGCCTCAACAATTTGATGTTTTATTGCTTTTGGGGTGAGACATTCACTTGCTGTATTATCAACTCAAGGGGAGGGGAAAAAAAAATGGAAGGGAAGATTTGTGTCTCCTTTGGACAGCAAAGCCAACAAATCTCCTCTCCTCCCTGGTCAGAAAATAAAACTAAGTGGACTGGAGTGGACTCTCTTGAAAGAAAATTGCCTGGATTGAGATGTGAATAGCCCTAAAAAGCCAAATGTGTAAGGGAAAAAAAAACCCATATATAAATATAAAAGAATCAATCCTTCCCAGTCCTTTGGGATAGGAGTGCTTGGGAAAGAAAGTTTGCTCTGATTTTCCTGTTCTCTGTGTGTGTGTCTGTCTGTAATTCTTAAAACAATCAATACCAGTCCCTGAAATGAAAAATTGAAGCTATCAAAGGCCAGAACATCGCAGAGATGAGAAGGGTTTGCTAGGCTTGGCTGTCAGAACTAATCCTCAGGCTCCTCACCCTGACTAATAGTGGCTGTGATACAAAGAGCTTAAGGTGGGGTTAGCTTAGCTCACCTCTCTGGCCCGAGCTACCCTACCCCACAGCTATGTGTGCCTCCCACTGCAAGGGTGGTTTGGGGTGGGGGAAAGCTGAGGGCACCTCAGTGTTGGCTGCTGGCAGGTTAGATCCCAGAAGTGGTCATAGAATCATGGAATCATAGAATCAACCAGGCTGGAAGAGACCTCCAAGATCATCCAGAGCATCTCCAGGTGGTGAGGTTGGGAAGCCTCCTTATGAATCACAGAAGCACAGCAACATGCAGGCTGGCAAAGCCCCTCAGGAGCAGCCTAGAACCCTACTCAACAAGATGCACCTTAAACCATAGTCCATCCAGGCAGCAGATAACTGCCAAAATTCCCTGGTGTATCCCATGCAGGTGCTGGGCTTTTTCCTTCTGGAAAAAAAATAGGCCAGGGCTGGGTGCTAGGTTGGGCTGGATGAGCTTGGAGCCTCCTCCAACCTGCTGGATCCTGTGATTCTATGGTTCTATCAAAGTTAGATTTACTCTGGAACATGGTTTAGTGGCCACAGTGGTGTTGAGCCAGTGGCACCCAGCACCCAGCCCTGCCCAACCAACCACACCATGGCACTAAGTGCCCCAGCCAGGCTTGGCTTCAACACCTCCAGCCACAGCCACTCCACCACCTCCCTGGGCAGCCCATTCCAGTGCCAATCACTCTCTCTGACAACAACTTCCTAACAACATCCAGCCTAGACCTGCCCTGGCACAGCTTGAGCCTCTGTCCCCTTCTTCTGTTGCTGGCTGCCTGGCAGCAGAGCCCAACCCCACCTGCCTACAGCCTCCCTGCAGGCAGCTGCAGGCAGCAATGAGCTCTGCCCTGAGCCTCCTCTGCTGCAGGCTGCACACCCCCAGCTCCTTCAGCCTCTCCTCACAGGGCTCTGCTCCAGGCCCCTCCCCAGCCTTGCTGCCCTTCTCCAAACACCTTCCAGCACCTCAACAGCTCTCTGCAATGGAGGAGCCCACAACTGGACACAGCACTCCAGGGGTGGCCTGAGCAGTGCTGAGCACAGGGGCACAAGAATCTCCCTTGTCCTGCTGCCCACACTGCTCCTGAGCCAGCCCAGGATGCCATTGGCTCTGCTGCCCACCTGGGCACTGCTGCCTCCTCTTCAGCTCCTCTCTCCTAGCACCTCCAGCTCCCTCTCTGCCTGGCTGCTCTCAGCCACTCTCTCCCCTGCCTGTTGTGCTGCTTGGGGTTGTTGTGGCCGAAGTGCAGAATCTTTCCCTACCTTGCTGATTCTATTCCATGTTACAGAATGATTTAGGTGATTCTGGACAGCAGGTACCAGCACACAGTGAAGATGAGGCCCCATGGTTAAAATCCCAACCCCAACAGGCATCCTGATGCCAAGGATGCCAGGACTGAACTGCTGCATTTCCTTTCTCTGTCCTGCTGGTGAGCAGCTCACTCGATCAGCATCAAGATCCAGCCTCCAGAGTTTGCAATAATGCAAATAACAAACAAAGGTAATGATGATGAATGCCAAGAATCCTGACCTCAGGCTCTCACCTCACCCAAGTGGCAGACTCCAGTAATCTCTCTATTATGAGCTTGGACCTTTCACATGCAGGCTGCACTCGAGGCTGTGCTGCTTCAGGCAGATCAGATTTTATGATTCATCAGTTAAATCTATGTAAAAATCAATTACACTCTATCAGTGTGCCCTGCATCTTAACTGATGCCATCACTCATCTTCCTAATGATCCAGAAGATCTGGAAATAATTAAAAATCACTCTTGAGGGTCCAACCTTGTCTGTCTTTTTCTTTCCCTCTCCCACCACCACCTCCATTCTTTAATGAAAGAGGATTCTCATTCTGGCCTGAAGTGGGACATTCTGAGGCAGGGCAGCAGTGGGTTTGTGATGGGATTAGTGCCAGGGGAAACAGTCAGCACCTTAGCAGGAAAGTTTGCTTTGATTCATCTGCTTCTCTCATGGAGCTCTGAGGACCAAAGGGCTTCACTGTAAGCAGTTCAGAAAATGCAAACCAACCTGCGTGAAAGGGAACTGCTGGGCTGGTTTGAAGGACATTTTGGCATGCAGAAATTGTGAAGGCCAAGGGCAGGGCTCTGCACTTTGGCCACAACAACCCCAAGCAGCATCACAGGCTGGGCACAGACTGGCTGAGAGCAGCCAGGTAGAGAGGGAGCTGGGGGTGCTGGGAGAGAGGAGCTGAAGAGGAGGCAGCAGTGCCCAGGTGGGCAGCAGAGCCAATGGCATCCTGGGCTGGCTCAGGAGCAGTGTGGGCAGCAGGACAAGGGAGGTGGTGGAGTCCCCATCCCTGCAGGTGTTGAAGCCAAACCTGGCTGGGGCACTTAGTGTCATGGTCTGGTTGCTTGGGCAGGGCTGGGTGCCAGGTTGGGCTGGCTGAGCTTGGAGGTCTCTTCCAACCTGCTTCAGTCTATGATTCTATGAAATACCAAAAGAACTTCTGTTCTACATTATGACATCAAAGGGATGAATTGAATCATAGAATCAGCCAGGTCCGAAGAGACCTCCAAGCTCATCCAGTCCAACCGAGCACCCAGCCCTGCCCAAGCAACCAGACCATGGCACTAAGTGAATTATTCACTGAATTCATGCACTGAATTATTCTTTGCCCCCCCAGAAAAGTCCCTTTGTGACATCCTCAAGTGTCCTAAATGCCACAGGCTCTGAGCTGTGCTCCTTGCTCAGCAGCAGAGCCGCTGGCATCCATCACACCGGTGATGGGCATGTGGCAGCCACTCTCAGTCCTGGCTCACTCCAGCCTGGTTGCTCTGTCTGGTGGCAAAAAACCCACCAGCTTTAATGTGACATCATCAATCTAAGACCAGGCATGGGATAGATTTTCTGATTACAAGGTTAAGTGATGCATCAAGGGAGAGCAAGAGCTTGGTCACTGCTGATCATTTAAATATGGGAAGACTGAGCACCATGACATTATTGGCTGGCATTAAAGAGCAGCTCTTTGATACCAGCAATTTGTATGTGTCCTTTCTTCTTCATGACTGTATTTGTTATCCAGGGAATTGGAAAATAGGCTTGGGGAAGTCATTCTGCTCAGTGTGTTGGGATGGAGATGAGAAATGCTTTCTAGTGAAGGTGGTGAGACACTGGCACAGGATGCCCAGGGAGGTTGTGGAGTACAGAAGCACCCAATGTGATCTTTGATCAGCAAGCTCAGCCAGGCCAACCTAGCACCCAGCCCTGCCCAACCAACCAGACCATGGCACTAAGTGCCCCAGCCAGGCTTGGCTGCAACACCTCCAGCCACAGCCACTCCACCACCTCCCTGGGCAGCCCATTCCAGTGCCAATCACTCTCTCTGCCAACAACTTCCTCCTCACATCCAGCCTCAACCTCCCCTGGCACAACTTGAAGCTGTGTCCCCTTCTTCTGTTGCTGGCTGCCTGGCAGCAGAGCCCAACCCCACCTGGCTACAGCCTCCCTGCAGGCAGCTGCAGACAGCAATGAGCTCTGCCCTGAGCCTCCTCTGCTGCAGGCTGCACACCCCCAGCTCCCTCAGCCTCTCCTCACAGGGCTGTGCTCCAGGCCCCTCCCCAGCCTTGCTGCCCTTCTCCAAACACCTTCCAGCACCTCAACAGCTCTCTGCAATGGAGGAGCCCACAACTGGACACAGCACTCCAGGGGTGGCCTGAGCAGTGCTGAGCACAGGGGCAGAAGAACCTCCCTTGTCCTGCTGCCCACACTGCTCCTGACCCACCCCAGGATGCCATTGGCTCTGCTGCCCACCTGGGCACTGCTGCCTCCTCTGCAGCTCCTCTCTCCCACCACCCCCAGCTCCCTCTCTGCCTGGCTGCTCTCAGCCACTCTGTCTCCAGCCTGTAGTGCTGCTTGGGGTTGTTGTGGCCAAAGTGCAGAACCCTGCACTTGGCCTCCTTCAATCTCATCCTCTTGGTCTCTGCCCACCCATCCAGCCTGGCCAGGTCCCTCTGCAGGGCTCTCCTACCCTCCAACAGCTCCACAGCTGCTCCTAGCTTGGTGTCACCTGCAAGCTCACTGCTGCTGGAAAAATTCAAAAGATCTCATTGGGTGATTCTGTGCTCCAAAAGCTCCCTGGGCTACCTCTGCCCATGATCTACAATCTCCCTGGGCTACCTCTGCCCATGATCTACAATCTCCCTGGGACACCTGTGCCAGTGTCTCCCCACCCTCACTGTGAAAAATATCTTCCTAATCCCCAGTCTCAATCTGCTCCCCTCAAGATTCAGTCCATTTATTTGATGTTTATTCCTCTAATTCAGTGCTTGGTGGTGTTGGCTGCAGATGAGATTTGCAATAATTCTGATCTTTGCTTTTTCCTTTTAGCCTCATTTCAGTTGCTCAATGCAGCTGCTGCTGCACCACTATCCCCTCTTACTGCACACTCCCAGGGTGTTTTACCAGATGCCTGCCTTTCCTGCTGCTGATTTACACTTCCCTGCCAAAAGATGTAAATTGACTCAATCCTTTAACTTCTTTGTCTTTCTGAAGTGATGTTTGAATTGGGAGCTGCTGGAGTCCTCATTAAATTTGCTTTTCATTTCGTAGCAGGTTATTAAGGGACTGTTTTGTGGAGCCTATGAAATATCCATCCCCAGAGGTCTTTAAGTGGTGGTTAGACAAAGATTTGTCAGGAATGTTTACAGGGGTTTTGTCCTGGAAGGGGGGAGGGGGGAAACAGGCAGGTCCCTCAGGGCTCCCTTCAGACTCCTTTCTGCAATGGGTTCATAGATTCACAGAATGGTTTGGGTTGGAAGGGACCTTAAAGATCATCCAGTTCCAACCCCCCCTGCCATGGGCAGGGACAGCTTCATAGAATCATAGAATCAAGCAGGTTGGAAGAGAGCTCCAAGCTCAGCCAGCCCAACCTAGCACCCAGCCCTGCCCAACCAACCAGACCTTGGCACTAAGTGCCCCAGCCAGGCTTGGCTTCAACACCTCCAGCCATGGGCACTCCACCACCTCCCTGGGCAGCCCATTCCAATGCAGTCAGGCAGAAAGGGACCTGGGGGTGGTGGTAGATAGTAGCTGAACCTGAGCCAGCAGTGCCCAGGGAGGTGGTGGAGTCATCATCCCTGAAGGTGTTGAAGCAAAGCCTGGATGAGGCAATTAGTGCCATGGTCTGGTGATTGGCTAGGGCTGGGTGCTAGGTTGGGCTGGCTGAGCTTGGAGCTCTCTTCCAACCTGCTTGATTCTACTCTATGATTCTATGATGATCTTATAAGGTCTTTTCTACCTAAAAGGAGTCTATGATGTGAACTTCTGGTTGAGTTTGGACATCACTGATCTGTTGCTACCTAAAAGGAGTCTATGATGTGAACTTCTGGTTGAGTTTGGACATTACTGATCTGTTGCCACCTGAAAGGAGTCTATGATGTGAACTTCTGGTTGAGTTTGGACATCACTGATCTGTTGCCACCTGAAAGGAGTCCATGATGTGAACTTCTGGTTGAGTTTGGACATCACTGATCTTTTGCTACCTATAAGGTGTCTATGATGTGAACTTCTGGTTGAGTTTGGACATCACTGATCTGTTGCCACCTGAAAGGAGTCTATGATGTGAACTTCTGGTTGAGTTTGGACATCACTGATCTGTTGCTACCCAGTTCTCACACTTGGTGCTCTAGAGGCAAGTCTTCTGATCTGTTTCACAGCAGCTCTTGGGCAGACATTGCACTCACCCAGCTCCTGTGTACACGACACAAAGGAAGGCAAAAGGCAAACCACATTCAAGACAAGATCAGAGGATGGACTGAGCCTGAGAACAGGAGGAACAGCCCTCTTGGATGGGAGCTGAAGCACAGAGCTAAGCTGCAGCCCTGCTGCTCGCCTGCACTTGGCTTTCACTTCCTCATCCCAGACAAAGGCAAACTTCACCCTGGCAAAACCTCCCAGCTGATCTCCATGAGCAAACCTGCTTGAGGGGCTCTGCTGCAGCACCATCAGCACAAAGCAAGCCTAACAGAAGCTAACAATTAGCAGCCCTACTTAGACAGACATAAATCATCCCGGGACCTGACAGCTTACAGAGAGGCATCAACTCCTCCTGGCCTCTTTGTTTATCTCCCTCAGTGCTCCCTGCCAACGTCAGGGCAATTTAGTGAAAGCTCAGCAAATAAACCTAGGCTGGAATCTGTCAGAGGCAACCTCTGAAACAGGAGAGAGCTTAGGTGCAAGCTGTGAGATGCCAACTAACCACTGGACACACCATGGGGGCTTGTGAAATGCATCCCAGCTGCCTTCTAAAGCCCTGAGGCTTTGGGAGACCAAGATAGACAGGAAAGACTGGTACACCTTAGGTAAGGGGCCCACAAAGGGTGGGGAGACACTGCAACAGGTTACCCAGGGAGGTTGTGCATGCTCCCTGCATGGAGGTGCTCAAGTCCAGGCTGGATGAGGCCTTGAGCAGCCTGGGAGGTGTCCCTGGGCATGGCAGGGGGCTTGGAATGGGATGAGCTTTAAGGCTCCCTCCAACCCAACCCACTCTATGAATCTGTGTGTGCAGCCCAGACAGCAACCATGTGCTGGGGTGCAGCATGAGCAGTGTGGCCAGGCACCTGCAGGAGCTGCACACAGCAGTGAGCTCTGCCCTGAGCCTCCTCTGCTGCAGGCTGCACCTCCCCAGCTCCCTCAGCCTCTCCTCACAGGGCTCTGCTCCAGGCCCCTCCCCAGCCTTGCTGCCCTTCTCCAGACACCTTCCAGCACCTCAACATCTCTCTGCAATGGAGGAGCCCAGAACTGGGCACAGTACTTGAGGTGTGGGCTGAGCAGTGCTGAGCACAGGGGCAGAAGAACCTCCCTTGTCCCCAAGTGCCATGGCCACACATTTCTTGAACACCTCCAGGGGTGGGAACTCCACCACCTCCCTGGGCAGCCTGTTCCAATACTTAACCACTCTTTTAGGAAAGAAATTGTTCCTAATCTCCAACCTAAACACCCTCCCTGAGGTCCAGATTCCTGAAGTGAGCAAACACTGTGCTGGAAACATCTGCCTGTGCTGCAGATTTGCAAGGGGGAAGATGCAGGAGTCTCAAAGGCACCAAAATACTGAGCAGAGGAGGGAAAGAACCAGGAAAAGAAGGAGGAAAAGAGCTCCAAAAAGCCCAAGGCAATATTTTATCATTTGTTCTGCCTTTGTCTCTGGGTTGGGAGAAATCTCTCCAAGCCATGGCACAGAAGGGCCCTGCAGGGGAGCAGCTTTCTTGAGGCTGGTGTGATGTAGGGATGGCTTTTTTAGGATGAGTGGAATGGGGCTCCTGTACCACTTTGAATCAGGAGGTGGTATCTATATTCAGCCAACGACCTCCTGCATTTCCAAACTGCATAACCCCTGCTCACCTCTGGTTTGAACTCCTTCCATCCTCTCATCTGAAGTGATGCACTGAATTGGCATTAATGCCAGAGATGGGGGGGAGGAGGAAATCCCAGTGGAGTGACCTGAACTGCATTACAAAGGTGGAAGGATAAAAACCTCTTTGAGGGAGAAGATTAATTAAATATGATAGCTACAACCATGGCCCAGCTGAGGAAATTTTACATTCCAGGAGAACCTGCTAGGGGAAAATAAAATCTATATTCTCAAAGGTTTTATCTTTCTATGCAGAACCCAAATTCATTAAGAGCATTCTTCAGGAGTAAAATGTCTCTGGGCAGGATTTGGGTGAGGGCTGTGCAAGTAGTCAGTTAATGCTCTGGATCAAAGCCTCCCCTGGTGTGAATCAACATCTTTGTGCATTTTAACACAGGCAGGAGGTTTAATGACCTTTAGGTCAGTTCAGAGATTCACAGAATGGTTTAGGTTGGAAGGGATCTCAGAGATCATCTACTCCAACTTCCCTGCCATGGGCAGGGACCCCTCTCAACTAGATTTGGCTGCTCAAGACCTCATCCAGCCTTGCACTGAACCTCTCCAGCAAGGAGGTAGCCACAACCTCCCTATTCATGAGTCTCACTACCCTCCTGCTGAAGAGCTTCCTCCTCAGCTCTACTTTAACCCTGATCTCTCTCAGCTTCAAACCATTCCCTCTTGGCCTGTCTCTGGACACCTTGCTGAAAAGTCCTTCTGCAGCTTTCCTCTGGGATCCCATCAAGCATTGGCAGGCAGCTCTAAGGTTCCCCTGGAGTCTTCTCTTGCCCAGGCTCAACGCCCCCAGGTCCCTCAGCCTGTCCTCATAGCAGAGATGCACCAGCCCTTGGGTCATAGAATCCTAGAATCAGAAAGAATTGGAAGGGACCACAAGGATCAGCCAGTTCCAACCCCACTGCCATGGGCAAGGACACCTCACACTAGATCAGGCTGTCCATAGCCTCATCCAGCCTGGCCTTAAACACCTCCAGGGATGAGGCTTCCACCACTCCCTGGGCAACCCATTCCAGGCTCTCACCACCCTCATGCTGAACAACTTCCTAATATCCATTCTGAATCTCCCCATTCCCAGCTTTGCTCCATTCCCTCCAGTCCTATCACACCCTGACAGGCTAAAAGACCCCTCCCCAGCTTTCTTGTAGCCTCCTTCAGATACTGAAAGACCACAATAAGGTCACCTCAGAGCCTTTTCCTCTCCAGACTGAAGATCATCATTGTGACCTCTTCAATCTTCTCCTCAGCACTCCCAAAATACCCATTTGGGTTGGGGTATGTAGATGATGACCTTGAGATACTGGAAGGCTGGGGAGGGGCCTGGAGCACAGCCCTGAGAGGAGAGGCTGAGGGAGCTGGGGGGGTGCAGCCTGCAGCAGAGGAGGCTCAGGGCAGAGCTCATTGCTGCCTGCAGCTGCCTGCAGGGAGGCTGTAGCCAGGTGGGGTTGGGCTCTGCTGCCAGGCAGCCAGCAACAGAAGAAGGGGACACAGCTTCAAGTTGTGCCAGGGGAGGTCTAGGCTGGATGTGAGGAGGAAGTTGTTGTTAGAGAGAGTGATTGGCACTGGAATGGGCTGCCCAGGGAGGTGGTGGAGTGGCTGTGGCTGGAGGTGTTGCAGCCAATCCTGGCTGGGGCACTTAGTGCCATGGTGTGGTTGGTTGGGCAGGGCTGGGTGCCAGGTTGGGCTGGCTGAGCTTGGAGCTCTCTTGCAATCTGCCTGATTCTATGACTCTGTGATTCCTCCAACCCAGTTCATTCTATGATCTCTGACCAGGGGCTGCCCTGATCAGCATGCTCAGAACCTGGTCCATACCCTGCCTACAGGAACAGCAGACAAAAAGCTGCTGCCCAAGAGCAGCCACTCTCTTTTTTCACCTTTGGAGAAGTGGAGCAAGCAGAAGGCTTTACAGAAAGTGGCAGGTTCTTAATTATTGTTATCATTTATTTAGTGTTTACTGCCAAGAGCTCAAACCTCTCCTGCAGAAGGTGCTGAACACACAAACCATTTTTACCAGCCAGCCACTGCCTCTAAGTGCCTCCCTGAAGAACTCAGACAAGAGTGAGCTCAGCAAATTATGGGCTAAAAGAAACTGATCAAAATTGTCTTTTCCTCCCAAGTTTGCCTTCTCCCAAACTCTCCAGGCCTGAGCCTTGGCTGTCTCAGATGCATTTAGTCTCTCTCCTTCTCTCACACATCAGTATTTTCTCTAAACCAGTGCTTGAGTCACTCAGAGCTCTCCACAAACACAAACTGTTTGGATTGCACAGCTAATTTATGTTGGGATCCTTGCCCTCTGCTTGGGTGCAACTGCTGCTGGTATCAATAACTTCTCTGACAGCATCAGAATTCGTTTGCCTGGACAGTGTTTGGAAGTGAAATGCCAGCCCTGGGAGTTTGATTACACAATGAGGCTGCTCAAGAAGCTCTGGATTTCATCTCAGGCCAAATATTTCACTGGTTTGTAGATGTCTGAGGCTAAAACAGTCTGAAATTACTGCAGCTAACCTCCTGGCTATAGACTTTTCATTCTCCTTCACCATTTCTTTGAGGTTAAGGAAAGCCAAAGGAACAGGTTGCCCAGGGAGGTTGTGGATGTCCTCTCCTTGGAGTTGATCAAGATCAGGTTGGATGAATCCCTGAGCAACCTGGTCTAGTGGAAGGTGTCCCTGCCCATGGCAAGGGGTTGGAATAAGCTGATCTTTACAGTCCCTTCCAACCCAAACCATTCTGAATCTATGAGGTGCTGCAGCAGCTCTGCTCTGAGGACAGGCTGAGAGAGTTGGGGCTGTGCAGCCTGGAGAAGAGAAGGCTTAGAGGAGACCTTGGAGTGGCCTTGCAGGATCTGAAGGTGACATACAAGAGGGCTGGTGAGGGACTACTGACAAGGTCTTGTAACAACAGGACAAGGAGGAATGGGTTTGAAGTGGCAGAGGGGAGATTGAAAGTGGATGTTAGGAACAAGTTGTTTGCAGTGAGGGTGATGAGAGACTGGCACAGGTTGAGGGTGGTGAGACACTGGCACAGGTTGCCCAGGGAGGCTGTGATCAAAGATCACATTGGGTGCTTCTGTGCTCCACAACCTCCCTGGAGGTATTCAAGGCCAGGTTGGATGAGACCTTGAGCAACCTGTTCTAGTGGGAGGTGTCCCTGCCTATGGCAGAGGGTTGGAACTGGATGACCCTTCAGGTCCCTATGAGTCTATAACATGAGATGCAAAACTCTCACAGACACCCTGGGGATCAGAGCCAGTGGCTCTAACCTTCACTGAGTTAATTCTGTTCCCCATATTCCAATTTCCCAACCCCTTTCTCTCCTCTCCAAGGTGCATTGAAGTCTTTTCACAAAGCCAAGCCACCACTGCACCTCCAGACCTCACCCATGAAAGAGTTGGGGCTGTGCAGGCTGCAGCAGAGGAGGCTCCTAGGGCACCTTCTGGTGGCCTTACAAATATCTGAAGTGGGCTACAAAAACGTTGGGGAGGGACTTTTGAGGCTGTGAGGGAGTGGCAGGAGTTGGGGGATGGGAGCAAAGCTGGAGGTGGGGAGAGTCAAACTGGAGGTGAGGAGGAAGTTGTTGAGCAGCAGAGTGGTGAGAGGCTGGAATGGGTTGCCCAGGGAGGTGGCTAAGGCCCCATGGCTGGAGGTGTTTGAGGCCAGGCTGGCTGAGGCTGTGTGCAGCCTGCTCTAGGGTAGGGTGTCCCTGGGCATGGCAGGGGGTTGGCACTGGCTGCTCCTTGTGGTCCCTTCCAGCCCTGGTTGGGTCACCATCCCTGGAGGTGTTGCAGCCAAGCCTGGCTGGGGCACTTAGTGCCATGGTCTGGTTGGTTGGGCAGGGCTGGGTGCTAGGTTGGGCTGGCTGAGCTTGGAGCTCTCTTCCACCCTGCTTGATTCTACTCTATGATTCTATGACTCATCCTATAACAGCTTTGTCTTTACTCACTCTGCTCTTTGCTTCTCAGCAAGCTCTCACTACACTCAAACAAAAAAACCCCACCAAAACAAATCAGGCCAAGGTTCTATTCTCCAGTGGACACACTGTAATTAATAAATTACTCAGTGGAAGAGAATCTGGGGAGGAAAGTGGCATTATGGCATTTCCCCCTGCCAGGCTGACCCAGGCAAGGAGCTCTGACCAGGCTCGCTGGCTGTCACCGCCAGCAGGGCAGTTCCCACTGCAGTGCCACTCATGCAGCCTTGAAATGAACAAAACCTCAACCCCCTCCCCCCTTAAATCCCTTCCTACCAGACACAAATGCTTTACTTCAATTAAAAAAAAAATAAAACAACACATAAAAAGGCAAGAAAGAGAGAAGCAGAAACATCCTAATTACATTTCCCAGCACACAGCAGCATGCAGCAGTGTATTTAACCTGGATGCTGCTGGGGTCAGTCCCTTCTGTAAGCATTTGCATGGAAAGGAGTTGAGTTCACCCCAAGTCAAAGTCTACCTTGGCCTCCCCATGCAAATGTATTCAAATGAAATGTAGCCAAAGCTGCTAAATGAGATTCAGAGGAAATCAAGTTCCACTGGCTGTGAGCTGAGGCTTTCTGCTCTCGATTGAAATTTGTTTTCATGTGACAGAGAAGGTGCTTAAGAGAGTTAAAAAAGGAGGAAGGGGGGAAAAAAAAAGATCATTCAGTGAGTTAGAAAATTACTCCAACCTCTAGACCATGTCAAACTAAATATAAAACAAACAAACTATGGCAAACGAATGAATAATTTACAGCAGCAGCTTCCACACCCCAGCAGAACACACAGTTGTGGAGCCTGACTGCTCCCACACACCTCCCAGAGCCTCCTGCAGGCACAACACCACCACAAACAGCTCCTCTGCAGGTGCTTGCAGCTGCAGGATGAGCCATGCCTGGCTGTGCCTTCGACTCAGACCTCAGCACATCACCTGTGCCTTTTGGTCTTGCCTCACACCTCGTGGCTAATTTCACCCTGAATGCAAGAGCAGGTCATAGAATGACAGAATCATAACATCATAAAGTCACAGAGTCACAGAGCCACAGAATCATAGACTCACACAATCAGAGTCACAGAAACATAAAATCACAGAGACATAAAATCACAGAGTCACAGAGCCACAAAATCATAGTCACAGAAACATAAAATCACAGTCACAGAAACACAGAATCATAGAACCAAGCAGGTTGGAAGAGAGCTCCAAGCTCAGCCAGCCCAACCTAGCACCCAGCCCTGCCCAACCAACCAGACCATGGCACTAAGTGCCTTATGCAGCCTCCTCTTAAACACCTCCACTTACAGCCACTCCACCACCTCCCTGGGCAGCCCATTCAATGCCAATCACTCTCTCTGCCAACAGCTTCCTCCTAACATCCAGCCTGAACCTCCCCTGGCACAGCTTGAGACTGTGTCAGCTCCAGAGTCAGTATAGAGAGGCTGGAACTGCCCAAAACCAAGACCACATCTCCTGTTGGACCTCTACAGCTACCTGGAGAGCCCCAGCCAGAGGCTGCTCCTGCCCAACACCTTCTTGGTTGGAGCTCACAACCCTCAGCTGACCTGGGCACACTGGAGCTGCACCCATGGGGTAGGGCAGAGCCAGCTGATGGACACCCAAGCTCCAGGGCAGTGAGGGGCTACAGATGGCTTCAGTGCCCCATCCTTGCACCCAGCTCTGAACCCCCTCTACCACAGGCACACTCTCACTTCCAACAGGGCAGAGCAAGTGTTAACCACAGGGTCATGTTGGCTCAGTCTCCTGAACAAAGGGAGCACAGAGTGATGTAGGAGACAACTGCCTCACTCCCAGCTTTTTGGGTCACACAGGGTGACTGAAGGGTCCATGATCCATGAAGAGTTTGCTCACCCTGGCTGCCCCTGGGCTCTGCAGCCTGTAACTGTGCTCTGCTTGCTCTTAGCCCTGCTGTTAAAGGTGCAAGGGAAAAAAAAAAACCAAAGCATCAAGCTGCTGCTCCCTGCACTTCACTGAGGCTTGCTGAGGTGAACCACAGAGAGATGCAGGAGCCTGGCACAGAGTGGAGGGGGAGAGGACCTGCCCCAGCCTATGTGCTCAGGAGCACCAATACCACCACACCGAATGCCACCACCAAACCCTCTGCATCACAACCTACATCACACCCTGTGCTAGCTACAGCCCTGCTCCACATTAACCCAAAACCTGGGATTTTCCCTAACTTCTCCTCACCACCAAACTAGGTTAGCTGAACTGCTGACCTAGCTGGGAACTGCTCCACGTCTCATAAATAAGCAGCCCTCCCAAAGCATCTCAGAAATGCTGAGGCCAAAGAACACCTCAGATACACCAGCTAGAAATAAATAATCACTGACACCAAGACGTGGAATGAGATGGAGTAAAGATAAGGAGCAAACACAGGCAGGAGATGAATTTCTGTTCCCTCACACGAAGGGACAGCAAAAATAAACAGGAGGAACATATCTAAGGGAAGAAAAGCATCACCCAAAGATGGTCCAATTCAGCAGGCAGCTCCCTCTCTGCTTCAGCAGCTTTGAGCCAGACACCAAGATAAAGGAAAAGCCACCAGAGCTGAGCTGGGATAAAAACCATGCACCAGATGCCAGATTTCTTCTGGTAGCTGCCGGGGTGATGGGTCAGTGGTGATGGATTGCAGAGGAGGAGCCAGGAGTGATGACAGAGGTCTCCTGGCTCAGGGCCAAGGGCTCTCAAGGATTTGGCAGGGCTTGAAGGCAAACATTGGTGCAGTGACTGGGGGTAACTTGTCTATGCCAGCCTGGTTATCAGGACAGAAATACCTGAATGAAAAACACAATCTCTGCTACGTGCCTGGGTGTAGCATTCATAAGCTGTCAGGGGAGGTGACAACATTCCTGATTAGAAAAATGGGAGAGAAGGAAGGGTTTTGGGGAGCTTTACTCAGCTCTGGCTAACCTCACTTCTCATGGTGGGCTCAACATTCACCCAATGGGGTGCTGCCTGCAAATTAAAACAACACCCCCCCCAAAAACACAAAAGGGAGAGTGTGGAGGGACTGGCTGGAGATTCATGTGCTTGTTGCTTAGATGCTGGAAACAATATTAATGCCCATAAATATTGATCAGAGCAGACACAGAAATCAATCTGGAGATTTCTTGCTGACTGGAAGGGGGATGAGTTGCTGCAGTGCCCAGGAGTGAGCACTCAGAGAGTGGAACGTGGTCCAGTGGGGCTGTGCAGAACCCAGGGACCTGGAGGAGGGTGGTGAAAGGAGGAGTGGTGGGAATTGCCCCAGCCTGGCACCTGGAGCTGAGGTGCTGATGTAACTTGCTGGAGTGTGGTCAGAGAAGGGCAGCAAAGCTGGGAAAGGGTCTGGAGAACAGGGTTGAGGCAGCTGGGGGTGTTTAGTGTGGAGAAGAGGAGGGAGAGGGGAGACCTCATTGCTCTCTACAGCTCCCTGAAAGGAAGTGGCAGTGGCGTAGGGGTTGGGCTCCATTCCCTAGTACCAGGTGATGGGATGAGAAGAAATGGCCTGAAATTGTGCCAGGGAAGGGTTAGGTTGGAGGTCAGGAATATTTCTTGACTGCAAGAGTGGTCAGAGATTGGCACAGGCTGCCCAGGGAGCTGCTGGAGTCCCCACCCCTGGCGGTGTTCAAACCATGGCACCTGAGGCCATGGCTTAGCAGCCATGGTGGTGCTGGGGCAGTAACTGGCCTGGATGATCTCAAAGGGCTTTTCCAGTGGAAACAATTCTATGGTTCTCTGACCTGAGAGGGGAAAACACACCCAAGACCCCTGGAAAAGAGCCTGAATCAAACACTCACCTCTAACCCACTCTTCATCAGCACAAAGCCACCAGCCCATCGCTTCCCACCACCAAACCACTAAGGCAAACTGATCTTTGCTCTGCTGTTTCTGCCATGAAGGCAAAGTAAGCTAAAAAAACCTTTCAACTCCTCAACTGAAACAGCCACCAATTTCTGCACCAGCCAGTGGAAACAATTCCAAGCCTACATCTCCTCACGTTGTGTTTGAAGCATTTGCATCCTGCAAATAAGATTGTTTTCTTCACTCAAAGCAAGGGAGGAGGGGAAAGAGGAAAGATTAGAATGGACATTTAAATGAAGCTATAACTATTGGGTGCCAAAGCTGTCCAAAACAATAGGATGAGAGAATCTGCAGCTTCAGGAAGTGGAGCACGCAGAGTTGCTGAGATTCTGAATCCTCCTGCTTCAGGTTATGAAAGGATGGAAGTCAGGAAGCAATTTTCTTGCATACATTGCTGACAGGCTGCAGACATTGCAGAGAGGTTTGCATGTATTTCTTTTCTGGAGCATCAGTTATAAGTCACTGTCAGGAAGAAGATCCCAGACAAGGTATCACAGTATCACAGTACCACAGTATCACAGTATCACAGCATCACCAAGGTTGGAAGAGACCTCACAGATCATCAAGTCCAACCCTTTAGCACAGAGCTCAAGGCCAGACCATGGCACCAAGTGCCACGTCCAGTCCTGCCTTGAACAGCTCCAGGGACGGCGACTCCACCACCTCCCCGGGCAGCCCATTCCAGTGTCCAATGACTCTCTCAGGGAAGAACTTTCTCCTCACCTCCAGCCTAAATCTCCCCTGGCACAGCCTGAGGCTGTGTCCTCTTGTTCTGGTGCTGGCCACCTGAGAGAAGAGAGCAACCTCCTCCTGGCCACAACCTCCCCTCAGGTAGTTGCAGACAGCAATGAGGTCTGCCCTGAGCCTCCTCTTCTCCAGGCTAACCAATCCCAGCTCCCTCAGCCTCTCCTCGTAGGGCTGTGCTCAAGGCCTCTCCCCAGCCTCGTCCCCTTCTCTGGACACGCTCAAGCATCTCAATGTCCCTCCTAAACTGGGGGGCCCAGAACTGAACACAGTACTCAAGGTGAGGTCTAACCAGTGCAGAGTACAGAGACAGAATGACCTCCCTGCTCCTGCTGGCCACACCATTCCTGATGCAGGCCAGGATGCCACTGGCTCTCTTGGCCACCTGGGCACACTGCTGGCTCATGTTCAGGCAGGTATCAGTCAGCACCCCCAGATCCCTCTCTGTCTGTCTGCTCTCAGCCACTCCAACCCCAGCCTGTATCTCTGCATGGGGTTGCTGTGGCCAAAGTGCAGCACCCTGCACTTGGAGCTATTGAACCCCATCCTATTGGACTCTGCCCATCTGTCCAGGCGGTCAAGGTCCTGCTGCAGAGCCCTTCTGCCCTCCAACCCAGCCACATCTGCGCCCAGCTTGGTGTCATCTGCACACTTGCTGATGACTGACTTGATGCCCTCATCCAGATCACCTATGAAGATGTTAAAGAGGATGGGGCCCAGCACTTTTGCTACAAGTGAATGTCAAAAGAAGAGCCTGAGTCCCCAGCTCTCCCTGTGACAAAAGTCCTACCAGAGGACAAAAATCCTCCAGCAAAGCAGATCACTGAAGGAAGCAGATGCTCACAGAGCAGCAGCTGACTGCTTTTCCAGCCAGCAGAGCTCAGAAGTGGGAGGCACATGAGCAGCTTTACAAGTTCAAGGCTACAAATGCTCCAATCTCCTCTGGGACTCACACTGCTCAGATGGCTTCGTGAGCTGAGGATTAAAAACCAGCCCAGCCCATGGCTCTCCATGGGCTGTGCTGAAGCCAAACTCTAAAAGCAAGTGAATGTGGTGTAAATAGTTGGAAAGTGGCAGTGGTTTGGAATTGGAGCAGGGTGGATTTCAGTTGGACATCAGGAGGAAGTCCTGCACTATGAGAGTGGTGAAATACTGGAGCAGGGTATCCAGGGAATGAGGCTGAGGAGACCTTCAAGGTCAGACTTGATGGAGCCCTGAACAACCTGCTCTAGTTGGAGGTGTCCCTGCTGCCTGCATGAGGGTTGGACAAGACAATCTTGTTGGATG